>NC_133659.1:193873595-194199744 GCF_037893015.1 Macrotis lagotis
ACCTGAACATCCTCTTTCAGTGGAAAAGATGGATATTCAATGAAATAGGGGACTTTCATAATTTTTTATTGAAATGACCAGAGCTGAACAGAAAGTTTGATCTTTAAGTACAGGACTCAGGTTAAGCATAGAGGGGGTAGACGGGAAGGGCAAATTATGAGGGATTTAATGATGTTGAATTGCTTATATTCCTGCATGGTAAGATGATACTGATAACTTATATGAACCTTCTCATTTATTAGAGCAGTTAGAAGTAGCATATATAGACAAGTCATAGGAGGGAGTTGAATTTGAAATTATAATATATCAAAAAGATGGAGTTGATGGGCAAGAAATGAATATAATGGGAGAAAGGGGAAGGAGAGGTAGAATGAACTAAGATACTTCATATAAAAGAGGGAAGAAAAAGTTTTTTGTAATGGAATTAAAGGGGGAAAGATGAGGGGGAATGGGGGAGCCTTTATTCTCATCAGAAGTGATTCAGAGAGGTCACTCTAATACACACTTAATAGGATATAGAAATCTATCTTACCCAGAGGGAAAAAAGAAAGGAAAGAGATGGTAGAAAGGAAACAGGGGGAGGGGAGGGGAGATGTAGGTGACAGAAGACAGGGAAGATTGTGGAAGAGGGTAGTCAGATACAACAGACTTTTGAAGAGGGACAGGGTGAAAGGAGAGAGAAAAGAATAAATGGGGGTGGGAAGGAATAAGGTGGAGGGAAATACAGCTAGCAATAGCAACTGTGGGGAAAAAAATTGAAGCAATTTCTTTGATGGACTTATGATAAAGTATTCAATCCATCCCATGACAGCATTGAATAGCTGAGATACAGCATTTGTCTTTGGCACATAAATTGCTTTCAGGGCATTCACAAAAGCATTTTTTTTAATTTAATATTTATTCTCATTTTGTACAAATAATTTTTTTACATAAGTAAACTATTCTTGTTTAAGAGTGAATGAAATACCCCCTCCCCCCATAAATATGGACTTGCTTGAGCGATAAAGTAAAGGGGAGAGAAAAAAATTAAAATTAAAAAAAATAATAGTAATAATTGTAGGTATGGCCAGGTGGTGTAATGGACGGAACACCAGCCCTGGAGCCACAAGCACCCGAGCCCACATCTGGCCCTGTACGCCCAACAATCACCCAGCCGTGTGACATGCAAGTCACCCCAACCCCACTGCCCTGCAAAAACCAAAAGAAAAAGAAAAAAACACCCAAAATAAAATAAAATAGTAATAATAGTAGGGGTGGCTGGGTGGTGGACAGAGCATTGGCCCTTGAACCAGGAGCACCTGGGTCCAAATCTGGCCTCAGACACCCAAGGATCACCTTGCTATGCGGCCCCAGGCAGGCCACCCAGCCCCATTTGCCCTGCATGTGCTTCAGTCTTTGTTCCAACACCAACAACTCTCTCGTGGGTGGATTGCATTCTTTATAAGTCCATGGCAAAAGTTACTTCCGTATTTTTCCACCATTGCCATTGCTGATCACAACTCCCTCCTTTCGTATTTCTCCACTACCATGTACTATATTTTCTCTCTCCTTTCACTGATTTTGCTGTAGGGTAGCTGAGTGGTGTAGAAGACAGATCCCTGGCCCTGGGGTCAAGAGGCCCCAAGCCCCCATACCACCCCTTAGGCCCAGCATCCACCTGGCCCTATGGTCCCAGACAGGCCTTCCAATCCCAGCCCCTTGCAAGAAGTAAAAAAGAAAATGTGTTATATCTGATCACTCTCCCACCATGGTCCATCCTCTCCTCTATCACTCACACCACCCCCTTCCCCCTGTCCCCACTCTCTCCTTCTTACTCCAAATGCCTATAACCCATTGAGTATATATGCTGTTTCCTCTCCTAAGCACCTCTGATGACAGCGAAGTTTCCCTCATTCCCCCTTGCCTTCCCCCCTTCCATATCATTGCAATAGTTCATTGTAATAAAGAAAAATCTTATTATATGAAATATCTTGGCCTATTCCCCCTCTCCTTTTTCTTTCTCCTGTTATATTTCCCTTTTTTTCTATTGATTCCATTTTTATACCATATTTTATCTTCAAATTCAGCTTTCTCCTGTGCTTCAACTATAAAAAGCTCCCTCTAGTTGCTCTGTTAATTGAGAAGGTTCATGTGAGTATTATCAGTGTCATTTTTCTATACAGGAATACATGCAGTTCATCATCATTAAGTCCCTCATAATTTCCCCCTCTCCTCCAATCTCTATGCTTCACCTGAGTCCTGTATCTGAAGATCAAACCTTCTGTTCAGCTCTGGCCATTCTAACAGGAACATTTGAAATTCCCCTGGTTCATTGAAAGTCTATCTTTTTCCCTGAAAGAGGACATTCAGCCTTGCTGGGTAGTTCATTCTTGGCTGCATTCTAAGCTCTTTTGCCTTCTGGTATATTGTATTCCAAGCCCTACGAGCTTCCAATGTAGTTGCTGCTAAGTCCTGTGTGATCCTGACTGCAGCTCCATGATATTTGAACTGTGTCCTTCTGGCTGCTTGTGATATTTTCTCTTTGACTTGGGAGTTCTGGAATTTGGGTATAATATTCCTAGGGGTTGTTTTTTTGGGATCTCTTTCTCTGGGGAATGGTGGATTCTCTCCATTTCTATTTTGCCCTCTTCTTCTAGAATATCAGGGCAATTTTCCTGTAGTAATTCTTTGAAAATGATGTCAAGGCTCTTTTCCTGATCATGACTTTCAGGTATTCCAATAATTTTTAAATTATCTTTACTAAGTCTGTTTTCCATATCAGTTGTTTTTTTCAATGAGATGTTTCACATTTTCTTCTAATTTTTCATTTTTTTGGTTTTGAAGTATTGATTCCTGATTTCTGGCAAATTCATCAATCTCCCTGAATTCTATTCTTTGTCTGAAGGATTTGTTCTCCTCAGAGAGTTTTCTTATCTCTTTTTCCATCTGGCCAATTTTGCTTTTTAAAGCATTCTTCTCCTCAATAACTTTTTGAACTGTTTTATTCATTTGACCTAAGCTGGTTTTTAGCATGCTATTTTCTTCAGTAATTTTTTGGATTTCCTTGACTAGGCTGCTAACTTCATTTTCATGTTTTTCTTGAATCTCTCTCACTTCTTTTCCCAGTGTTTCTTCTAACTCCCTCATTTGATTTTCAAAGTCTTTTTTGAGCTCTGTCATAGCCTGAGCCCAATTTCTGTTTTTCTTGGAGTCTTTAGATGCAGGAGCTTGTGCTCCCTCATCTTCAGACTGAGCATTTTGGTCCTTCTTGGGCTCATTTGTAAAATATTTCTCAGTGGTGTTCCTCTTGTTTCTCTGCTTGCTCTTTTTCCCAGCCTAAGCCTGTTTTGGGGGTGCTTCCTGAGCTTTTGTGACACTCCCACAAGGGTCTCAATGTGTGAGGCTCTGTCCTCGCTCCTGGTCTGTGAATGACCATATGCAACTCCCTCTGCCACGGGGCTGAGGTGGGGGGGGGGGGGCCCTGCTGTTCTATTGGGGGGCCTAGACTGCAATCAGGATCTGAATGTGTTCAGAGTCCCAGAGTCCTGTTCCAGGGCAGAGCTCTGCAGTCTCTCTCTCTCTCTCTCTTTACTCCCCTCCCTAGGTTCAATGGGCTCATGCCCTGGGGGCTCCTGCTTACTGGCTCTGCCTGCTTCTGTTCCTGGAACTTGGCTGTGCTGGCTGCTCGCTGTGTGCCCTGAGGGCTGGGCTCCATGTGCTCCCTCTGGCAGAAGTCCCCCCCCCCACTGTTCCCTCACTTTGTGCCCGGTGCTCCCCAGGGTGTAGCTCAGGAGACTGCCCCGCTGCTGTGAGCCATGGCTCCCAGTGCCCTGGGGCTGCCTCCAGGAGGCTGAAGTTCTTTCACTCTGGCAGGCTGCTGCTCTGGCGGGCCATCCCTCCGACCCGGGGAGCAGAGCCTTTCTGCTCTTTTCCAGGTTACCTTGAGTAGGAGAACTGCTTCACTGGGTCCCTCTGTGGGTTCTGTCTCTTGAGAATTTAGTTAGAGTCCTTAGTTTATGAGTTTTATCAGAGAGCGCCTAAGACAAGACCCTTTCTTGTTGCCATCTTGGCTCCGCTCCCCAGCATTTTGGTTTGTTACTGTCTACATAAAGTTGAATTTCATCTGCCGTCTTACTGAGCCAAGAGTCCTGCATCTCTCTAAGCTTCAGTTGGACTTTACTTTTTTTTTTTTTTAGTTTTTGCAAGGCAATGGGGTTAAGTGGCTTACCCAAGGCCACACAGCTAGGTAATTATTAAGTGTCTGAGGACGGATTTGAACTCAGGTACTCCTGACTCCATGGTATACATGGACCTTACTTTTAATGGAATTAAATATTGCCTTCTTAGAAATGGATAAACTATCCTTCTGGTAAACCCTATGGAGTTCTCATTTTTCCTTTAGCAGCTTCTGTATTTCCCCTATCATTTTCATCAAACTAGTGGTGTTTGCAAGTGTTCTGACCCAGATAAGCAAATCCAATGCTGTACACCAGATCTCTGAAAGTTACCCCCTCTTTTTCTGCTCCACTGTTGACAACTGTGTGTTGGCTCAGTTTTCCCTCCAAGTTAGCTACAAATTGTTACTGCTCAGAAAAACATTCTAATCTCTTGACTTAATTTTTCTAGTATTCATTTTGTCTTGGGGCCGACAGTTTGGTTGAATATGAATATTTATTATAGAGAGGATGAGTCTATGATCAGTACAGCACTCTGGCACCACATATTGTCTTTGTCACACTCACATCCTGTTTGTCTCTTCTCTTTAGAATCACAGAGTCTAATAGATGCCAATGTTTGCTGTGAGGGTGCATCCAGAAAGTTTTATTAGGTAAATGGAAGATAATTTTTGAGAAGGTCATGAGATGCACAAGTCTTCAGAAGAAGATGACCATTGCTGATGCTGTTTCCTGCTCTGTTCCTCCCAAGGATTCCCTGCCATGTCTGGTAATCTGAGCCTACTCTAGCATTAAAGTCACCTAGAATTATTAGCTTATCCTTTTTTGGTACATTGATGATAAGGGTCTCCAGGTCTTCCTAAAATTTTTCTTTAACTTCATTGGTGTTTGCCATGGTGGGTGGGAGCATAGGCATTGATGATGGTGGAATGGCATTTTCCTAGAAGTGATAATCTTATTGTCATGAGCCTGTCATTCACTCCTTTTGGTAGGCATTCAAGAATATTGACTAGATTAGTTTTTATTGCAAAATCTACCCTAGTTTCACTATGTTCTCTTTCACTGTGACCTCTCCAGAAAAATGTGTATCCAGTTCCGACTTCAGTAGGCTGGCTATTTGGATACCATACTTGCTGAGTCCTCTTGTAACAAGATCTGTTTGTCTTTCAGATCTATTGAATCTTTTGTTATCTATGAGTGTATGCATTTTCCTTACACCTATGGTAAGTGGAATCTTCTTTGAAGAAGTTTTTGTAGATTTTTTTGGTATCTTGACTGCACTGTAGGATTCCTCACCTGCTGCAGTAATCAGGCCAGGGTTGGCTAAGTAGACAATTTTTAGGGCACCTTTTCTAGCCTCTTCCTCACCTCTGGAGGTGAGCAGTGCAATCCTTAAGAGGGCTACTCAGTTACTCAGGAGGATGCCAAATCCCACTGCTGCTTTCAGTGGAGAAACAACCCTATAGCTCTGGGCTGCCTGTGACTGCAGCTCCCAGTGCATCTGCACCTGTTTCTTTGTCACTTGGCTTTGAGAAATAATTATAAGTGATGTCTTTTGTTGCATATGTAAATTGGATTCAAGTGAGGTAGAACTGCATGAAGTCATCAACCTCACTCTCTCTGATCAGCCTAGCAAGACAGAGTCAAGGCAACTGGTGATGGCTTTAGATGCAGCAGGTGATCTTGGCATGTTTGATGTCCAATCAAACTCAAAATGCTCCACAACACCTGCTTCAGCTGGCTTCATGGCTGTTGGAATGAATTGTTCTCCTCTGCCCATTCCACCAGAAGACTTCACATGCTTGGGATAGACATCCCCCACTCCTCACAGATGAGTTTGAGACTCCCTCAGTTACCCTCAACCTGGTTTAGCCTGCCTACTGAAACAGTTTACCAGGGTGTGACTGTTGTGCACGCTACAGCTTCTTGGAGCCACAGGTGAGAGTTAGGTGGCTCAGGTGGACATCAAAGGTGGAAAGCAGTCCTGAAGAGGGCTCAGCAGACCTCACACCAAGGTACTAGTCTTTCTTGATGTATCTGAACATAGACTGAAGCACACTTTTTTCCCTTTCACTTTATTTTTCTTGAGGTTTGTTTGTCTTTATGAGAGGGAGGGGAAATTATGCTTACTTTTACAACTAAATTATTGTATTAATGTGAAAATAAATAAATAACATGTAAAACTAAAATACTTTTTACTAAAATTACATTTTAATCTTGCTCAAGCTAAACATGGAAATGTTGATCAACCTTTGACTTAACAATCACAGATAACTGTGAGTATAAGATGCCTATCTGTATTGACAGAATGAATTTCCTCTGAGAAATAAGGGTAAAATAGCAAGAGAGAAAAAAAGAGAAAAGAAGGGTTGGAAGTATAGCAAGTGAGTTCTGGAGACAGAGAAATATTGTGATCTTTTTGTGTTGGGAACAAACAGTGTAGAAAAAATCACAAGATTTGTTCCCAACACAAAGATAATATTTCTTTGTCTCCAGAACTCTTTGATATTCTCCCTCAACTGCCTGCCTATTCAGGTAATCCCTTCTCTCTTTCCCTTTAGCTCCCAGAAATGCTGAAACTCACTATCTAACTGCTTCTCCAAAGAACCTATTTTGTGAACTTTTTGTAGTAACTTATCAACCATTTGTTCAACCTGTGAATTAAAGTCTAAGAATTTCTTTTTTTTTTTTAGGTTGTTGTTGGTTTTTTTTTTTTTTTTGCAAGGCAATGGGATTAAGTGATCTGCCCAAAGCCACACAGCTAGGTAATTAAGTGTCTGAGGCTTGATTTGAACTCAGGTCCTCCTAACTCCAGGGCTGGTGCTCTATCCACTGTGCCACCTGGCCGCCCCATAAGTCTAAGAATTTCTTATCTGAATCAGAGAGTTCAGTGATTGCATCACCTATGAACAACAGCTATTCCTCTCTCTAGCAACAGAAAGAAGAAAGGAAGAAGGAAAGAGGGAAGGAGGAAAGGAGGAAATGAAGGAAAGAAGGAAGATGGAAGAGAAGGAAGGAGGGAATAAAGGAAAGAAGGAAGGAGGAAGGGAAAGAAGAAAGGAGAAAAAATCCTATCATAAAGGGAAATGAAAGGAGAATCATGGAATGGGGAGAGACTCCTATGAAAATGGGGACAAGGGGAAGGGGAAGGGAGTGGAAGAGGAGCTGTGGCTAGCACTAGAATTGGTCTGAAAAGAGAATCTGGCTAGAGGAAGTTGATATCCGTGTGGGCAGGGGCCTGACTCTGATGCTGACCCAGACTTAACCCAGACCAATATTAGACCACCTTGCCTTGATCTGACAGGGAATAATAGTCAAGATTGGAATTGAAAAGTTGAGGTCTCCATTCTTTGTTCTTTTTGTTCCAACACGCAGACACACACAGAGACACAGAGACACAGAGACACACATACACACTCACGTAGTAAGACAGAATCTGGGACAAAAGAGATTTGGGGGCTTCTCTGTCTATCCTTGATCTTTTCCCCTCCAGAACAACTGGGTATGGCTAGCAGGTGTCCTTTCCACAGCTGTCACTGTGACATTCTCATTCGCTGTGGGGAGACCAGGCTACTCTCTCCATACACCCCCTCGGCTGAGAATGGGGAACAGCTGAGACTTGCCTTTCCCCCCAGGGCCTCCCTGGAAGATTTCAGAGCCACAAACAAAACAGAGACATTTGGGAAAGGAAGAGAGGGTGAAAGAAAAGGAGAGGTCCCAGGGCATCCAATCCCCTGCCCTTCCCTTCACCTCTACCCCACCCCCCTCCCCAGCCTGGGGCTCTACTCGGATTTACCCAAGGGTTTAACCAGGCCTAAAAGGACAAGGTAGCTAGGTTACTTTGCATATTATTTTGCATGTTCTTTGCATCTGATTTGGGACTGAGGGCTTGCATTTACAAGTGATCATGGGATTCTTACCACCTCAAATTTGTCATTTCTTGTTACTATTTTTTAGATGAATTTTTAATGATTACTTTTGTTTTTACATCATCTACATCTCTTTCCCTGTCCTCCTAGGCAACCACCCTAAATAAAAAGAAAGAAAAAGAGAAGGAAAACATTTCACCAAAATGGGAACAAGTATGACATTCTTTACCTGGTTCTATGTCATGTTCCCTTACTTCTGCAAAGAAGATGGACTGATGTCTTCTCATATTTCTTCTTTAGGGTCAGCTTTGGTCATCATAAATTTGTAAGTGTTCAATTTCTTTTATTTTGTTTTTGTTTCCATTTACAATGAAATAGCTAGGTTAGGTGGTCTAGCAAATAGTGCTAGACTGAGAGTCAGTTAGACCTGAGCTAAATCCTGCCTCAGATGGAATGGCCATAAATAAGTTAACATCTCTCAGACTAGGTTTCCTCAACTGTGAAGCAGAAATCACCTAGTACCAATCTCATAGGGCTGTTGGGAGTTAATACATAAGTGACTTTGCAAAACTTAAAGTGCTATATTAATACTAGCTATTATTATTATAAACATTATAGTATATATAATTACATAGTAAAAGTATGTTATAATAAAAGTATTATAATTATAAATATATAAATATTATAGTAAAATTTTTTTCCTGGTTCTACTTACTTGTCTTTGTACCAGTTCATTTAAATCTTCCCATTCTTTTCTGTATTCATCTTTTCTTATGATACAATATTTTATTATATTCATGCATCTCAGTTTGTGTAGACAGTCCCTAATAGATGGACATCTTTGTTTCCAATTCTTTGGCACTATCAAAAAGTGTTGCTACAAACATTTTGGTGCATATAGGGTATATTCATTTATATTCTTTTTATATAGTGTTTATTCTTTTAATCACTGATCTTCTTGAGTTATTTGGGCTTGGCCATTTCTTTAGTCTTCTCTTCTTCTCCCCAAATTTTTCTACCCATAGATACTTCCCAAAACACATATAAAAATATTCATCTACCAACACCTTACACAGAGACATACACAGAGTCACTCACACCCACAACCTACCACATCCACCCCTTTACCTTCATGCACATGTACATACACTACCCACATACATATATAGATATATGCAGAGACGCTCACAAAGGACACAGAAAATAACGAAGCAGAAACAAAGGAAGGGATTATATGTGATCCTCATAGGAATTCAGAAACTGTAGCTGCTCAGGAAAGAAAAATTCCAATGGAACATCCCTCTTCATCAACTTCCATTGCAGTTCCACTCCAAGCCTTCCTTTTGATATATGTGGACATTTAGGTTCCACAAGAATATGAAGGGAGAATTGTTAGTTTACATTACAAAGACTAGAGTCTTGCCTATATTGTTGCCTATGGGGAAGGTACTGAGTTAAAGTCAAAAGACTTAGCCTCCATCTGACCAAAAAGTGATGAGATTGCCCCACCTGTTTTTAAGTTAACCTGTAGTCTTGACCTTCTCCTTTGCACATGCTCAAGGAGATAGTTATTCTTTCTCATTAGTATAATGAGCAGAGCAGGGGAAATGTATAGGGACCAAAGTATCAATTAGATTGTGACCCCAGCCTATGATTGGCATGAAGAGACAGGAACAAGGCCTTTCAAAGTGCATAAAAGATCTCGCATTTTGGGATTTCCTCGCCTCTCTCTCCCACCTTGATAGAGGTGTGCCATTTTGTTAAGATATCCCTAATTAAAAAAACACTTTAATCACTCTTGACTAAGTATTCACAAGCCATTTATAACAGTATATATCAATAACTATTGATATATAAATATAGATATATTTATAGATCTATTATTCCATTAGAATCTATGTACTCTAGGTTTCAGAGATATCTGGGAAGAATTGTATGAACTGATGAAGTGTGGAATGGAACAATTTGTATTATAATAATAATGATGATGTAAACATAAATTGGAAAGGCTTAAGAGATCTAATCAACTCAATGACCAAATTTGCCTTACCAAAGGCTGATAATAATGTCTGCTATCCACCTACTGAGATAGGTGATGAACTCAGGATACTGAATGGGGACATATATTTTTCAGGCAAGGGCACTGGGGGAACTTGTTTTGCTTGATTATTTATAATTCTTACAAGATTTTCCCTCCAAAAAAATGGGAAAGGAAGAGGTAGGAAGGAGAAAAGATGCATTTCTGTTCATTTAAATTTTTTTTAGGTTTTTTTTTTTTGCAAGGCAATGGGGTTAAGTGGCTTGCCCAAGGCCACACAGCTAGGTCATTATTAAGTGTCTGAGACCGGGTTTGAACCCAGGTACTCCTGACTCCAAAGGCCGGTGCTTTATCCACTGTGCCACCTAGCTGCCCCTCATTTAAATTTTTTAAAAAAATGTAAATTCCTTGAGAACAAGGACTATTTCCTTTTTTGCTTTGAATTCCAAGTGTAGTATAGTATATTCTAGTATAGTATAATATCTGACAGATAGTAGGCACTAAATAAATATTTGCTGATTGATTAACTGATCGAATAAATGTCAGGAGGATCTATAGGTGTAATCCCAGATAAATGATGCCTGTGAGGACAAGAGTATATGTAAATCATAAGTATATGCTTACATATATATTTCAATATATATGCATACACACACACACATATGCAAGTGATTCTGGCTTATTTCATCATGTCAGTCAGTCAGTGAGCATTTATTAAGAGCCTCTTATGTGTCAGCTAAGTCAGCTAGGTGGCAAAGATAGAGTTCTGGTCCTAGAGTCAGAAGGAATTGAGTTCAAATTCAGCCTTAGACATTAACAAGATTTGTGACCCTGGTCAAGTCACTTAACTTTATCTGTCACCTGAACTAGAGAAGGAAAAGGCAAACTCCTTCAGTATCTTTGCTAAGAAAACCCCAAATGGTGTCATAAAGAGTCAGACATGACTGAAACAGCTGAACAACAATAGCATGGACCAGTGGGGATACTAGATGCTTATAGTCTAAAGTCTTTGAACTTGAAGGAACTCTCAGTACTCACCCTCCTTTACCATCAATAATTCTACCCTGTCTATGGGTGACCAGTCAATTATAGAATCTTGAAATTCAAAGGACCCTCAGAGAGTCATCTAGGTCAATGTTTTTTCTTGAACATATCCAGTGGTCAGAAGTTCTCTATCTCAAAGGGCATCCCTTTCCAATTGTTTGAAAAGCTGTTTTTACTGAGTTAAATCCATAATATCTGTGCACCTAACCTTTCTGAAACCCTATATAATAAATATTAACTCTTTCCTTGACATGAAAACCCTTTAAATATTGTTTTATAATCCATTTATTTTCCAACTACATGCAAAGATAGTTTTAACATTCATTTTTGTAGGATTTTGAGTTCCACATTTTTCTCCCTTTCTCTCTTCCCTCCCCTTAACAAGTAATCTGATATAGATTATACATGTATAACTTTGTTAAACATATTTCCATATTAGTCATGTTGTAAAAGAAGAAAAATCAGAACAAAAAAGGGAGGGGGGATCATGAGATAGTCCCTTAAGTATTTATAAAACATCTCAAGACTTTTCTTCTCTAGGCCAAATACCCTACTGATTCTCATATGTCATTGCTTAGAGAAGATTTACCCTCCTGTCCATTCACTTTTGTATTCATTAGAATTTGTTAATGTCCTCCCTAAAATGTATAGCCCAAAAAGGAATACAATATGTGAGATGGGTGGGTAGTTGGGTGGTAGTCTCACTCATTCTGGATACTAAGGCTCTCTTATTGTGGCCAATTAGCTTCCTTGGCTGCCGTTTATAGTCAGTTTACTTGGAGGTTGTGGTTGACTAACACCTCAGACCTTTGTTCATGAACTCTTGTGTGGCTTCCACTGTCCTGTGTTGTGCAATTTTTTTTCTTAAACCAAATACAGGACTTCTCATTTATGCTTATATTGAATTTCATTTTGTTAGACTTAGTCCAGTTTTCCTATCTTGAAAGGCTTGTAACTTGTCTCTCTATAGGCTGGCTGACATCTTTTTGGATCCTGCTTCAGTCATACAACATATTTGTTTTTCTGCCTAGATTTCATCCAGCTGCAAATGTGATCATAATGACTTCCAATCCACATCCAAATAGTTGGTAAAAATGTTGAGCAGGAAAAGGATAATGACAGAACCCTGTGATACTCAACTTGGAGACATCCCTCCAAGTTGACATTGATCCATTGAATCAACACTATTTGACTCAAGTCATTCAATTTGTTTGCAATCATCCCAAGTTTATTATCCAGCTTATGGTTTTCAAGCTTGTGTTTAAGGACAAGGTTATGTATATATAGTATAGTTGAACTGGAAATCTTTATTCTTCCCTGCTCCCCCCGCCCCAGTACCTCAGGGACCCATTTGCTGTTACATAAAACTCCATAATTTCAGTTTTGAGTTTTTTGGATTAGGAATTTATCCTTCTTTAAAGTCAGCTGGGTGGTGCAGAGGATAGAGTACCTGCTTTGAAGTTAAGACTAATCTTCGTTACTTTAAAACTGATCTTAGACTTGTAGTAGCTGTGTGATCCTGGACAAGTCACTTAACCCTATTTGCCTCAGTTCAAATATTAAATGGACTGGAGAAGGAAATGGCAAACCCCTCCAGGATCTCTACTAAGAAAATCCCGAAAGGGTTCATAAAAAGTCAGACACAACTGAAACAACCGAGCCACAACAAGAAGATGGCACAGTGGAAAATCTGTTAGACTTAGAGTCAGGAAAAACTGAGTTCAAAATCTGCCTCTGGCATTTTCTAACTATGTGACCCTAGGTAAATCATTTACCTTTTTTCATTCTCAGTTTCCTTATCTGTAAAATGGGGATAATAATAATCACAACCACCTTACAGGGTTGTTGTGAGGTAAAAGATAACATAGCAAAAGTTCTGTGTAAATTTTAAATGTTTACTACTAATTTTATTAATAATATGTTTCTAATTTTTGCCTCTGAATTTATCTACCACTGCTTCTTTTAATATCTTCCCCAGCATTCTCTTTCTTATTTGAGTCACAGGCAAAACCAGTCAAGACCAGACAGGGGGAAAGCCTGATGGAGATCAGCTGAGCCTGTCAAAGTTGAACAGTGGTAAACATCTGAGAGGTAGGCATAGAAAGATACAGGAGTAGCCAACAGGCTCATTTGGGGAATGGAGCCCAAAGGACCAAGTGGGTACAATTTCCATACTTTCAGACACAAAGGTACATACAGAGTGGCAAGAGCTCTCAAGAGGTACAGGTGAAATTTGGAATCTAGAAAGGGTACCTTGAAAAAGGAGGAGAGAAATTTGGTTTTAGGGAGATAGGATTGAGTTAAGTGTTGAGAAAACATCTACAGATAGAGATAAGTAGGCAGGGCATGGGCTGGGGAGCTGGCAGGAAGGAGAGAAAAGGGCTCAAGAGTGCTGGGTGCGTGAGAGGGAACATAGAAAGGTTTTCTGAAGGGATAGGCTCTAGATTCCTACAAAATGAGAAAGATTCCCCTTTCTCATTTTGTCCTACTGGTGGTCCTCCCAGTTCCATCTGGCTGCTGCCTTGGGCACCCTTTCCTGTCTCCTCAGAACTACAGGTTCACTCTAACTAGAATATATAATACAGAAATAGTTGGAGAGAAGGGAGGCAGGCCACCAGTATGATTCTGGGGCCCCATTTCCCAGCTAAGACCGGACACTGTCTTGGCCAGCTTGCTGCCCTAGAGAGGTTCGAGCTGGGAAGATTTCCCTGGAATGTTTTTTGTTCTCCATCTCCTGGCTGATCCAGCCGGCCTGGCTCTGACCCCACACCCACGGCTTATGGACAAGCAGGGCCGCCAGTGGCTAAGTCCAGGCTTGGGGCCAGGACTTCTGGGTCCACCCTTCCTATCTCCAGGAGGGCTAGAGGAAAGAGAGATAGGGAGAAAGGGAGGAAAAGGTCCATCTTCCAGGACCTCCTTGAGATACTTGATGGGGCCAACATTGGGATTTATAATGAAATCTCAGTTAATGTTCAAACCTACATAAATTTACAGTTACAGATGGGATTTTAAGGACTTTAGGGACTCAAGGTCACATCACGTTTTTTACAACTCAGACCTCCTTTGACTTCTGTCTTTTCCCAATCCATTACCACTGTCCTATACAATCTCTGCTTACCCTAATTATAGCTCAGATTTCTATAGTACTTTAGGGCTGACAATCACCCTAGAACAAATGTCATCATCACTCCCATTTTGTAGATGAAGAAAACAAAGCATGGGGAGAGAAAGCATTTCATCACTGGTAATTGGCAAAGTTAAAAATTGAACCCAGGTCTCCTGACTATTACTTTTCCCACTGCAGCATACTATCTCTTCTAATCTTTCTTCTTTTTGGGGGGGAGGGGGGAAGCAAGGCAGTTAAATGACTTACCCAAGGTCATACAACTAGTAAGTATCAAGTATTTGATGTTGAATTTGAACTCAGCTCTCCTGACCTTGGGGTCAGTGCTCTATCCACTATTCAACCCAGCTGCCCTGGATACTATCTCTCTTGTAAATAAGACTATCATTTTGATCAAGCCTTTTTCAGAAAACCAGTTCCAGGAAGTTGGATGGAAGCTTGTCTGGAGAAAGGCACCTGAATCTCTGAACAGACTCACAACCTGGAAGAACCAGCAATTGTTATTCCCAGCCAGGACTAGGAGGACTAAGAACATTCACTGGAGATTACCTCTTCTCCACTGACCCCCCCTTAGGGACTTTGAAGCCAGGGCCACTTGGCATCTCTAAAGGAATCTTTCCCTCAGGAGTGGCAGTGATGGTGGGAGGAGGGATCTGAACCCCAAGACTCTCCACTCAGACAATGTGGCACAGTTTGGCATTTGTGGATCCCTAAAGGGGTATACTAATGTTACAGAATTATGGGAGTAGTGGGAAGGGAACCTGACTGGAAGTGCACCCGCAGCTCTGCCAAACCCTGAAACAGCAAAGCAAACAGGGCATGAAATGGGGAACGTGAAACCTTCTCAGGACTCCATGAAGCCAGTCATCAAGGGTGAGATTCTGGCTGCCAGGGAGAGGGGAGCCGGCTTGATCCAGCTCCCAGATGTCCCCGGCTTGGGGCCCAGACAGACTAGAGGGGAGGGGGCCTGGCCCAGGGAGGTCCCTGAAGGGGGGGTGTGCACAGTGATAAGAAGCACGAAAGCAAAACCTTCCCCAGCAGGGAAAGGGCATATGCCTTGTCTACTGATTTCCCAGGGATGGTGCTTGGTCCTTTAGTCAGTGTCTGGGGCTGGGGAGAAGGGGAAGGGTAATAATAATAATAATAATAATAATAATAATAATAATAATAATAATAATAATAATAATAGTAGTAGTAGTAGTAGTAGTAGTAATAGTAATAGTAATAGTAATAATAATAATAAGTATCCTGTCATCTGATAGCAAAAATAAATAAATAACATAATAAAGAGCTTATTAGGGACCATCCTATTCATGTGGATGAGGGTCCCCAGGAAGGAAGAACCTCTCAATTCTCAACCTCACTCCAAGATACTAAGGAAGTGTGCCTGAAAAGTTGGAGCTGGAAAAGATGGGGAGGTGGGAAAAGACTGGTCATCCCTCTCAGCTGTCTATCCTTCTCCCTCCCACTTTCCGGCCTGGGGCCTGGGCTTCCCCATCCCAGCTGCCTCGCTCCAGGGACCGGAGGACGAAATGCAGGTGTGTGGGGGACCAATGGAGGTGGAGAGATTTATAGGGGTTCTGGCAGAGGTGGGAGGAAAGGGAGAAGAAGAAGTGGGTTTTTTTTTTGGAGGAGAATAACTACTTTGGTCCCTGAATTGATTGAACTGTTATCTTAAATTGGGAAAGTCAGCTCTTCTCCCTGGAATCTTGAAATGAGGCTGAAAATGGAGGAAAGCCTTCTTTTTGAGGATCCTTATTCAATTTAAGAAGAATTTAATAACTACCTCCAATATACCAGGCCCTTGTGTTCTGAGAACAGAATAAAAATAAGAGGAATCAAAATTATGCTGTAGAAAATTTTCCCATAAGCATTAAGAGTCAGATTCCAGGAATAAGGACTGAGTCAGGATGTTTAGTCTTCCTTGGGGATCTAAGAAGAGTGGGTATATATGTCAATGAACAAAAAAGAGTAGTCCAGCCTTGAGGCAGTAGAATGGAAGAAATAACCTCTTGGGATTCCTCCTAGTGCTAACTGGCTGGCCTCTTTCCCCTTATGTTGAAAAGAAACTCTAAATCCCTGGAAGAGGAGTGCCTGAATCTTTTGGATGGATGCTTCATAGTTAGATGTATGTGGGTGGGAACACATGAAGAGGAATTCCCTAGGATAGGGAGTGGTTTGAAGTGCACATGCATGTGTAAACATGTTTCTAGAGTGAAACAATTATGTAGGTTTGAACATTAACTGAGATTTCATGAGAAATCCCAATCTCAGCCCCATCTAGTACTTTAAGAGATGAAGACTGAGGAGGTCCTGGAAGAGTATGGACAACAAGTGCCCTCTGCTGGCAGAACAGAGGCCTATCACCAGAGC
The DNA here is from genome assembly GCF_037893015.1 of Macrotis lagotis. Lineage (NCBI taxonomy): Eukaryota > Metazoa > Chordata > Mammalia > Peramelemorphia > Peramelidae > Macrotis > Macrotis lagotis. The sequence continues at coordinate 193,890,198 of NC_133659.1, forward strand.
AAAGGAGATCTGGAAAAACTAGTCCTGATTGGCCTGGCTTGGGAGCTGAATATAAGCATCATCCCTGCTATCAACCTAGGTAGCTAGTGATAAGTCCCTAAACATATTGATGATGTCTGTCCTTCATTCTCGAAGAAAACCATGATATCAGAGAGATGTCATGACCAAAACATGAATTGGGTTTGAGTGAGGGAGTGCTGTACTAAGTCATCAGCCTCGCTTTATCCTTCTAAGTCATTTGGGTCCAGTGGCCAGATATGAATCAGAATGACTGGAGATAGCCCTAAATGCAAGGCAGTAAGGGTTGAGCGACTTGCCCAAGGTCACATAGCTAATAAGAGGCCAATGTCTAAGGCTGGATTTAAACTCATATCCTCCTGACTCCAAGACCAGTGATTTATCCTAGCTGCCAATCATTTATTTAAGTGCATAGCATAGGAGCTGTAAAGAAGCTCAGAAATCACAGGATCAGAGAATTATAGATTTAGAGCTGATTGGGAACTCAAAGGTCAGCAAATCCAGGACCCTTATTTTGCAGATAAGGAAATGGGCCCAGAGATGGCAAAGGACAAAAGAACCTTGAGCTACTGATTCCTACTTGAGTTATAGTCACCAGAACACACTAGACCACACCATGACTTTAAGCTAAATTTTTTTGAATTTTATTTTATTTCATTTTCCCCTAATTACATGCAAAAATATTTTTCAACATTCATCGTTTTTGTAATATTTTGGATTCCACATTTTTCTACCTCTTTCCTTTCCCCTCTCCTCCCCCATAACAGCGAGTAATCTGACATAAGTTACACATGTTCAATTAGGTTTAGCATATTTCCATATTAGTCATGTTGTAAAAGAGAGAACAGAACTAAAGGGGAAAAATCCATGAGAAAGAAAAAAATAAAAGAAATTTTAAAAAATAAAAATAGTATGCTTTGATCCGCATTCAAATTCCAGAGTTTTTTCCTCTGGATGTGGATGGCATTTTCCATCAAAGGTCTTTAAGAATTACTTTTGATCACTCTATTGCTGAGAAGAGCTAAGTCCACCCTAGTTGATCAATCACACAATGTTCCTGTAAATGGGTACAATGTTCTCCTGGTTCTGCTCACCTTAGCATCAATTCTTACAAGTCTTTCTAAACTCTTTTGAAGTCTGCCTGCTCATTATTATTTTGGAAGCCGTGTTTTTGCTCATGAATTCTCATGGTACAATAGTACTTCATCACATTCATATACCATAATTTGTTCAGTCATTCCCCAATTGATGGATATCCCCTCAATTTCCAATTCTTTCCCACTACAAAAAAAAAAGAACCAGTTTAAATATTTTTGTACATATGGGCCTTTTCCCTTTTTTATGATCTCTCTGAGATACAGACCTAGTAGTGGTATTACTGAATCAAAGGGTATGCACAGTATTACTGCCTTTTGGGCATGGTTCCAAATTGCTTCCAGACTAGTTGGATAATTTCATAACTCTACCAATAGTGTATTAGTGTCCCAGTTTTCCCACATACCCTCCAACACTGATCATTTTCCTTTTTTGTCAATTTAAGCTATATGTGTGAGGTGGTACTTCAGAGTTTTTTAATTTGCATTTCTCTAATTAATAATGATTTAGAGCATTTTTTTCATATGACTAGGATAGCTTCAGTTTCTTCATCTGAAAACTGCCTGTTCATATCCTTTGATCATTTATCAATTGGGAAATGATTTATATTCTTGTAAACTAAACTTTTTTCAAATCTATAACTATTTTCCATCTACTTCACCTCTTGTGAGAACAACTCTTAAAATAAGGTTTGATACCTGTTGGCTAAAATACTTTTTATTTGTCCTAAATTTATCTCCTTTGAGTTTCAAGAGTGCCCTCTGGTGGTTCTAAGATATTGGAGTTGTCATGAAGTCAATGCTTATTTCCCTCTGCCACTTTTGAATATGCTATGGAATCAGAATCTATCCCTTCTCCTTGCATGTATGAAGTATACAAGGAGACCTGGCATCTTTGCTATGCCTTTTTTCAGGATTGCTCATCCACCTTTGGTCTCTACCTGGTGCTCAAATCTTACTTGAGGCTCCAAGAAGCTGAAGCATGCACAGCAACCACAACCAGAAAATCATCTCGGCAGATGGGCTAAACCAAGTTGAGAGTAACGGACATGACCACAAGTCCATCAGTGAATTAGAGGGGTGTCTACCTCACATACATGGAGACTCCCCCCCCCCGACAAATGGGTAGATGTTCTAATTTGCTTCAACAGCTATGAAGGCAGCTGAAGCAGTATGGAATACTTTAACCTTGGTCAGACATCAAAGACACCAGGGTATCCACAGGATTCTGGTGTATCACCAGTTGTCCTGACTTTAGACTTGCCATTAGACTTGGATAACCTTGGATTGAAACTGATAACAGTGCATCTCTGCCTCCTTTAAATGGGATTCATGAAGGAGTCAGAACATCACCTCTGTCTTTGATCCTCTGAAATGAAAAAACAACATCACTCCTCCAGACTCAATGAACCTCTTTTTTAGTCTCCCCCCACAGAAGGCAGCCCCCACCTTCTGATTCTCCTATACATTTCCTCTCTCTCCCCCTATTATGTTGATTATCAATAATTTAGCTTTTAATTTTGAATAGATTTTATTAATATCTTTTATTTTTATATTACCTAGAGTTCCACTCATAGCTTTTCCCCTCCCACTTCCAGAGAATCATCCCTTATAAAGAATTTTTTAAGGAAAAAAGAAGAGGAAAAAGAGACAAAATTTAGCAAAACTAATAATTTCCTGGGGCTGCTAGGTGGTACAGTGCTAGAGCACAGGCCCTGGAGTCAGGAGGACTTGAGTTCAAATCCATAATTACCTAGCTGTGTGACCTTGGGCAAGTCGCTTAACCCCATTGTCTTGCAAAAAAATTTAACAAAAAATTAATATCCAAAAAATCTGACATTATATGTCATGTTCTTCATTCATTGACTCCTTCTCCATATACCCATATATCATATCATTGACTCCTCCATATCACCACAAAGGAACCAGAGCTGGGCGAGGATCATAGAGGATGTCTTCTCATATCTTTTCTTTTGAGCAAAATTGGTCATATAATTCTTGTAGCATTCACTTTCTGCTGTTTTATGGTGATTGTTCTTTCCATTTATTTTGCCATAGTCATCATTTATGATGTTTTCCTGGCTCTGCATCAGGTTGTGTAAGTCTTTCCATCCTTCTCTGTAATGATCATATTCATCATTTCTTACAGTGCAATAATGCGCCTGGTGCTTTGGTTTGGTGCATGTTCCATGATTCAAATAACACTGTAGTAGGGGCGACTAGGTGGCATAGTGGATAAAGTACCAGCCTTGGAGTCAGGAGTACCTGGGTTCAAATCCGGTCTCAGACACCTAGCTGTGTGGCCTTGGGCAAGCCACTTAACCCATCTGCCTTGCAAAAAAAAAACCCTAAAAAAAAACCCCAACACTGTAGTAGCAAGGGATACTTATATAGGGTGTTCCAAAAATCCTGGTGTTGACTCCAGTTTTCATAACTTCAGAAGTATACAAGCTACAGACTTCCAAAATGTATTATTTCTATGCTGAGCTACTTTCTTTTGCACTAAATGAGTTTTCTGAATTTTGAATTGGGATGCTGGGAAGAGGAGGTTCACCTGAAATTCAATATTACCAGCTAATAATTTCCTGTATTTACTCATTGTTCTTGCTAAAATGGTATTAAGTAAATTCAGTTGTTTTAAGAATGTAAATCTGGGAGCAGCTAGGTGGCACAGTGGATAGAGCACCAGCCCTGGAGTCAGGAGTATCTGAGTTCAAATTCGGCCTCAGACACTTAATAATTACAGCTGTGTGGCCTTGGGCAAGCCACTTAACCCCATTTGCCTCGAAAAACCCCCAAAAAAACCTAAAAAAAAAGAATATAAATCTGTCAGCACCTTGTAAATTTTATTGCCCTTGGGCAAAACTCTTATCAGCCTGCCTTAGTTATGGTCATAGCATCAGAGATATGAAGTTGGAAACTCAGGTCTAGCTTGGAAACATCATTCTTTGAGGAGTCAGGATACTTTTTGCCTAAATACCTTATCTTCCATTTGCCTGAACCAGAGAGGTCTCCCTGTAGTCTGTCCTGAAGGCAGGGATAGAGAGAAACCAAGGGATGGCAAAAGACAAAGAACCCTGAAGATGAGAACTCTTGTCTCTATAGTTGGGGTTTCTAACATTTATGTATATGTTATGGCCGCTGAAATTCTGAAGAAATCTATAGAGGACTTCTCAGAATAATGTTTTTAAATAATTGGAGGAAATTATAAATTTCTGTAAAGGATTAGTGAAAATAAAGAGTAGTTAAGTAGCCCTGTAGATAGAATGCTGAATTTGTAGTCTAGAAGACCTGAATTCAAATCCCTTCTCAACATTTAACCAGGATCACTCTTTGATCCTGGACAAATCACATAACCTCTCTCAGCCTCACTTTCCTCCTCTGCAAAAGAGGGATAATAATAGTACCTACTTCAAAGGATTATTGTAGGATCAAGTGAGACATTTGTAAGCATTTTGCATTTAGTAGTAGTACTAGTAATTTTTGTTGCTGAATCATTTCAATTGTGTTCAACTCTTTATGAACCCATTTGAGATTTTCTTAGCAGAGATGCTAAAGTAGTTTGCTATTTACTTCTCCAGTTCATTATATAGATGAGGAAACTGAGGTAAACAGTGACTTTTCTAAGATGTCATTTAAGAATCCCTGCTCTAAGATAGTTTTAGAAAAATCTGGAAAGACCTATATGAATTGAGGCAGAAGTTAACAGTATCAGGGGATCAGAAATATTGTAATGATAATTAACTAGGAAAGACTTAGCTATTCTGATTGATAATAATTGATAATAATCTGAGACAAATCCAAAGAATTCATATTGAAAAAATCTATCTACCTCTAGAGAGGTGCTTCAGTTGAAGCATAATCTTTTTACTTTATTTTTCTTACTTTTTTTGCAATATGGATAATATATATTTTGCATGTTTGAAATGTATAATTACTATCATATTTCTTGCCTTCCAAATGGATGAGGACAGAATTTAGAACTTGAAAAAAAATTATAAAGAATGTTAAAAGCATATGATAGGGGTGGCTAGGTGGCACAATGGATGGAGCAACGGCCCTGGAGTCAGGAGTACCTGAGTTCAAATGTGGCCTCAGACACTTAATCATTACCTATCTGTGTGGTCTTGGGCAAGCCACTTAACCCCATTGCCTTGTAAAAAAAAAAAAAAGCAAATGATAAATTTAAAAAACAATTTTTAAAAATTAAAAACCCCTGCTCTAAAGTCACCTGAATTTGCAGATTGGTTTACATTTAGTTTACATGTTAGTTATCTAAAGATGAAATAAACAGCTGGTTCTTCTGGCCCTCATTCCTCTCCCTCATTGTCTCAACAATCCCTTCTCTCTCCCTCAATATTCTTTCAGTTTCCTCCCTTGTTATAGGAAAGAATAGAGGATCTGGGTTACAATTCTGTCTTTGTCACTTATTACTTGATATATTTACTATATGACCCTGGGCAGGTGACTAAACCTTGGTGGAACTGTTTCCTCAGCTATAAAATGAAGGGGTTGGGCAGAGTGACCAGTAAGGTTCTGTCCAGTTTTAAATTTACTACCTTCTCCCCACTGAGTCTCCAATCCTATCTTAGCTTCCCCACTATCCCTCTAGCCCCTGTCCTTCTCCCACAACATCTCTCAGCTTCTCCCTCAATATCTCTCCCAGTCATAGCCTTAACTCTCTTTTTTTGTCCAGTCCAAGAAATTCCACAAGTAGAAACTTTACTGATGCAGACTGACAACTTGAACAGAATTTTTAATCTCATAGTGCTGAATGTAGCACTGAGAGGTTAATGACTTGTTGGGGATCAAAAAGCTAATATGTGCCAGAGATGGGACCTAACCTAAAGACTTTCAAACTTCAAGATCAGCTCTCTAGCTACTATTGTGCCCTTTCTCTCTCTCCTGAATTAATGGTCTGAAATTTTTTTATTATTTGACCACCAGAGGGCAGTACAAACCCTAAAAAGAGTCTAAGAATGAACTAAGTGGTCTACTGTTCTCCCTGTTCAGTGTGTTCTTGTTCCCTCCCCCCTCCTTTCACTGTCTGCCTTCCTTTCTACTCTCTTCACTAGCTGGATTTTTCCTTCATAGAGACCCTTCCTCATCCCCTTTGCCTCCTTTCCAAGGGGACAGAAGGAGAAAAGTCAGACAGTACTAAAGGCAAGGAAAGAAATTGAGACTGGAATCCAGTCTTGCTGATGCTTGGACCAGTTATTGGGGCCCTACTAGGCTCTTCTCAAAATATTGTGAAATGAGAGCCATCAATTTCCAGAATCTGACTGTCAGAACAGAGCTTCCAGCAATAGGGAAGACAATGAGGGTTGACTCTTCTGCCTGAACAATTCAGCCTACCTAATCCAAGAGGGCAAGATTTTTTTTTCAGGTTTTTGCAAGGCAAACGGCATTAAGTGGCTTGCCCAAGGCCACACAACTAGGTCATTATTAAGTGTCTGAGACCGGATTTGAACCCAGGTACTCCTGACTCCAGGGACGGTGCTTTATCCAATATGCCACCTAGCTGCTCCAGCAAGATTTCTTAAAGGAAGGACCATCCAGATATTTCTTTTCAGGTTTCAGTCTCTCCACCACGGCATTGCTGAGGTCAAAAAGTTTTGAAGGTACAGAAGTGGTGGCCTGGGCTGGGTGGGGGAACAGTCATCAAGTCCTCTCTTCCACCATTTCCAAGTCCTCACTCTCCTCTGCCTCTCACCATCCCCTCCTTCTCAAAACTAATAGCATCTTGGTCTCCATTATTAGACTTTCCTGAATCTCTTATTTCCTAATTTCACTAACCCATGTCTTTCACAATTTCCCCTCCTTGTTCTATTGAGGATATTATCACACACATACACACACACACACACACACACACACACACACACACACACACAGCCAGCCAGAATGTTCCCTTGAAACCTAATAGACCACATAAAGAACTTTGATTTAAAATAGAAATAGTAAAACTGAAACCCTCAAATAGGTAAAAGGGATAGAATATTGGATTTGAATTCAGAACACCAGAGTTTGAAGCTCAGCTCTGTTACTCACTGCCTAGGTGACCTTAGGCATACTGGCCTATCTCACAGGGTCACAGTTTCTCCCTGTAAAAATAACATCGAATTAGATGATCTTTAAGGTGCCTTCTAGATGAAAATCCTATGATCCCATTGTAGATCTCAAGAGAATGTAACATAAGAACCCTCTCAAGGGAAATATAATAAAGAACCCTTATCCTCTCTTCCCTTCCTTCCATCACTTCAGAGCCAATGCAAATACCTAAAAAAATGGAGGGGCTTCATGAAATATATATATATATATATATATATATATATATATATATATGTAATATGGTCCAGCAAAAAAAAATCTCACATTGACTATGTTCAAAAATGTATGTCTCATTCTTCATCTTAAATCTATCACTTCTCTGGCAGGAACTGGGGGAGAGGAATCACTTCATCTTTAATCCTCTGAACTTGTGGTTTATTTTTGTATTGTATTTATTTTGTGCATATGCTGCATCTATTTATTTATTGACATATCTCCTCCAACAGAACATAAGCTTCTTGAGATTGGGAACTATTTCCTTTTTGTCTTTGTACAGCTAGCTCCTAGTACAATGTTGGACACTAAATATTTCTTGATTGATTGGTAATCAGAATGAGGAGGAGTACCTTGGACGTTTTAGCTTTAACCTCACCTAACTCTGAGGAGAAGGTACCAAAATGACCCTAAAAATCATCTTAACTTTGTGACTTTGTCTATGAATGTTGTGGAATTGGGGAAATCCATGAGGAAATGGCAGGAAATTAGAGGGTAGTAAAAGGCATTCAGGCCTCCCTCCCCTTTTGATTAGTTTGCTCAACCAACTTGCTTCCTTTAATTCTCTGAAAGGTATTTACTCATTATAAATGGATCAGTGGATCTTAGAACCCTGCTAATAACTCATCATCTCTGTTATTCACCCTGCTTTTGGTGATTACATAAACTGGGGTGGAGGGTGGAATCTGGGCAAGTCAAAGGAAAGTGATAGCCTCAACAGAAATAAGTAAAGATGAGAAGGGCAGGTTTGGATGGAAAGGTGACTAGTTGCTTTGGACATATTGAATTTGAGATGTCTCTGGGACTTCCAGTTTGGAATGTCTGACAGACAGATGGTAACATAGTGTTGGGTCTTAAGAGAGATGTGAAAATGGAATGTGCAGATCTGGGAGTCATCTGCATAGAGGTGATAAATCCAAAAAGAAAATGATAAAGTCACTAAGTTAGAGACTACACAGAGAGAAAGATCCTAAAATTGCAGTGGGAACCCTCACAGTTAGGGGTTGTGATATGGATGATGAGCTAGAAAAGGAAATTGAGGAGTAGTCAGGATAGAAAAGAAAATGTCAAGAGAGAAAAGTATCATGAAAACAAGGAGGAGAATGTAGCCAGAAAGAGAGTTCACTGATGCTTGCAGAAAGATTAAGAAGGTTGAAAATGAAGTAAAGATTATCAGATGTGGCAATTCATAGAGCACTGGGTAATTTTTGGAGGGTATAATTTTTGCTGAGGGACAAGGTCAAAAAGCACATTTCAAAGGGTTGAGATGTTAAAAAAAACAGTACAAATGAAGTCAATAAGTGAGGACGGCTTTCTTTAGGAGTCTTTATGAAAGGAGAGATGAAAGATGACAACTTCAGATGGTGGGAGGCAGCTAGGTGACAGATTCAAGTTTTAGACACTAAACTGTGTGACCTTGGAAAAGTCTCTTGGTCTTTGCCTCAATTTCCTTATCTGTAAAATAGTGATAATAATAGAACCTACCTCTCAGGATTGTTGTGAAAATCAAATGAGATGTTTGTAAAAGCACTTTACAGATTTTAAAGAATGATATAAATGCTTGCTGTTACTATTAGGATCTAATGAGGCAGAGATGTGTTGGTAAATGTTTAAAAGCTAGCTCAAGGGAAAAATATAAACACAAGACACTCCTTTCAGTTTAATTGCATTTTTAATACTTCTCCATTTCTTTCTTAAGTCCAGACAATCAACAAAACATTAAACCAAGTCCTGATTTGTAGTGTTTTCCCATTTCCAAAGTGTAAATACTTACGGTAAAAAATTCAGCCTTGATTCTCATAGCTAGTACAAAGCAAGCTCCAGCATCTGACTATTTGAGGGATTTTTTTTCATTTGTTTTTTTTTTAAGGATGGGAGTGGGGGATGGGAGATTATCATGTTTGTAGACAGCAGAAAAGTGACCAGTTGAATGGGAGAGATTGAAAGTTGGAGGTTGGGGAAAATCATGGAACCGATTTCTGGAGCAGATGGGAGGGGAAAAGCTCAAGAACATACATTGACCCAGAGGGGTCACTATTGCTTAAGAGATAGGTCATTTCTTTAATCAGAGACTAAAGAAGGAGAAGGCATTTTGAGACATGGAGAATACTATTGGTGAGTGGCCTCTATTTTCTCATTAAGATATCAGTAGCTAACAGGCCACCATGCCAAGGACCATCGTATTTTCCTTGGCTCCTCAATCCCTGACCCTTCCTCCCATCCCTTTCTCACCTCTCCCTCTCCCATCTAACTCTACTTACCAGGTCTGTCTTCCACTAGCCATGTCCCTGAGCAGACACTATTCATTTTCCAGTCCTGATTAACAAGCACTTCTATCCCTAATCTCTCTGGAAGAAGAGGAAGGAGAGAAAGCCATAAATCTGCTACAAGAATAATAACTCACATTTTTTAACAGTGCTCTAAGATTTATCATACTTTCTTCACCTTATGAAGTCAGTATTTTCATGAATTAGCAATATCATCCTACCCATTTAACAATGTAGATGCCTCATTAACTTCATTTCCTCCCCTCCCCTCTAGTTTATTCTTTCATAGTATATCATGTACAGAATGCAATCACTCCTTCCCCCTTGCTCCCCCCCATATTGAGTCAGTGTGACCCCATTTGATGTTTTCTTTGCAAAGATACTAGAGTGATTTGCATTTCCTTCTCCAGCTCATTTGACAGATGAGGAAACTGAGGCAAACAAGGTTAAGTGACTTACCCAGGATCATCCAGCTAGTATTATGTCTGAGGTCAAATTTGAATTCAGGTCTTCCTGACTCTAAGCCAGGTACTTTATGAACCTAGCCATTCTAAGATTCAGTTTAGGCACCATCTTTTTCATGAAGACTTTCCTGCTCCCCCACCCCAACTACTTTGTGTTTATTAATTTTATATTTATACAGTATGTATTTTTCTACATGTCTGTTGTTTTCCTGGGAAAAAAAAGCTCTTTGTGAGTAGGCAGAGTTTCATTCTTTGTATTATATCTCAGCCACCTAGCATAGTGTCTGGCCCATAGGCATTGCTTTTTTAGTACTTGCCCATTGATTCTCTACCTTTTGTAATCTTGCTTGCATTTTCAGTACTCAAGTGAAACTACTTTCTCTAAGGAATGATCTCCTAATTACTTAATCCCTTGTTTCTTCCTAATTATTCCCTCTGCCCTGGGTTTTGTGACACATCTTTCTCTAGGGTCTCCTTCCTGTATGAACATTTTTTTCCCTCAAATTTATTTTGCTTACTCATCACCCATTTCCCACTCCCTTTCCATGACTACATCCAAGGTTTCTTCCCTGAATCCTCTTCTCAAAGTACATCTATCTTGTTTATCTCATTGCCAGCCCTACCTGGATGACGTAAGGCATCTCAAAACCATCATGACCAAAACAAAACTCATGATCTTTTCCCCAAAACTTGGCCTCTCTTATGCTTTTCCTGATCTTGTCAAGAACACTATCATCTTTTCAGTCATCCAGGGTTCATAACTAAGGAGTCATTCTAGGATCTTCTTCTCTATCCATATCCAATGCATTGCCAAATCCTATAATTCTATCTCCAAAACATCTCTCATATATGTATTCCCTCATCTACACTTTCATCTTAGTTCAGTTCCTCACTATTTTTGTCTAAACTATTGCAATGGCCTTTCATTGGTCTCCCTAGCTCAAATCTCTCCACCCCTCCAATTCATCCAAATTAATATTCCTAAAGCACAAGTCTGATCATCTCAGTACCCTGCCATGAAGTTTCTTTTTGTTAGTGTTCAGTCGTGTGCAACTCTTTGTGATCCCACGGACCATATCACACTAATATTGTCCATGGGATTTTCTTGGCAAGGAATGTCTTGCCATTTCTGTCTTCAAAAGCAAAGAGAAGTTATGTGACTTGTCCAGTATCATGCAGATAGAAAGGATCTGAAGTCAAATTTGAATTCAGGTTTTTCTGACTCCAGACCCAAAGTTCCATTCACTAATCCATCTAGCTTCCTCCAATAAATTTCGGTGGTTCCCAATAGTCTCTCTTAGATAAAATATGAACTCATTTGTCTCACTGTTCTCCACATTCTTTATATTCCAGTCAAATGTCTACTTGTTTTCCCTTATATAAGGCATTTCATCTAACCCTTTGCCTTTGTCCCTCATGTCTGGAATGTTCTCCCTTCTCTTAGAATCAGCTTCTATCAATTTAATTTCATATTGGAGATATTTACTAATTCTTTGAATTGTTAGTGCTCTTCTCCCTTCCTCCTTACCCTTATATGACTTTTTCATCATTCTGTAAGTAATATGGGTGGAATGACCTCTGGGAGAGAATTTTTGAAACAGGTGTGGAGATTCTCTGATCAGTTCCAGACCAAGCAACAACATGGAAACTTGGGAGGCTAGGGCTATTTTCCAGCCATCTAAAACCAAAAGACCTGTACCATGTGATGAATTAAAGTCTTCTAATTTGTTGTGGAGTCAGAGGAACTCATGATTCAAGGATTGCTAAATCAGAATTGAGTGATAATACCAAAAAAGGAGCAGCCTGCCCTTATGTCAATTTCTTTCCTTTGTGGCTGAGAGATTTGGGTGGAGAAGTTTGACTTCCCTTGTTTCCCTTCCAGTCATGGTAGCTGTTGAAAGTACATGGCTACCTCTGTATCTGTGTTTATACTTTCCTGATCTTACACAAGTGGATATTTAAAATTAGAAATAGTCCAAAATACTGGTTTTTGAGAGATTGTGGTAGAAGTTCCATTGGAGGTCTCACTAGCAATCCAAGCTGAATAGTAGTTGGAGCAGTAGCCACCAGAGCATTAGAGAGAAACATCAGAGGAAGTAACTACAGATGGATGTGAAAAGACAGTTATCTGAGAATGCTAAGAAGCTTCAGAGAGCATGACTCCTTGTCATGAGAGAAATACAAGAAAAACACTCACTATTCCTCACCCCACACTCAATAAACACTATTTGGTGTTTGGTGGTATTGGTGAAGAATGCACCTCAGATTTGTTGGGTTTAGGGAGAAGGTGAATTGTTTTTTACTATGCCTATTTAGCAAATACTTTTTTTAAAAAAAGTATTTATTTATATGCATTTACAATTACATGTAGAGATAATTTTCAATATTCATTTTTTTGTAAAATTTTATCCCTCCTACCCTTCCTTCCCCCACCCTAGGATAGCAAGTAATCTAGTATAGGTTATACATGTATAGTTGTGTTTCACATATTCCATATTGGTTAAGCTGTGAAAGAGGAATCAGAACAAAAAGGGAAAGCTATGAAAAGGGAAAAGCAAAAACAAAATTAAAAAGGTATAGTTTACTTTGATCTGCATTCAGGTTCCATAGTCCTTTTTCTGGATATGGATGATATTTTCCATCACTGGTTGTTTTTTTTTAAAGATTTTATTTGAATTTTGAATTTTACAATTTTCTCTCAATCTTACTTCCCCCCCCCAGAAAGCAACCTGTCAGTCTTTATTTTGTTTCCATGTTGTACATTGATCCAAACTGAGTGTGATGAGAGAGAAATCACATCCTTGAGGAAGAAACAAAAAGTATAAGAGATAACAAGATCAGACAATAAGATATCTAGTTTTTTTTTCCTAAATTAAAAAGAATGATCCTTGAAATTTGTTCAAACTCCACAGCTCTTTATCTGGATACAGATGGTATTCTCCATTGCAGATAGCCCCAATTGTACCTGGTTGTTGCACTGATGGAACAAACGAGTCCATCAAGGTAGAACCTTACCCTCATATTAGCCAGTCTGATAGGTGTGAGGTAGTACATCACAGTTGTTTTAATTTGTATTTTATTAATAGTGACAAAGTATTTTTTCATGTGACTATAGATAACTTTAATTGCTTCATCTGAAAACTGCCTATTCATAAATTTTAACCATTTATCAATTGGGGAATGATTTTTATTCTTAAGGATTTGCCTCAGTTCTCTATATATTTTAGAATTGATACTTTTATCAGAAACACTGTCTATAAAACTTATTTCCCAGATTTCTTTTAATCTTGGTTGTATTGGTTTTGCTTGTACAAAAGTACAAATTTAATATAATTGCAATTACCCATTAGGAAATACCTTTTTTAAAAAAGCTGTTGGGCTAATTGTTAATGAAGAGCATATCCATGGGGGCTTTTAAGTGAAATTATTAGAAAATAGTTCCTCAATATTACTATTAGAACTCTGAGAGACCAACTTTGAGAGTCCACTCTCTAGAGACCAAAATGTATTAGTTCAATTGAGGCCTTAGTCAGGGCTGCTTGTCTATATAGATCTTGATGTGCATGTATGTCTATACATACATATGCATATACACATACATACAGACACAATTTCCCCCCCCAATCAAATATAAACTTTTTGAGAGCTTTTCCATTTTTGTATTTATATTTCCTGCATCTAGTCTATAATAGTCCCTGGTTTATTGTAGAGACTCAATAAATTCTTATTAAATTTCATTCAATTTTACTGAAGCTCATAAATGCAAAATCAACCATAAATTAGAACTAGAATTCACACTTAGTTCCCTTAGCTTTAGGTCTGGACTTCTTTGCAAATCATCACTTCCAGATCTCAATCTAATGCTCCAATCTTTTCCCTCAGTTTCATATTCCCCTCTCCAAAAGCTTATTAGACTTTTTCACCTAAATAAATGTCCTTCATATATCCCAAACTCAGAATTTTCCAAATTAACTATCATTTTATTCCAAAACTCGCTCTTCCCCCAGACTTGCCAGTCTCTGCTATTGATACCACATTCTCCCAGTCACTCATGCTTGAAACCTGAGTCATTTTTCACTCCTACCTCTCCTTCAGTGTCTACCTCTAGTCACCAAGTCCTGGCAGTTCCTCCTTCACATTTTTTTTAAATCTATCCCTTCCCTTTTAATACCAGTCCATCTCTTTTCATTCCTGTTTTATTGTAGTAGTTTCCCAACTTGTCTCCCTACTTCTGATCCTATTTAATAAGGTAGGAGGAAGAGAAATTTGTTTTTTGTTAATTCAAAAATAATTAAATTTAAAGCACAAGTGAAAGATCCTCCAGCACTCTAAATCCCTTCCATCACTTCCCATAACCTAGTGAATATTTTTAATCCTGGCATTCAAGACATTCCAAAGATTGAACCCTAGATTATTGTTTCTGCCTTAACCCCCACGATTCCCTGACAGGAAGTCTCTGTTCCATCACACTATCTTCACCTTTTCTTAAATAGGCTGTGTTCCTTCCTATCTGGTCCTTGCTTCACCTCCAGCTTTGCCCTCCTCTATACTCTCTTTACTCCTGCCCTATACTCCCTCTTTCCATGATTTCATTAGTTCCCATGGCTTCATCTAGCACCTCCATGCAAGATGATCCCAGAATCTTCGCATCCTGCCAGCTTCATCTCTCCTTTGAACTCCATTTCCACATCTCCAACTATCTGCCTGAGATCATCACTAGATCATCCCATCATCATTGACATTGTTGAGTCTCATTCAACTCTTCCTGACTCCATTTGGGGTTTTCTTGGCAAAGATACTAGAGTGATTTGCCATTTCCTTCTCTAGCTCATTTTACAGATGAGGAAATGGAGGCAAACAAGGTTAAATGACTTGTTCAAGATCTTAGAACTCAGATGTCTTCCTGATTCCTAGCCCATTGTTCTATCCACTTATCCACTACCACTGCACCATCCTATATAAATTTTAAGTTCAACATGTATGATACAAGAAAGTTCATCTTTTCCTTCCTTAAATTCACCCCACCTTTTATCTTCTTTTTCTGCCCTTAAATCTTCTCTCATACATAGGCTGTTGCCAAGGCTTGTTGATCTCAAGTCTGTAATATTTCTAGCATACATTCCCTTTTCTCTCTCTCTCTACTCAAATCATAATTACCCTAATTCAGGCTCTCATCTCTTGCCTGGATTATTGCAATAGTCTTCTAACTGGTTTCTCTGTTTCCAATCTGTCCCCTTTCTAATGCATCCTCTATATACCTTCCAAATTAATATTCCTCAAACTTGGGTTAGGCCATACCCATCCTCTGCTTAAAAAAAAATTCAGTGGCTTCCCCTTAATATGCAGACTCCCTGAGCTGACATTTAAAGACCTTTACAATTTGACTCCAGTCTATCTTTCCAGACTGATTAAACATTACTCTCCCTCATACATACTCTGCTGTGCCTAAATTGATCTCCTTATAGTTTCCCTCATATAACATCTTACCTCATTCCTCTATGCCTTTGCTATCTCCTGTTCCCTATTCACTTCTACCTCTTGGAACTCTTAGCACCCTCAGCTAGTCAGGAAGTCTTGAATTCAAATCAAATCTCAGACATTAATTGTGTGACCAGGACAAGTTACTTAAGACCTTGGTTTTCTCAAGTGTAAAATGGAGATTGATAACAGTAACTACTCCTGAGTTGTGAGGATCAAATAACATAATGTTTATAAAGTGCTTTGTACCTTGCTTGATAAATTTTTGTTATTTAATTGAGTAATTCATCAGGATTCAAAATCTTAGGCTGCTCCTTTTCTCTCATCTAATATTGGATCTTTGCCCAATCCATTCAACAGCTAGAAGTATAGAAAGTCAGGTTTGGAGTCAGAACTCTTCCTGGGTTCAAAGCCAGCATCCCACATTTACTGACTATGTGACCCTGGGCAAGTCACTTAACCCTTTTTGCCTCAGTTCCTCATCTGTAAAAGGAACTAGACAAGAAAATGGCAAAACATTCCAGGATCATTGCCAAAATACATGGGATCATGCAGAATCTGAATGACCATGGAAAAACAGATTCCATTTGATTCTACCTCCACAATTTCTGTCTCATGCAGTTCTTCCTCTCCATTCTCTCTGAGTCTCTTCCCTTCCTCCAGTTTAGTCCTTTACACTCAGTAAGCATTCAATAAATATTTGTTGGATTGAATTGAATTGGCTTGATCAGCCTATGACCTTGGATAAGTCACCTCAGTTTCTTCATTTGAAAAATGGAACTAAATATTTGTATCACTGTCCCACAAAACTTTGTGGGAAGGGATTTAAATAATATAATATATTCTAAATGTGATAATGTATCTAAATAATTGTTAAACCCTAAAACCCTCTACAAATAGCATCTATTACAGTTATTCTTAATTAGGTCTTTAATATAGACTTTTCTATTCTTAAAAATCTATAGTGTGTATTTCCAGATCCAAAGACAGTCACTGTAATGGAATGGAACAAAATCCTTAAATCCCCATGGTGCTAAAATGTGCTAGTGGCCAATCAGTAAATAATTAGTGAATGAATGATGTATGGATGGATGGATGGATGGATGGATGGATGGATGGATAGAAACTAAGAATTCTCTAGAGGAGACTGAGACTCTTACCTAGTCCACATCTGCAAAGTGCACTGTTTACCATTTTGATGACAAGAAGTTGCTGGGTCCTGAGTGTTGGATCCCAATTTTCCACTAGGTGGCGATCTGGCCTCACTTTAACACCTACCCCCCTCCAAATGGTGATGTAACATTTCACCAGCCCTGACACTGACTCTCCATCGCCCCCTGGGGGAACCAGGTGCCAAGTACAAACTGACTATACAGGTCCCGTTGGACTGGGTGGCGCCAACCTAGGGTTGCTAGAGGAGCACAGGGCTGACTGCCAGAAATCTTTATTCTAGGTATAGGTGTTCCATAGCGATTCTAACTCTGCTGGTCCATGCAACCTGCTGCTAGGATTCCACTCTTTTTTACTGGGTTATACCGAATTATTTATTTACATTTATCAAGTCACATTATAAGACCAATTGGGAAATTCAAAATTTGAACATGAAATAGGCAGGGTTCCTATACCCTATTTTCTCCTCTCTTTACTTCTACCAAAAGCAAACAAACCATCAAAACCCCCTTCCTTTTTTTTCTCATTTGAAGTCTTGAATGGAACTTGGGGAGGGCAGTGACTGTCCAGATGTTTAGTAAAGTTAATAACTTTGCCTGGAAGCTTCCAAACACCCATTTCATCTTAAAACAAGAATGAATTAATTATATCATTGCAGTTGTTTGTCATATATTTTTGATGCCTTTTTTTTATTTTGTCAAAGCAAAAACCAAGTGATTCAAATTCAAAAGAATCTTTCTTGTGAATAACAACTTGGTGGTTAGTCAAAAAATGAACACAAATGGACTGAGGTAGGATTTTAACCCATTTTCACTAAAACCACTACTAATTATCAACCTGTGACCTTGTGAATGCCATCAGAGGAAAAGCTAAGATAGACTCTGTCAAGTGGGAAAGGAAGGTTTCAATTATGAGTCTAGTGAGAACTGCAAGTCTGTTGTCTGAGGAGAAGGAGCCATGATTCAGAGGAAGAAATAGTAAAATTGGGCCCTAAGTTCTTCAGTTTGAAATCTGCCTCTGTCATTTCCTACTTGTATGACCTTGGACAAGTCACTTAATTTCTTGTGGTCTCAGTTTTCTCATCTTTTAAAAAAAGTGAGGGTGTAAGATTAGATAATTGGTTCTTAATCTGGGGTCTATGGATTCCCTGGATAGATTTCAGGAGGTCCATGAACTTGGATAGGGAAAACAATTACATCTTTATTTTATTATAATTGCTTTCCTTTGTAATTCTAGATACTTTATTTTATGCATTTAAAAGCATTAATCTGAGAAGAAATCCATAGGCTTCTCCTGACTGCCAATGGAGTCCATAATAGAAAAAGAATCTCTGACCTAAATGATCTCTAAGGTCCTATGACTTTCTAGATTGAAATTTATGGGACTATAACCTTCTTATCTATGATTGAGCAAAATTGTCCAAGGTTAACTTGAATCTGGATGGGCAGAAACATCCTAAGGGCACCTAGGATGTGTGCACCTCTTCAAACCTTTCAAAGCCTTTCAAGGGGCAGTCTCATTTGTATTAAGAGTCATGCATAGGAATAGACTTCTTCAAACCAAAATTGTCTGTACTTTTAGAATAATATAATATAGAAGAATAATATAGAAGTCAGAGTTGAAGGGGATTAGTCAATCCAACCTTCTCGTTGCTTAGATGAAGAAACTGAGATCCAGGAAGGGGAAGTGATTACACAAAACTAAGTAAAATATTTATTCTATTATCAGCAAAGGACTTTTGGACTTTCTAAAAGAGTTGGGATCTTGGCATAGTAGTGCTTATCATTTCACAGAAACCCATGTTACCCCAAACTCCAAAATATATATCACATATGCCATTTCTTTTTCAGAATTGTGGAGTAGTAGGATGGTAGCTAATAGATAAATTAGCTGACTCGGTGGAGAGAGCATCAGTCTGCAATCAAGAAGTAATAAATTCAAATCTGGCTTCAGAAACCTACTAGCTGTGGGACCTTGGGCAAATACTAACTTTTGTTTCCTCATCTATAAAATAAGGGTTAAAAAACCAACTCCCTTCTAGGGTTTTTGTATCAAAAAAGATATTTGTTAAGCTCTTAACATAGTGCCTTGCACATAGCAGGAATTAAATACTAGTTAGAGACCCTGGACAAATCACTTAATGCAGTTTGCCTCAGTTTTTTAATCTGTAAAATGAGCTAGAGAAGGAAATGGCAAACTCCAGTATTTCTGCAAAAAAACCCAAAACAAAACCCAAATGGGATCACAAAGAGTCTGAAACTATTATTATTTCCTAGTAAAACTTCTTACCTACTTTTAGTGAACCTTCCCAGAATTTTTCCCAGAATTCTCAGTCATACCCCTTTCTTCACTCTTTCCCTACCCTTCATTCCCAGAAATTTGACAGAAGCATAGAATTGGTAAAGGTGTGTAATGAAATCAGGAAAGATAAGTTGTTGTAGTAAGTGTCCAACCAATCTATATCCTCGATGCTGAGGGGATTTAGAGCAAAAGAGAGATGTCAGGAAGTGGAGGCAGTTGGGTAAACTCCACAGAAGTGGGGAAGGGAGAGGGGCTTACTCCCAGAGGATTTAGTGAAAAATACTTCCCTCTTCTCATCAGAGAGGAAAGATGGTGGACTACAGGTGAAGAATGAGGCAAATCTTAGACAAGCTCAACATATTGGTCCTTACTTAGACAGCATCATGGGCAGAATGCTGCACTTGGAACAGGAAGACCTGGGTTTGGGTTCTGCCACAGACAATCTCACTAGCTGTGTGGCTATGAGAGTCATCTTATCTTTTTCAGCATCAATTTCCTCTACTTCCAAATGGAAATAATAATAATAACCTAGACAAGATTCTTGTTAAGAAGATCAAATGACATAATATATGTAAAAATGATTTTTGCTATTTTTAAGTTGTTTTGGTCATGTTTGACTCCTTGTGACCCCATTTTGTTTTGGGTTTTTTTTGGCAGAGATGTTGTTTTTTTGGGGGGAAGGCAATGGGGTTAAGTGGCTTACCCAAAGCTACACAGCTAGGTAATTATTAAGTGTCTGAGGCCAGATTTGAACTCAGGTACTCCTGACTCCAGGGCAGGTGCTCTATCTACTGCGCCACCTAGCCACCCCTTTGGCAGAGATGTTGGAGTGGTTTGCCCTTTTCCTTCTCCAGATCATATCATGAGTGATAAAATGGAGGCAAACTTGGTTAAGTGACTTGCCCAGACAACACACCTAGTAAAAAAATGCTTTACAAATCTTAAAATCACTATATACTAGCTATGATTATTATTTTTATTACAAGGGAGAATTCTTTGTGAGAAGGGTAGTAATTGAGGTGTATGGGGATATATATATAAATATATATATATATATATATATATATATGCATATATGTGTATATTAGTGAGACAGCCAGCCTGTCAAAGACGTAGAGTCACACACAGAGATATGGGGTAGGGGGAGGGAGGGAAAGAAAGAATTAGAGAGAATTGAGAGGGGGGAGCAGTCACTAAACCAAGTGATTGGTGTTATTTGTGGGGAGAAGGGATCATTTTTACAGGAAAGAAACATTGGGACTCAGAGCATGCAAGCAGTTTGCCTAAGGTTACACACCCAGGGAATAGCAGAGCTGGGGGCTTGAACCCTGGTCTTTTGACTCCAAATGTAGAACTCTTTGCACTACTCTGGGAAAGAGGAAATCCCTTAGATGAGGTAATGATTGAGCAAAGTTTTCCTCCCTGTGTGGTCTTAGAAATGACCCTTTGTTAGGTACAATTGCAAACCAGGCTGAGTTGCCTCTATCAGCTGCCCCAAACTGAAGCTTTCCTCTCAGATATCCCCAATGGCCACCTTCACTTGGAATATCTTTGTTCCTTCTTATGGTTTTTGGAGGTCATTTTTTAAAACAATATCTATAACTCTTCACCTAACCCAGCATTTCTCCCCAGGGAGCTGTGGTCCTGATCATCCAAGCTTTGGCATAATAATAATAATAATAATAATAATAATAATAATAATAAACCAGGACTTGGCAGTGCATCCTAAAACACTTTTTTGTTTGTCTTCCTCATTACACTAGCTCAAGCTGATATTAAGATTCATCTGCATTCCCTGAACGCACACAGACTGACAGATGGTGGGGGGAGGTGGCTGGGGGCTGGAGCAGGGGGAAGTGATCCTATGATAAAACCCTGGCCTTGGACAATTCACAAAGCACAGAACCCATAGGCCAAGCACTGGGAAAGGACTTTCTGATCCCTTCTGAGAAAGGGCCCCTTTCTCAGGCTAGGGAGATGGACTTTGAATATTGAGACTTACATCAAACCTCAGAGATCAGATGGCAATATCTTCTACTTTCTAAGATTCCAACTGTATTACAGAAACCTTCCACCACTCCACCATATGAGACAACAGTTTAAATAAATAGCAGAATTAAATAAAGGTCAGGAAAGGATTAGAGAGACACAGATGAAGAGTGGGAAGGGACTTTTGAGGCCATCATGCCTGATCTCTTCATTTTACAGATGAGGAAATGGAGGCAGAGAGTGCCTTGGATGATTAGCTCAGAAATATGAAGCTAGTAAGTGTATGAGGTAAAGGCTTTTAGTCCTTATTTGGGGGGGGGATCTTAAATTATTAAAGTGCCCTCATTTTGTTTTTCTTTTTAATTTGCTTTGGGAGATCTACTTTCTGGAAGGCAGTTCTGTTGAAACTGCTGAAAACCTGAGGGTTGATCCCGCAATCTCTATGCTTGGGTGACTGAGCCACAGGGAGCAAAAAGCAGTAAAAGAACAAAGAAAGAGAAGGTAAAGGAGGTCTGTCCAGCCTCCAGTCCCAGTCCTTCATCCAGCCACATTCCCAGGAAGTCCAAGGTCATCAGTTCTGACCTACCAAGCTACTATTTCATCAAAAAACTTGAATTGAGCACCGGACATATGAGAGAATGCCTCTATCCAAAGATTAGAGTCTTGTCCTCAGCCTCGGGCCCAAGGAAACCTTTAGAACAGGGTTAGATGAAAACCCAGGGCAGAGGTCCAGAAAAGATGGTACCTGTCCCCAAATTGGGAGTGATTGAGAAGACTGGGGTGTAATGAAATTACTATCTCTAAATCAGAGGGAAGCTCTGCCCAAAACAAAAGAGCAAAACTGGTCAAAGGGGTAGCAAAGACTTAGCCTAGACTTCCAGGATAGAAAATTCTGAAAAGAATCCAAAGGGAGAAAGTATCTTTCATCTCTGAAGGGTCTTAATTTTTTTTCATTTTATAAAGATTTTATTTATTTTGAGTTTTACAATTTTTCCCCTGATCTTACTTCCCTCCCCCCACAACCCCCACAAAAGGCAATTTGTCAATCTTTACATTGTTTCCATGGTATACATTGATCCAGATTGAATGTGATGGAGAGAAATCATATCCTTAAGGAAGAAACATGAAGTATAAGAGATAGAAAGGTCAGACAATAAGACATCAGGGTTTTTTCCCCCTAAATTAAAGTTAATAGTCCTTGGTCTTTGTTCAAACTCCACAGTTGTTTCTCTAGATACAGATGGTATTCTCCATTGCAGACAGCCCCAAATTGTCTCTGATCGTTGCACTGATGGAATGAGCAAGTCCTTCAAGGTTGATCATCACCCCCATGTTGCTGTTAGGATGTACAATGTTCTTCTGTTCTGCTCATCTCACTCAGCATCAGTTCCTGCAAATCCCTCCAGGCTTCCCTGAAATCCCATCCCTCCTGGTTTCTAATAGAACAATAGTGTTCCATGACATACATATACCACAGTTTGCTAAGCCATTCCCCAATTGAAGGACATTTACTTGATTTCCAATTCTTTGCCACCACAAACAGGGCTGCTATGAATATTTTTGTACGAGTGCTGTTTTCACCCTTTTTCATCATCTGAAGGGTCCACTTTTCATGGTTTTAGGGAGACCCCAGTTCAGCAGCAGGATGGTCTTTCCATATGGATGAATTTAAGGAAACCTCATTCAGCAGTAGGACCATTCTTCCCTTCCATATCTACTCTCCCCTATGGAGTTAGGACTAGACTTCATTGGCATAGGGACTCCAAGGTGAACAAATTCCGTCTGCCAATACAGGTCAACACCTGGTCTTAGAGTTGCTTAAACCAGTCCGTGTCAAACTCAGAAAGAAATGGAGGTCACCAAACTATACATAAGGATCCCTGAAAGTCACTCATTGATTCAGGGAAAACAAATACTAGTTATTGGGGGGGGGGGGGGTTGCAAATGTGTTTATTTTGTTAAATATTTTTCCAATTGTGTTTTAATCTCTTATGGAGGCACTCTCGGGAATGTAGTGGGTCACACACAGTGACACACTTTGACCCAGGGTCACACAACTAGTATAGGTCAGAAGAGAATTTGAATTCCATCCAGAAGCCCCTCTAATCCACCATGCCTCTTCTAGAGATGGGTGGGGATGGATCTGTAGATCTACTGTCTTGTTAGAGAACCCAAATCCAGAAGACTGGCTGAATAAGGTCACAAGGACCACTTTACTGCCCAGGAGCTGTTCCTTAGCCCCAAATCCTGACTCCTGGCTGGGAGGACAGGGCGTCCTGGGTCCCCTGGCCTGCGGGCCGGCAGGGGAGGAGTTAACTCCGGAGGTGCCGGCTCGGCTCACGGTACCTGCTGCCGCCGCCGCTGCCGGTGGGAGGGAGAGAGGGAGGGACAAGGAGCCGGGGAGCCGGCGGGGCGGCGGGAGCGCTCCAGTCTGGGCCCGCACTCTGGCCCGGAGCAGAGCGGGAGGGCTCAGCCGGGAGTGGGCAGGCGGCGAGGGGGCGCGTACGCCAGGGGGGCGCGCCGGTCCGAGGGGGCGGGCTGCAGGGAGGGGAGGGTGCGAGCCAGTCCGGCGCACATCTGGAAGGGAGCGGCGGGGGCCCACGGGTGGCGGCGCTGGAGCCGAGGGGCGCGCAGGGCGCACATCTGGAACCAAGGAGCGGCCGCGCGGCCGCATCCAGAACGCAGCTCCGCCGGGACTCCGGGGCGCGGGGCGGGCCAGCCCCCCAGCAGCCGCCCGCGGAGCAGAGGGTGGCCGCGCGGCCGGACCGAGGCAGGGGCGGGACCAGCGCGGACAGCTGGAAGAGGAGGGGCGCTTCCCGCGGGGCGCTGGAGTATGGAGCCGTGAGCCCCCAAGAGAGGGGCGGGTGAGGGGGCAGGGCGGCGCCCCGAGAGGAAGTGGGGAGAAGATGCGGCTCACCCGCTGCTGCTTCGTGTTCCTGGTGCAGGGCAGCCTTTATCTGGTGAGTAGTCCGCGGGGAGCGGGGGAGAGGGCCCCGGGTCCCCAGGCGTGAGGGAGCGGGGTTGCGGCGCGGGAAGCTTCCGAGGACGCAAACTTTCTCTCCCACCCCCACCTCCCAACTTGCCAAGGCTGGACGTGGAGAAGAGAAAGAGTCCCGGGGCTGGAGCAAAGAATTGTGCAAGAAAGGGTTAATGGACCCGAAGGGTCGGATGGCACGTCCCCCCCCCCCCAGTTATCCCCGGGTGAGGGGGAGGAGTGGGGAATGGAAGGGGGAGGGGGAGGATTTAAGTCCTAAAAGATGATGGCCCCCTCACGTCTGGGACAGACCAAGGGTGTTAGCCTGGGGGTTCACCCCCTCTACTCCCCCCATCCCCGCCCGGCGACTGATTTTAGCCCTCCGGGAATAGAGGTAGAAGGGTGGGATGGAAGAACTCGATTTTCATTCGAATCGAGGGCCGTCCCCTCTACCGCTCCCTCCACGCTCCAGGGGAGCCCCCCAGCGTGGAGTCAGATCTGGAGAGGGACCGGCCCCCACCTCCTTGCCTCTCTCTCCCCCCTTCACTCCCCTCCCTTCCTCTCCGCCTGTTGTTTTCCTCTCTTCTCTCGGCTGCGCGCAGCCCAAGCCCCACAGGACCCTGGCAGCCGGCTCCCCGCCTCGGGCTCTCTCGGCAGCTGAGCAGAGCTCCCTGGTTCCCTGTTCCCTTTTCCCTGCTTTCCGCCCATCGCCACGAAAACCTGTCCCCCTCCCCAAACTCCTGGGCGTCTTCCCCTAACCGCCACTTCTGTATTTCTGACCCACCCCCCTGGCTGGGCAAGGAGAGTCTCTTACTTGTTTCCCAATCCCTACCTGACCTTCCCTGACAATGTCACCTTTTCTTTCCCCACATCATTCCCTAAATCTTACGTGGAAGCCGGATCCCCAGATGCACGTTCTGGCCCTGGGCCACAGCAACTAAGCCCGCCCCTCCCCCATCCAACATAAAACAGTCCTCCCTTTACATCAGCCACCTGTGGCCTTCATCTCTGCTTCACACACCTCCATCCTCAGTCAGACACATCGGGGTCGATGACTCCTAACATTTAACCTCTCTCCGGGACCCATGTCTTCTTCATCCTTTATACCCAGATCCAGGAGGCTCACCTGGAAAGGGGAATCCAGTTAGTCAAAAAACATTAAGCCCCGGTATGTGCCAGATACTGTGCTATTGATATGGAGATGGATGCACAGTCTCTGACACTAGTAGGAAGAAGGAAAGGTATTTCCAGAGGATCAGTAGCTTCCTTCAGAAAGGTATGGACATCTGTCCCTTTATCACTAAATAACCTTTTTTTGTTACTGACTCTTTTCCAAGTTAGGATAAGGGAGCTGTCCAGCATTTCCCACATGCCATAGAGTGGACCCAAGTCAATATCCGGAAAAACACATGCTAGCTCATCAGAAACACACTTACAAAAATACCCTACACACATACTGTGTGTTACCTTCAGGCTATCAGGCTTGGGCTAGATTCCCTCAGGTTGTCCATATGCTTGGACATCCTTTTCTAGCAGCACCCTTTCCTCCCCTCTCTCCTCCAGAAAGATTAGTCAAGGGAGTGGGAAAATTGGCATTCTCTAGCTCAGCTCTGCTTGGAAGGTGACACTCTCACTCTTCCCTCTGTCTTGTTTTCTATCAGTCTTTCTCTGTGTGTATTTCTCTCCATCTCCCTCTCTCCCCATATACAGAAGTATATATATAGATATAGATATAGATATAGATATAGATATAGATATATAGATATATAGATATATATGGGCATGTTTATACACATGTATCCATATACACTCTCCAGTCACGGATCCAAGCTCTTTGTGGTTTGGTCCATGTTGATATTCCACTGTCTGGTCTTTTTTTTTGTCTGGGCATCCCTTTCCAAGAAGGATCTCCTGGTGTAGACTGTATGTGTTCTCTCAAGCTGGAGGCTGTACTACTATGCTAGTAAGATTTCAGGAAGAAGAGCACCAGAATTGAAGGCAGAATAATGATGATGACAATAATAATAGTGGCTAAAACTCAAATATACTGCATTAAGATTTACAAAGGATTTTCTTATAATAAACTATTGAGTTTGATCATGTATTATTATTGCTGTTGTATTGATGGAGAAACAAACTTAGAAAAAGTAAATTTTTTTATCACATAGCTTAGTAGGTGTCCCAAGTTGGAACTCAAACTCAGATCTCTTCTGACTCTAGGTCCAATATTCTTTCTACCATAGAGGGGTTGAAAATTGGGAATATGAGTGGTAGAAGAGATCAAGATTCAAGCAAGGGCAGTTTTCAATTCAGGGCATATGATATAGGATTAACATGGGAGGGAAGGGGAAGTTCCTTTGTTCAATCAATCAATCAATAAGCATTTATTGTACATACTAGGTACCAGCTAGGTGCTAGGTAGGCACAAGAAATGAAACAAAGCATTTACAATTAAATGGGACAGACAACAAATACTTAGAAAGTATATACATAGCATATACATATAAAAAGTATATACATATATATAGAAAGCCTAAAAACAAAACTAATGTATAAGAAACTGTTAAATACAAAGTAGCTTAGCAGAAAGAGGACTCATTTTGGGGGGGGGGGCTTAGTAAAGCTTTCATGTAGAAGATGCACTTGAGCTATTTCTTCAAGAAAGAGGGACTCATGGAACTAGAGATGTCAGTTATAAGGAAGAGGAGGAGTTAGCAAGAACTTGGTCATTTAGGTTTCCTATAGATGGGACTCTCACCTTTCTCTCCTTCCAACTCCCAGGTCATCTGTGGCCAAGATGACTCCCCTCATGGCTCTGATGACCCTGAACATGATGATGCTGAGGGACAACCTCGGTCCAGGGTGCCTCGGAAACGAGGACATCTCTCTCCTAAATCCCGTCAGATTACCAGCTCCACACTCCTTGGGCTGCTAGCCCCACCAGGGGAGTCGTGGGGGGATCCAGGACAGCCCCCTTCCCATACCCACCATAGTGCTGCATCTCCTGCCAAGCTGAAAAAAATCTTTGGCTGGGGCGACTTCTATTCCAACATCAAGACAGTGGCATTGAATCTACTGGTCACAGGGAAGATTGTGGACCATGGCAATGGTACCTTCAGTGTCCACTTCCAGCATAATGCCACTGGTCAAGGGAACATCTCAGTCAGCCTAGTCCCCCCCAGCAAGGCTGTGGAGTTCCACCAAGAGCAGCAGATCTTCATTGAAGCCAAAGCATCCAAGAGTTTCAATTGCCGGGTGGAGTGGGAGAAGGTGGATCGGGGTCGGCGAACCTCACTCTGCACTCATGACCCTGCCAAAACCTGCTCCCGGGACCACACGCAGAGCTCAGCTACCTGGAACTGCTCCAAGCCCTTCAAAGTCATCTGTATCTATATCGCCTTCTACAGCACAGACTATCGGCTGGTCCAGAAGGTGTGCCCAGACTACAATTACCATAGTGATGCCCCCTACTATCCTTCTGGGTGATGCCCTGGGTGGGTAGAGGGGAGGGTTTTTAGGGACCTTCCCTCCCTCCACCAGGGGCTGAAGGAGATTGTACCGTCAGAAGAAGAGGAGACCTAGGGGGTATGGGATGGAAAAGGGACTGGATTTTCAGGCAGGAAGGGATAGTGAAAGCTGGATTGTGGGGTATAATCAGAGTAAAGTTAAGGGAGAAAGGAATGGAAGAGAGCTTTGAAGTGGGAGCTATTGATTAAACTTAAACATGAGAAATGAAGAAGGGATGGGTTCTAGGTAGCTGAACCTCACAGAAGATTGAGTTGTGGCTAGACATTGAGCTCCAGAGGTCTGGGGGGTGGGGTTAGGGAAGCCTTTGGCAAAGATCTAGAGTCAAATATCTCTAGGGATCAAAAGTGATGTAGAGGCACTTAGAACCTTAGATCCTTGGCCACTGTACTCAAGAAAAGATAGACATAAGATAGTGAATATCTTCAGAAAAAAAAAAGTTGAAAGAGCTCAGGAAAGTTTGCAGTGAAGAGAAAGGCATTTCCAACAGCCTGTGTGGAAACACTGAAGATGAATTGGAGTTAGAACAAACACCTTCATAGTAGTTGAAAATTGTCAGCTCCTAGTCTTTGAAGGTCAGTAGAGTGAAGTGGGAGGGATAACTGTCAATCATCATTACACACACACACACACACACACACACACAGCTCATATTTAAAAGTCACTCTCCCCTGCTAATAAGGATCCCTAAAATGATCCTATCTCCCATTCTTCAGATAATGTTGGGAGGCAAACTCTGATAGGATAGGCTTTGCTAGGGTGTGGGAAAAGAGTCTTCTAATCCCAGCAAAAGATTCATTGGGCACAAATGGAAAGACATTCAGACATTGTATTGTTAGTGATCTCTCCTCCTCTGCCCTCCAATGCCCCCTGAGTCCCCTCCTCCTGTATTGGATATTTCCCCAAGAAATGGGGAGGGAACACCTGAGTCCCCTCTGCAACCTTTGCTTCCTCCATCCAGGGCTCTAAAGGGTTGCCAGTTACTTGGGAAGGAGCAAGGTTGAATAAGACAGAGGGTACTGGGTCTCTGTTTCAGATGTTCCGTGGTGTCTATATTGGGGGGGAGGGGAGGGTTACAGTGGGATGAAAGGGGGGTAAGGGGATGATGTCTTGTAAAATTACCTTGACTGTCAATTTCTGTTTGCAGAATCATGTTTTTGGAACAGAGAATAAAGCATTCCCAGGACTTGGGAATCTTAGTTGTCTAAATGAGAGAAATGACACTTGCTTTACCCAAACTCCATCCCCACAGCCTTTCCTTAACCCTATTTGGTCCATCTCAGCATTTCTTGTCTTAGAGACTGGAGCTAAAAGATTCCTGGTTAAGTGTTTGGTGGTGACCTGCAGGCTATAGAATTCCTCCTTCATTCTTCCCATCCTTCCAAGAGTCACTATCATACAGATAAGAAATTACTAAGCAAGGATCACTGAGCTGTTTTGAGGATATTTGGCATACCTACATGGTCAATTAGATAAAGAAAAATTCATGCTGTTACTATTCTCCTAGGAGTTTAGAAATGCAGAGAGAAAGGAAGATAGACTCATGGAAAGAAATCTAGGGTCTGCTTTGAGTTTTGAATTGCTGTGTGACCTTGGACAAGTTGCTTCCTTTATTTTGAAATTGTCCCAATGTTTTTTTATCTCTTATATTAGAAGATGTTCTGGGGGGAGGGGGGACAGGGGCCTTCTAGATATGGACCTCACATGTTTCTAGAAAATCTGTAATTCTAAGTGTTTTTGAAATGCAGAAAGTATTATTCCTCAATTTTTGTATTATTATTATCATTGCTGTTGTTTCTGCTTGCCACCATCACTATTCCCACACTATCCAAAGGAAGAACTATCAATGCTGTATGAAGAGTTAAGGCAGTCACAAGGGCTTGTGCCATCAGATTTTCTCTGAAAGGAGATGCATGAAATCAAAGGATGTGTCAACAAAGGAACAGGCAGTGAGGGGCGATCCGAAGGAAGTCAACCACCTAGTACTGCCTGTCAGTGGCAGATGAGAGAATGGGGTCTGGGAGACTGTGGTTACTAGGCAACCAGTGTTGCCCATCAGCCTTCTGACCCCTGGCCCCAAGGAGCAGAGGGAGGTGCTTCAGGGGTCAATATGGGAAAGAGAAAATGTAGGAAACCACTCTAAACCTAGCCTAGGTCATAGCTCCTTTAACAAGTGTCTGGAGGATTCAGACATCAGGACATTCTCCTTCACTTATTAAAATGAGCTTAAAACATTATTTTTACTTATTGGGTGAGACCAAGAATGCTCTCCATTCAGAGGCAACCAGGACATGTTTCCTGTGGACTGGAATCAGGGGATGGGGTGTTAGGGTAAGGGAGGGTGGAAATGATAATCCATTTGCTTTTCCTCTCGCATCTTCAGAGCCCCCACCTCCCCCGCCTGCAACTCTCTGAGATCCAACCTGAAAAATGAATTATACTTCACTTGTTCTTCTTGACCCTCATCCTACTTCTCAGACCTGCAGAGATCCAGCTGCTGGCAACAGCTGTACATCCAGAGCCCTGTGTGCCCGACAAATGCTCACCATGCAGGGGGTTGTCGCATTTCAATTACTTCATTTCATACCCCATGATGCTCTTATCTCCTGTCCACCCCTCCTTTTCCAACAATGCCAAAAATGTTCATTCTCACCCTGCCTCTTCTTGTTCCATTTCCTTTGAAGCAGTATGGTCCAGTAGAAAGAGCCCTAGTTCTGGAATCAGAGGATCTGGGTTCAAATTCCACCTGTGTGACCTTGGGCAAGTACTTCATTTCCCTGGGAATGAGTTAGTTGAAAGAAGCCCTTCCAGCTTCAAATCTATGACCCTATTCCATTTCTTGATCATATTTCTTCTTCCCCACACCCAATATTGTGTCAATCCCCAATTCTTGTTGATTGACACTGCCTATTTCTCTATTTCCATGTATTTCCAATGAAACACTCCCTTCAAAACCCTCTTCCTTTAGAGACCCCAGAAAGGAGTCTCTACACCTGGAGAGATGATCCTGGGGAATACCATGCCTAACTTCCCTTCCTCTGTACTTCAGGCTTTCTAGCCATAATTTTGTATTTTGTACTCAGGAGAATGTCTTGTTCTGTTCCTCCTCTCCCCCAAATGAAAGTTACTGCCTTACACTATTGCTATACATGGTCCTATAGGATTTGTTACCTGTTCTCTCATGTGTCTAAGACTGAGTGCTCCCTGTTGGCTGGGGCCAGCCAATGAGAGCTCCCCAGAGGTGGAAAGTTCAGTTCTAATAGCAAGAACCCTTAGACTACATGTCAGAACATTCATTCATTCAATAACCACTTATTAAGGGCCTTCTATGTGTAAGGCACTGTGGATACAAAGACAAAACAAAACAGATGCTTCCTTCAAGGAGCTTCCATTCTATAAAGAGAAACAATATATACACAGATAAGTCAATACCCAATATATACGAAAGATCTGCCCTTCCCTTGCTGTGTGACCCCACACAAATGACATCATCTCTCTGGGTCTCAGTTTCCCAATATGTAACTGTATGGGTCACTGTTGTCCTATGGGATATTAAGTGGGTGATATGATGTGAAAACTCTGACTGCTAATCACTCTGATGGTTCCTCTTGGTAAATGTTGAGGGAGAAATTACTGTGGAGCTAGATGTCTTTTCTCCATTCTATTCTTTCTGGAGATGAGCAAGCGGAAACTGAGTCACTCACATCCCTTCTCTAGTGAGGAGCATCAGTGACCTGGGCTTGTGGCACAGCTCCTGTGGTGAGGTTTTCTCTCTATGACGTGGACCCTGGCTCTCAGAAAGATGAATGGTGGGTGGGTGGGCAGCTTGGCTGGGGGAGAAGGATCGTGATGCTTGGACATCTGGGTCATGGTGTTCATGTGGGGAGGGGAGGAGAGTGGTGAGAAAGGAAGTCGGGGTACAGAATGAGCTAGTTGTTCCAGATTGGGAGATAATCCAATGTCGAGGTTGGGAGTGGGAGAAGAGAAATGTCACTTCCGAAGATTTCTAGTCCTGTGGTCTTGCCAGCAGAGCTGGTGACTGTGTGTGTGTGTGTGTGTGTGTGTGTGTGTGTGTGTGTGTGTGTGCATGTGTGGAAGGATAGGCAAGGGGATGACATATAGCAATGTGGATGCCCCCTAACCCCATAAAGTCTGAGCTCAAAGAAATGAGAAGGCATTTACTAGTTACTCCAAAGTCACCAGGGAATCAGCAGCAGCCTTTACCCACACTAATTCTGAAGTCGTGGAACTCTGGGTTGTCCTAACTCAGTTCCCACAAGTTGCTGGGGAAGTAGGATTGGGGATTTGTCTGTTGGAAGGGATTGGCTCCTGGGGTGGAGGGAAGTGGAATGTGGGGGGGGGCGCTTAGAGAGAAGGAGCTTGTTTCTTGGCAGCTTAGAGATCTGGGGATGGTGAAAGGAGAGTAAGGTCTCTTCATTTTTTACTATCCAAGTGGAACCTAGCCAGACAGCCTAAGGCAAAGAGAATCCGGCACCTCCTGGGCCAGAGAGGCAGCCAAATAGGTTTCTCCCCCCCCCCCCAGATGGTTGGCCAGGATAACTGGTTTGGAAAACTGCTCTGGGTAAAAGGAAGAGCCAATCTCTTTGCTTCCTGAGATGAGTTTTCAATATCTTGAGCTTCACTTCCAGTGTGTCTGACTAAAAAGGGGGATTCTATTACTGATTCTGTCCTCATGTGACTCCTTGAGTGAACCACTTTTTGTTTTTGTACCTCAATCTCCCTATCTGTAAAACAAGATTGATGCTACCAAATACCTTAAGTTTGCTAAGATGATAATTTTTTAAAGTGAGACTGCTTTTAAATATAATATTCTCCTGATACATTTCATACCCTTCACCTCTATTTCTGGACCAGGTCATCCAAAGCTTCTTCCTACATTGCCTCAGAGGGTTCAGAAGCATTATTTACCACCCACAATCTTCTCACCATTTCCATTTGAAATAATTCTAGCCTCAGAATTCAGTCTCTGCTCAGCTAGGTCCCCATCTACTTTCCAGTGTAGTTGACATAAGATCCTCATTAAGGGCCTGGCTCATCCCAGCCAGATGGGATCCTAATTTAATTAAGACCCTTTAATTAAGACCTGCAACCACACAGCTTTGAAACTCCCAACTGAAGTAAGGTGATTGGTAAGAGGGGGAGATCCCAGTCCACCAAGAAGAGCATTAACAGTGCAAGCAGCACTGATTGGGGTGGGGTAAGGTGTTAGGATTCCCCTCACACTTGATGGGGACTGTGTGTTTCCTTTGAGGACAGGAACTTGGACAGTGTCTCTTCTCCCTGATCTTTCTCCAGGAATGAAGGTTATATCTTTCATTGCTTCTTTGCTCTTTCTCTCTCTTCTCAATACCTAGTATTAGGTCCTGAACAGCTCATTTTATAGATGAGGAAACAGAGAACTGAGTTAAGTGACTTGCCCAGGATCACTCAGCTAGTGAGGGTCTAAGGTCAAACTCAGTTTCAGCAATCTATCTAGTGGAGCTCCTTGATTTACACAGAACTCAAGGAGAAGCAGATAAATCAAACCAATCCAAAAAAAAAACCACATAGTGAGTAGAGGCTTTAGAAATCCTGCCTCAAGGAACCCCTAATCCAGTAATAAAGGCCAGCCTGCCAGGTTACAGACTCCAGGGTGGTGGTCATGTTCAGTTACTCAAGAACCCCATCTCTGTGAATTTAAGGGAAAGACTTTCTTTCATTCCTGACAGCAGTGAAAACAAACCATCACCTGAACAGATTTGGAATTTGAGCCTATTAGAGAATCAGAAAACCCTTGGGGAGAGCAGCCTGGGGCTCACTTGTTCCTGTCTGGGAATAACTCTTTGTAAGTAACTCAGAAAATGTTTGTTGACTGTTCCTGCTTGTTGGGTTCAATCCACACAGATATAGTGGAAAGAGTGGATATGGCCAATGTGGCATTTTGTTTTGTTAGACATATTTGTTAAAAAGGATTTTTTTCTCCTTTATTTTTTCTTTTCAGGAGAAGAAGAGAAGAGGTTGGGAAAGATAAAATAAATGTTTGTTCATTGAGAAACAATTCAAAAAAGAAATAGTGCTATATATAAGGCCAGGAGATATGGTTTTGAATGCTACTTATGGCCATTCATATATGTCATTTAAAATAAGCCTTAATTTCCTTCTCTGTAAAATGGAGCTAACAATGATGTGAAGAAATCATTTTTATAAACCTTATAGTGAGAGATAAAGCTCTTATGTTATAATAATATAAAAATAACTTATTGATGTCTTTTAACCAAATATTTTTAAGAGGGCTGAAGAAATGGAAAGAAAATTATCTAAAAAGAAAAAGGGCAAAAAATTCAGTTCTTAAAAATTGCATTAGGCAATGTCACATTATCTTAGAGGGAATGAATTACTTGTTTGTGTAATTGGGGATAGGAATGGGGATGGAACTGTGGAGCAGAGGGAAATAACACCCCATTTTCCATTCACCTTGCTTCCAGACCTCCGATAGGGCCTGCTGCCGCCTCATTCTGATTCTGCCATCTGCCACATCATATCAGAGATCAGATCTGGCGGGTTTGTTGTAGCTTTTCTCCCCCCCCCCCCTTTTTTTATAATGCAGAGGATCTGGCTCAGGATGTCACTCCACTGAGCAGAACAGGAAATTGAGGGGGAGGTAGAAGGTCTGAGATATAAGCCTGAAAGAAAAAAAATTAGAAAACTGGAAGCATCAATACTGTTGAAGGAGAGAGAAGAGAAGAAAAGAGAAAAGAAAGAGCACTGAAGAGGGAGGTGGCAACAAAAGGAAGAGGGGGGGGAGAAGAAACAGGAGGAGGACATGAGCTTCTGTGGAGATAACATTTTCTATCAAGCAGATTTACACTGATTCCATACCCTTTGCAGAAGAAAGCAGTAGTCCCAGAAGCAGGACATCTGGGTTCAAATTCTTGACTGCAACTGACTTTACCTTTTTCTCTATGTAGATTTTTTTCACCTGGGAGAGTCTTATCTCTCTTTTATTTTCCACTCTGGAATAGATAGATACTGAGGAAGCCCACATATTTGATCGTTTAAAGATGGTGAAATGGAAACAGCACTCCTATTGGAGTCTGGGAACCCAAATTCAAATCTTGGTCCTGACATTTATAAATTTGGACAAGTCATTTAACCTCTCTGTTCCTTAGTGTTCTAATCTATATGGTAGGTAAAATAGTATCTCATAGAGGAAAATACTTTGTAAAACCTTAAGGTACTATCTAAATGGACTAATGTTGCCACAATGTTAAAAAAATGGAGAAAGGAGCACATCTTAAATACTATTAACTGTATCCTTCCTGTCTTTCCTCTGAAACCTCCAATTTGTCATCAAGTGTCAATGACCTCAGAATTTAAATCTTCGTCATTATTCTTTCCAAAACATTGTTCAGCCGTTTCAGTTGTGTCCAGCTCTTCATGATCCCATTTGGGGTTTTCTTGGCAAGGATACCAGAGTGGTTTGTCATTTCCTGCTCCAGTTCATTTTATAGATGAAGAAACTGAAACAGACAGGGTCACACAGTTAATAGATGCCCGAGGTAAAATTTGAACTCAGGAGAATGAATGTTCCTGACTCTAGACCCTTTGCTCTATACATTGTCACCTAGCTGCCCTAGAATCCCATTTGGTTGCCCCTTATCCCAATCCCCTCTTGGTAAGAGACAAATCTACCTCTGCCTTACTCCCCAAGATCCTCTAAGCCTTGCCTTCTGCCCCACTACTTTCCTTGCCTAAATATTGCCTGACCTCATCTGCCATGAATTAAACATAACCATGATCCTGCTTTTTATCTATTTTTCCCCAATAAGAATATTGAGTTCCTTGAAAGCAGGAACTGGCTCAATTTTCTATTTGCAACCCCATGCTTAACATAAATAGGAAATGTTTAATCAATATCTTTCCATTGCATCCCTCTAATGCAGGACCAATACCATCCAAGATGGGACTTTTAACAAAATCTGCAACCTCCCTCAGTAGCTCATTAAAGTATCACAATCTCCCTGCTTACAATTCAACTTTATCCAAAGATCCTTCTAATATGTCAAAATCAACATGTCCAAAACTGAGTTCATCTTTCCTGTTAATCCTTTTTTAAAAAAAATGTTATTTTTCAGTGAAACCACTGGCTAGCCTGTGTTCAAATCCTTGGGACCCTCTGGATTTCCTCACCTTACATAATCAAAGTTACCAAGACCTGTTAATTATATCTTGGAGATGTCTTTTGCATCTAAAGGATGTCAGTTCTTGTAAGGATGCTGGAGGTTAGCTATACTATAATTCCTGCCTATATAGAAGTTTCCTCTACAATAATCTTCCCCAAACCCCCAACACACACACACACACACACACACACACACACACACACACACACACACACACACACACTTCTGCAAAGATATCCAGAAATGGGAAATTAAATATTTCTTGAGCCAACTTAATATCTGGGTAGCTCCAATTCTTTTCAAAAACAAATTTGAAAAGCTTTATTCATATCATTTGTTTTTAAATCTCTCTTCATTTCCCTATAGATTCCTCCCCCTTCTCCTACCCAGTGAGCCATCTCCTGGAATAGTAAAGGAGAATAAATGCAGTTCAGCTAAAGCAACCAACACATCAACTGTGGACAGCTCTAATTCTCAAGAAGTTTTTACTTACATTGAGTTGAAATTTGCCTCTCTGAAATCTTCACCCACTTCACCATTCCCAATGCCATTCATTACCTTAATAAAAGGTTAACTTAATAAAAGTTCACATACTTGAACTTCTGCCTCTTCTTCTCATCTCCATTCTCTCCTTCAAAATCATATTGCTTGTAGAAAAACTTGTACATATTTGGTCATAACATTTCTCATTTCATTTTGAGGAGAGATTATTTAATTCTTGGTCACTGCAACTCCAGCCCCCAGTCCAGGATCTAGGTGATTAATAAATACTTGAACTGAGAAGCAGGAGCAAAGCAAAATCTCTCTAAAATGAAAGTGAAGCAGTAAATCTATAGTTGTGGAATATTAATCATTGACAACAATAAAGCATCCTTGTTCCAGTACTATTCCACATTCCTTGCTGCTGTGTGGATATATACATACATATTTAGAACATACATGTATATATGTATGTGTATACACATACTTGTCCTTCCTATTTGAAATTCTTTGGTGTGGGGCAGCTAGGTGGCGCAGTGGATAGAGCACTGGTCCTGTAGTCAGGAGGACCAGAGCTCAAATCTGACCTCAGACACTTAAGAATTGCCTAGCTGTGTGACCTTGGACAAGTCACTTAATCCCATTGTCTTGCAAAATAAAACAACCAAAATTCTTTGGTGTAAATAAATATTTGGTTTTATCAAAATTAATATTTGTTGAAACACGTAAGAATAAACACCTTTGAAAGACTTAAGAACTCAAAACAACAAATTGGCCAACTGTGATTCTAGAAGACAGATGATGTGACCTACCTCTGGGTAGAGAGGTGAAGAAGAATGAAATATCTTTGGACATGGCTAATATGGGAATCTGTTTAGTTTCATTATGAATATCATGGAGGGGGAGGGGAAGGAGGCAGGTGGAGGAATAGAAAAGGAATTGAAAAAAAAAATTCTTGATATTAAAAAAGTGAACTTTAATGGTTGGCTTCCTTTTATCACCTGAACCCAAATGACTTTCTTGGCTTTTAAGGCCATTCATAATCTATCCATTTGACTTTTCTAGTCAAATTTCATGGTGCTTCATTCCCAAACTCTTTTGCTTCAGTTAGTCTGAACTATTTACTTCCCCTGCACAGATGCTGCCATTCTGAGCTCATGTCTTTGGTCACAGTATCCCCTTTATGCTTAGAATGCCATTTGGTTTATAATGTTTCTAGCTGTCTTTGAAAGATCAAATACCACTTCCTCTAGGAAGCCTTCCCTAGCCTTGATCCCTGCCCCAATTCTGAGTCAAATATAACCGCTTTAAGTTCCCTTAGGGGACAGACTTCATTGGATCTAAACTTTGCATTTTCCCCAGTACCTCACAGGAGGTTGGGTACATGGTAGGCTCTTAATGCCTGGTGAATAAATTGTAATGGATTGAATTCTAATGGCGAGTCAAAGTGGTTG
The DNA here is from genome assembly GCF_037893015.1 of Macrotis lagotis. NCBI lineage: Eukaryota > Metazoa > Chordata > Mammalia > Peramelemorphia > Peramelidae > Macrotis > Macrotis lagotis. The sequence goes on from NC_133659.1 coordinate 193,927,919, forward strand.
GAATAGGTGGCATATAGAGGATTTTGACGTCCAACCAAAGTAAATTTAAAATACAAGAAAAATTGCTTTAACCTGGTTTTCTTCTGTCATTTACTTGCTGTCACAGAACCTTGTGGAATCTTAGTATAATTATATAAAACAAGGATACTACCTATCCTCTTTCTCAGGTTTACTGTGAGGGTTGAGAGATATCTTTGAAACTATTTGCAAATTCTAGAGAATATACACCTGGAAGGAATATAGATTTATTTATATTTCTCTATATATTCTTTTATCCCACTAAAAATCCTTAGGAAAGGAGATTGTACAGCAACATTTGGGTGAAAATTTACAAGTCTTCTAATAAGGAAGTTTTTATAAACTTTTGTTTCCTATAGTAATTTAAGCTGACTACCTTTTAGAATTCAAGATGAACAAATCTAGATTCTTAGGTAGTGGATAGAGCACTTGGTCTAGAATCAGGAAAACCTGAGTTCAAATCTGGACTCAAATACTTACTTGGACAAGTCATTTTAAATTTTTTTTGCCTCAGTCTCTTCATCTTTAAAATGGGGGTAATAATGGCACCTAAATCCCAGGGTTGTTGTGACTTATCCAGTGCCCAACAAATACTAAATGCTCTGTAAGTGTTAGCTCTTAAACACCTGTTGGGGGATATTGATCCAAGACAGTTATAATGATGATCTAATTGCAGCATCAATGATAATTGTGAGCAAAGGAATGGCTACTTGAGATGGATATAAAAGTTGAGAACAAGTATCAGAGAAGACCTGATCTCTATATTCAGCTCTAGACATTCTAATGGCCTCCCCATCTAGAATGTTCCAACTTACCTTTTCCTACTGATTTTCCTGACTTCCTTTAAGTTCCAGTCTTCTTCAGGAAACCTTCCCTAATCCCTTTCAATTCTAGAACCCTACATCTGTTAATTATTTCCTACTTTTCCAGGACAGACTTTCCTTGTACATAATTGTTTTCTTGTCATCAGAATATGAGCTCCCTAAGGCAGGGAACTATTCTTTGCCCCCTTTTGGCATTTAACAGTACTTTCCAGAAGGTGCTTAATCAGCATTTACTGACTGCCTGAACTCAAGGTTTTTGAACACAGGAAATTGGGTGAACAGTAAGGAGTACCACAGAAAGAACTAAGTCAGTAGAGGGAAGGTTTTTCCTTAAAGATAATAAGCTTGGTTTCAGAAGCACAGTGGTATACTGTGTCAGTAGTACTTGGGTACAGAACCATCCCCTAAAAATCTGACTTCTAAAGCTCAGAGAAGCCAGGAGTGGAGTTATAGATTGGAGAGTCATTAATGTAGAAGGTAATGATTAGCTGATCTGTAACTGTAAATACAATAGTGAAGATGAAATAGCAAACAACCTAAAAAAAATGGTGAGGAATTGAAGGTTTTACCAAGTGAATGGAAAGAATGGCCCTAGCATGGTAATATTTGGTTTTGTTTTTTTTTAACATTCAGGTAATTATAGACACACAGAAATGCAACAAATTTATTCTATGATGCAACAAGTCCATTAGTTGCTGTTAGTGATATGTGCTATTTAAAATGGCATGATCTGACAACATTAAATCAATTTAAGATATTAGAAAATGTAGAAGGCAATGTCAATGGAGGCAAGTTCCAAATCTAGGCATCTACAGACAGCTTAAGCCTTTCATAGTAAATTGGAGCCTAAGTCTGTGGGTGTGTGAGTGTGTATATATCTTCATACACATACACACACACACACACACACACACACACACACAAATATATACCTGTATATTCAATTCACTTGAAAGACAGGTAAATTGAAAAAGTATTCCACTGTGAGTCATACTCAGAAATTAATAAAACTAATGCTGACCACTTTCCTCAATATGTGCTAGAATAGTCTAACATCACTATTTATATTACAAATGTAATTGAAGTATCTATTAAAAGTGTGGTATATTATTTTGTTGAAACCACTTGTCATTTTTGGCACAATAGCATTACCATGCTAAAAATAAAAGCAGTCACTGACAATTGTCAAATTTATGAGACATTCCATGACACCACTTGGAGGACCCTCATGAATCACTAACAAGCCATGAAAAACATTACAACTACTAGCCCAAGAACACAGTCAACAGGCAACAAAGATCCTGAGTTTCCTCCTTATTGTTAGGTGGTTGTACTAGGCCAGAATAGAGATAGGATTTGAAGAGAATTCCACTATCATCTTGAGGTGCCTTCTTTTAGGTAGCTGTATGGTTATACTTGGACAGTTAAAGTATTAACAGAGTAGACAAAGCAATATGCTGTGGTGGAAACAATCCTGGGCTATAAGACTGAAGATCTGAGTTCTTCTGGGCTCATTTATCTGGGATATGAGAGGGATGGCCTTCATGAATAACAAGGTCCTTTTCAACTTTTACAATCTTTTTCATAGGAAGGAAAGCCCCATTTAGGTATCTATCCTTTTATTTAAGTGATGTCACATTTTACTGTCTTCCATATTGGAGCTTTTATTTCATCTGAATAGTTTCTGTATTGACTTATCAGGGGAACAGAGGATTTTCACTCTCATTTTGGTCCACTATTCCAAGGTGCCAGGACACAATCCCTTTGTTTTCTGCTCTCAGCTCTCAAAACCATTGAAGCCAAAAGCCAATGTTGAAGTCACAATTTCCTAATATATACATTGGGGAAGATTGTCTCCTCAGGATGTACCCAGAGTTAAATAAAAAAAAAATGATCAAAAAATGCTCTGAGCTTTTTAGGAATTGTGGAAATTGAAGGTACCATTGCTATAGCCTTTAGCCAAGTTATACAGATTTCATTTTCATGTTTTCCCCTAGAGTTGATCCTTCCCAAACCCTTAATCATTTCTGTTGCTTATTCTGAATTCCCTCCAGCCTGAAACTATTTTTTTCCTGGCACTGTAGAAATCAGAACCAAACAAAAATCCAGATGCCATTCCCAAACCAGTCATTCAAATTGGGAAGGGAAAATGGTGATCATCTTAATAGGATGTGGTTGTTCTGGCTTACTGACTCAAAAATCAGAGTCAACACTATTCAAATCTCCCTTTCATTTGCTCAATCACACCTTGAACTCAACCCTTCTGCTTCATCTGAAATACTAGTCAAAATTCTGTGGTGGGTCTTGTTTAATCTCTGTTCCTATGGAGTGCTGCTTTCCTATTCAGTATGTCCTATTTAGATTCTCCCCCTTAAAATCAAAAGTCGGGAAAAATTAATTTTGCAAATACAGGACATAAGTCCTACAGGATTCACCTGTCCACTAATTAATTTCTAATGGTTTACTGGATAATCTAGTCCCAATTTTGTGGCAGAATTCAATGAAAATCACAGGGTAAAAAAGTACAGAGGGATTCACAATTATTAAACAATTATTTGTGGAAAATATAGTAGGACTCTGGAGCCATGGCAGACGTGTTATGGGGTTTTAGCTGTTCTTTTAACAGCAGTTTAAGAGCCAAAATAAAGCAACAGACCATTTCAAAGTTCCGGCCGAACTCCCCCTCTGTTTGTTATCATCCTCATAAACAGACAAGCTGTTTCTTTTCATCTACCAAGGCTCACACAAGGAGGAGAGAACCTCCACCTCAGGCACCCCAGGATCTGTCTAGATAATGAAAGAACACTCAGAACAGCTTAAGCAGCAGCAGCAAGCCAGTGGTTACAAGCATTGGTGATTTGGTCCACGGTTGCAGTTAAAGATAGCAAGTCCTTGAAAACACAAAGTAGAGTCTCATCTCTCATTTTAAAAAGCCAGTAACTTAAGTAAACGGACTTACCATGTTGCTAAAACCTCAAAAAAGGAATTGGAAGTCTTGAAAAATATGAGTAATAGCTCTCTAGAAAGAATGAGAAGGGCCCGAGTTAGGGGACAGGGTACAAAAGGGGCAAAAGGGAGAAAGCCTAAAAACAGACTTCAATGCTCCATTTGGACCCAAAAACACAGTTCCTAAGGTGCTATGAAACCACTTGCCTGAAATATTGTTTTGATAAATAAGCCATATCCTTGTGGAATTGAAATCTCCAACTGTTCTACTGGCACGGACATCTCTGCAGTGACAGCACATGCCACAGATTGTGGAGTTAACTTGAATTAAATTTCAGATGTGAGGGAGCTGAGGGAGGGGCCAGTGACAGTGGGAGGTTTATGAACAGTATGCTGTGGCTCTGATGTTGTCATTACCAGATGGTTCCAACTATCATTTAGGGGAAAAAAAAAAACAAACACCACCCAATAATAATAGGAAACCTATAATACAGCTTCACCTGGGATGCTTGGATTATATTGATTCCCTGTTTTAAAGCTCAAATTGTAATTTTCACAAACCTTGGATAATCCCAGAAGAAACAAACACATCTTTTGCAGAGTCCCAGAATTGCAGACTTCCAGAAGTTATACAAATCCTTGTTTACTTGCCCAAATCTCCATTTTTTAAGTAAAGGAACATAAAATCAAATTCTTAAATATGATTTGTTCACTAGCAATCATCTAAGAAATCACCACACAGAATCATTCTTGCTGTTCCAGTGGGGAAAAATTTCCCTATCAAGATTTCCAACCAAGAATGAAGCTTCCTTTGATTAATACTGAGTCTTGGAGCCCTGGATAGGTCTATCCTGTTATCTGTCACTTAACCAGAGGTGGGAGCTTGGGCAAATCACTCCCATTCCTTATCTGTAAAACCTGGGATAACAATCCCTACTCTCTGGACCTTTTGGGAGGATCAAATGAGGGAAAAAACCACATAAAAGGACTTTGAAAATCTTACAGCACAAAACAAATGTATTATTAGATATGCAAGGATAGTGTGAATAAATGCCAAACATCTTGCTGGCTTGTCCTGAATATCAACTGCAAAGGTTGGGGAGACATGAAATTACAAGTCAGAGAACTTCCTTATTCCTTTAAAAAGGTATTGTTTATAGAATGAGATCAGACTTTAGTTTTGGTAGCAGAAGATGAGCAGACTCCAAATCTTGCCTTTGGTTATACTCATCTTTATAACTATTTGGGACTTCCCTTCCCTATACTGTCAAGAATGATTGGGGTGGCTAGGTGATACTAGCCCTGGAGTCAGGAGTTATCTGAGTTCAAATCTGGCCTCAGGACACTTATTACCTAGCTGTGTGACCTTGTGGCAAGTCACTTAACCCCACTGCCTTGCAAAAACCAAAAACAAAAGAATGACTACTAAAATGCCCACTTTAGGTTAGAGTCTACACTAAAACCAAATTAAGGTTTAACTTTGACCCAAACTCAAAAACAACTGAATAAAACCCCTGCTAGCCCATAGCAAATTCATTGCTTATTGTTCATGACTGCTATGAATGGGGGTATATAAAAGGTGCCCAGAAGCATTTTGGAAGTTTATCTCTTTTGAGAATATACCTATGTCAAGTACCAAGTGATTCTGTAATTACAACTTGTTTCTTTCATTACTAGACAAGATCTATAATTTCTATAGTTCTGTAATTTGCTGTAGAGAATGGACTCAGATCTTAGGATCTCATCAGAAGGGACAGAACAGCAAGGAGTAATTACCTAAATTCACCCTAACAGAGGAATGAAAGAGCAGCACTGTGGTGCAAGGGCAAAAGGATGGCAGAGGCTGGCAGTTTGAAAAGCTAACTTTGACCGTAGTTTCCATGAAAAGATATTGAGTCTGTGCACAGTAAGATCAGAATCGCTATTTTCAATAGAATGCTTGAAGAGTGACTTAGGCCAGCTGTAGCTTGGGGGAGCCAACCAGCCCTGGAAATTCCCTTGAACAGGTGCCTCCAATCCTGAAGGCAGCCAAGGAAGCCACTGGGGGGGGGGGGGGTAAAGAAAAAAAGGAAAACCAGGGATACCACACAGTACAAAATAGTAATTATTTATATTTTCAAAAAGAAAAAAAAATGACCATTTGGAAATTCTCCTCACGGGAGGCAGGAAAGGAAAGAACAGGACTGGCTCCTACGCAGGCGGCAAGTCAGGTACAAAGAACTGAGCATTTCAGGACCAGGAATTTTTCATGCAGTATTAGTGAACAACTAACACAGCATATTAGTGTTTTTAGTGGGTTGCTTTTTCCACGCAGTGTTAGTGAATAACACTGCGTATTAGTGTTTTTAGTGTTTTATTCCACACAGTGTTAGTGAACAATTAACACTGTGTGTCAATGTTTTCAGTGTTTTCCCCCCACGCAGTGTTAGTGAACAACTAACAATGTGTTAAGTTTTTTCCTCCACCCTTTTAAAAAAAGGGAACTGGGGAGAAGGAGGAGGGAAAAATAAAATGAGAGAAAAATGCCAAAACACATTTTCCACAATATCTAAAAACAGAGAACCACAGTTCTTGTCAAGAAAGTACAAGATAGGGATGAAGGACTGTTTCCCCCAAGTTCTTCAAAACCAATAAAGACTCTTTGCAAAGGGCGCCATGTCCGAGTTCTTGTCTCCCAGACCAGAGGGCCTCCTCTTCACCTCTCACCTTCATGTCTTTTTCTTCCCCAAATAACGATAAAGGTTGTTTTCCGTTTTTGCAAACAACATTTAAGTGCTAATAACAAGAGAGAACTGCTCTTCTCTTTGCTGTATGACCATAAGGCGTCCAGTAAACGTCCCAGTTTTTTTAGCACAGCTGAAAGGGCTGAAGTTTCTTTCTCTCAACATAAATACTACTGGAATCCTCCAGAAACAGCTTTGTCAGAAATTCCATCAAAAATTCTTTCTTCCTCTTCCTTTTTTCTTATCCCTTCTCTTAAAAAATAAGCGTCCTTTTTTTTTTTCCTCTCCAGGCACCTGACGATATGATCTGTTCTGTGATGTCAGATGCAGAGATGGGTTATACCCTAGAACCACCTTCTGGATGACTTTGTGGGGTGTCAGCACCTAAACCAAATCCCTGGAGGATCGACTTGTCCAAGCTGAAGGGAACACACAGACAATGCAGCAACAGGGTTTTCGTTAGGATGAACTGCCCCGAGCCCCAGGCCCTCCCCTCCCCCATGTCCCCTCAAGTTACTTGGTGCTGTTTTTAAAAGTCAGGGTGTCATGAAACAGTCTTTTCCCCCATAATAGAGTAAAAGCTCCACAGACTGAGCTGTCTCTATGTAGTGGTCAAGGACAGCAAACGTGCTGCTGCTTCTGGGAAAAAAAAATTGGGTCTTGCCACAAGCAGGGGTCTTAGGACTGCTTCAGGCGCTTCCGTGGGGGCCCCAAGAAAGGGCACTGTGCTGAAGCCAGGGAACGATATGCTTCGGCCACCAAATGGGGATGTGAAACCACCATGGACTTCCATCCGGAGGTCTCCATGACATCTGAAGCATGACTAGAAGAAACAGAGATGGATCAGTTAATGGTGAAGAGAGAAGGCGAGTACACCTTTGGTCTAATCTTTTAAAAATAACAAAAGTAGAAAGATTTACAGGGTCTCACATTTCTGGCTTGTTATGGAGATATGCCAGCAACCATTTCAAAGTTTTGCTTACTACATTTTGTTGTACTTCTCTGAAATTCAGGTCTTTGAACAAGGAGACTATTTAAAAGTTAGCAATGACCTCAAAGGTCATGTCTGATGACTTTTTTCAGTTCTTGGACTTGTCTGTAGCATCAAACATCATTAACCATCTGCCCCCAGATTCTCTTGTGCCTAGAGTTTTGTGAAACATTTATCTATTGAATCTCTTCTTATTTAGCTGGCCATTTCTTCTCTCTCTCTCTCTCTCTCTCTCTCTCTCTCTCTCTCTCTTTTAAGGTTTTTGCAAGGCAAATGGGGTTAAGTGGCTTGCCCAAGGCCACACAGCTAGGTAATTATTAAGTGTCTGAGGCCGGATTTGAACCCAGGTACTCCTGACTCCAGGGCCGGTGCTTTATCCACTACGCCACCTAGCCGCCCCATCTTCTCTGTCTCTTTTGCCAAAATCATCACCCATATTTTCCCTAAATTGACAGTGTACTCAGAGTTAAGTTCTGGGTCCTATTCTCTTTATGTTCTTTCATTTGATGTCATTTGTCATGGGTTCAATTCTCATCTTTACTAAGATGACTCTCAAATCTCTATGTACAGCTCTATCTAGGGTTTCTCCTCAGCTCCATTTCTGAATCACCCACTTCCTACTGGACATTTCAAATTGAATGTCCTAAAGGTATTTTAAACTCAACACATCTAAAACCACAACTCTTCTCTTCCTCCAATCTCCACCCTCCTTCTGCATTTCCCTATTTCTGTTTGGAGGTTCACCACCTTCCTTCCACTCTCCCTCACTCCACCTGTGTCCATTCAGTTCACAGAGCTTGCCATTTCTATTCCCACAATACCCCCCACCCCCCCCATATGATCCCTTGTCTCTACTCATTTAGCCACTACCCTAGTTAACATCCTCACTATTTGTCATATAGACTACTGCAATGGACTAATTCTTTTTTTCAGCCTCAAAGCTCTTTCCACTTCATTCTACCCTCTGTACAATTACTAAAAACATCTTCCTAGAATGTAGGCCTAACCATGTCATTTCCCTACTCAGTAAAAATCCAGAAGCTCTTGATTGCTTCCAGGATAAAATATAAATTCTTGTTTGACATTTAAATCTCTTTACAACTCAGGCTTACTTTTCCTGCCTATTATAATTTTACTTCCTTGGACTACAGTTCAATCAAATTAGCCCTTTTGCTACTTCCTCACTTATGATTTCTCATCTCTATTTTCCATGTTTTTTCAGTGCCTTGAACTCATTCTCCTCACTTTTACAGTCGTTAAGATTCCTCAAACATCACCTTCTGCAGGAAGCTTTAACTTAACTCCTCTCATTTCCCAGTGTCCCTTCTCAACCTTCCCATTACCTTGTATTTATTTTGTATATCAATTTTTCACATACTTCTTTATATAATTGCATAAAAAATATAAGAAGTTCCTTGATGGACAAGAATTGTTTCGTTTCTTTCTTTTTTTGGGGGGGGGGGGTGTTGCAAGGCAGTAGGTTTTAAGTGACTTGCCCAAGGTCAACAACTAGGTAAATATTAATTATCTGTTGCTGGATTTGAACTCAGGTCCTCCTGACTCCAGGGCTGGTACTCCATTCACTGCACCACCTAGCTACCCCTAAGAGATTGTTTCATTGCCATCAGGCCTTGTTCCTCTTTAAATGGATTTTAAAGACATATTTTGTTTCTATCGCACTTCAATTCTCCTTCACCCTCTACTGCCATATCCCTCAATTTCCCTGAGAGCCATTCCCCTCTAACAGAGGACTTTTTAGTTTTTTTTAGTTTTTGCAAGGCAGTGGGGTTAAGTGACTTGCCCAAGGTCACACAACTAGATAATTATATATCTGAGACAAGATTTGAACTCAGGACCTCCTGACTCCAGGGTCAGTGCTCTATCCACTGTGCCACCTAGCTGCCCCTTCTATCTTTTTATCACCACTCCCTAACACTAATATCTAGCACTTAATAAATGCTAGTGGTTGACATTTACAATTCTCTATATGTTCAAAATGGCAACTTCCTGCATCAATGAGTGACTGTTTTGAAAAAATGGTATCATGGATAATCACAGAACTGTATTTCTCTGTCTTCAGGATTTTCAGTAACAGATGTTGATCACCCATATCTCTAGAGAGACTGATCAAGATGTTTAAGGGAGGGGCAGCTAGGTGGCGCAGTAGATAGAGCACCCTGGAGTCAGGAGTATCTGAGTTCAAATCTGACCTCAGACACTTAATAATTACCTAGCTGTGTGGCCTTGGGCAAGCCACAAGTTTAAGGGAAGAAAATCTCAATATATTTGGTCTAGAAAAGGCTAATGTCTAAGATTCTGAAGACCACAAATATGCTACTACAGATACTTCATTAATGAAGTTAATGAAGTTCATCTTACATGTAGCTAAGTCATTTTTTTAGAATATAAAACACTATTAAAGAAATTTAATACATTTGTTCTTTTATCTAAAAGATAATGTAATGTCCAGGTTTTATTGGCTCCTCTGGCCAAAGTATTATCAGGTGTGCTATCGGAACCCTGGTCAGAAGCTCTATACCTTCTGCTCAGTATGTCTTGTCCTTTCCCAGCTCTTGAATGAATCATCTCCAGAGTTTGCTGCTTGTGAGATATATCTATCCGAGAGCAAGATGAAATATTGCTGCTCAAAGAAAACTGACATTCTCCTAGCTCATTCATGTACCTGATTGGTCACTCACTGCTAATTGAGATTATTTCAAGGTCAGATTAATTTTTTCACTTAGGATAAGAGAATAGATCTGATGGAATTACGTCTACTTTGAGTCTGATATCTCTAATTAGCCCAATTTTCTTTTTCCCTACTTCATGTTGGTAGATAAATCTGGATAACAGTACTGAAGTAAGAAAGAAGTAAAAGAACTACTTTCTGAGGAGACAATATTCTTTCAAGTCAGTCAGTTACAAAAAAAATTAATGTAGTTCCCTTTAAAAATTGATAAAAAAAAAACTTCAAGACATCATAAAGATCATACCCACAAAGGTTTTTTTAAGACTGCCAGGTGAGGGGGCGGCTAGGTGGCATAGTGGATAAAGCACTGGCCTTGGAGTCAGGAGTACCTGGGTTCAAATCTGGTCTCAGACACTTAATAATTACCTAGCTGTGTGGCCTTGGGCAAGCCACTTAACCCCACTGCCTTGCAAAATCCTAAAAAAAAAAAAAAAAGACTGCCAGGTGAATTCCTAAAATATACAAATCCCTACCTGCTACCTGAAGGAGTAATGAAGTCATCAGCACTAAAAGTTTTCTCTCATCAATTTCCCTTTCCCCCCCCAAAAAAGAGCCCTTAAAGATGCCAACTCACTAGTTGATGAAATCCACTGCCTGTGTTTTCAACTGATCTGCACTATGTAAGTCAGCCAGGATGAGAATCTCTGCTGCGTTCTCCACGGACAGGCTACTGCAGAGCGCATCTTCACACATGACCTTTAAACGCTCCAGAGCATACTGTGAGACACAAATACCATCATGGTCAGGGCAGTAAGAGCTATAGGCAGAACAATCTTTAAGTTGCTTTTCTTGGCAATTCACCTCCTCCAGATAGACCTCAGAGTCCGTTAGACACAGGGATAGAGTTGCACACACTGATAGGCCACAAAAAATACTGGATGACTTGTTCATACCAGTTTGGCACATTTTGAGAATCAAGTATTTAAGTTTTAAATGAGGGTATTCAAAAAGACTTAAGTATATGTCATACAAAGATTCTTGTTTGGAAATCCTAAAGTCTACCTATAGCAAAATGGAAATTATCAAAGAAATCTCTCTCATCAAAATGTATCCTAGCCTCAACCACCCCAAAGGAGTATATTGTATCATAACTGTTTACACATTTCAGAAGTAATTTTACTTTAAAACTTCTGCTACATACTGCTTTGGAACCAGAGTGAGGTGAAATATGGTTAATTCAACTTGTTATTTCAAATGGGTAAAAGAACCCCACAGTGGCTTTTTACCATAACTTCTGCTATTACTGATCTCATTCAAGGTCTTTTTTTTGACAAGTAAAGGTTAAATGGATTCCCATTCTGTTGGAACTAAGGTTAAAATTCACAGGATACATGGATAAAGCAGAAAAGATACTCATCCACCCACTTCTGCTCCAATCCTGGTTTCTAAACTTCATTTTTTTGAGATAAAAGGTCTAATTATCCCTGGATATGGGGAAAAGCTGGGTTGTGGCTTAGGCATAAAACACACAATCTATTTGGCTGGTTTCATTGCAATACTGTTGCTTAGTTCCTAATGTGAGTATATGACTTGACTCAGACCCAAGGAAAAAACCAAGTTAGCACAATATAAATGTAATTCAGCAGGATTCCCTGGTGGGTTCCTGTGCCATGGGGGCACAAAGAAGTTCTTTATGGGACCTGTCTTTGGAGCTTTAGAATTCTATGGGGCAACATCCCCTTAAGCAATAAAAATAAGGCCAATTATATTTTTATGAATTCTGGATAAGGAGGGCAAATCTGTTGGGCACTCTGATCTCCAGGAGCAAAGAGAGAGAGAGAGAGAGAGAGGGAGAGAAGAGAGAGAGAGAGAGAGAGAGAGAGAGAGAGAGAGAGAGAGAGAGAGAGAGAGAAAGAGAGAGAGAGAAAGGAAAAGAAGTTTATTGGCTTTGGTGCTCCCCCTCAGACTCTACATCTGTGCAACTGGGAAAACAGTTTTAGTGCAAGAAGAATGACAACAGATAAGTGGGATGAGATTTCTGTATTCCTAAACTGGGATGGCTTGAGGGTGAGGGTCCAGAGTGGTTCTCTACAGCTACCCATTCTTCTTCCATATATGTATTATAAGGACCTGTACTACAAATAGCTCTGGTCCCAAATGCATAATTAGACAAAAGTAGCCATTTTGGTCTCCAGGGGGACCAAGTTTCTTTTTCTTAATTATGCTTCTGAAAAACCTGCCTTAATAGCAGTACTTACTCAAGAGATTGAAATTGGGTCTCCAGGGTCTGGCAGACGTGATGTGCTTTGTTTTTGGTCTAATTACACATATTCTCAAGGGACTAGAAAAGCTCTGAAGAAGCTGGTTTAGCCTCTTGGGCAAACACTAGATGGTTTAGGTCCTTCCATGAATGATTTCTTTTTTCTACTTTCCCTAAGCTCACAAGGAAATTTAAAATTTGCTGGGGCAAGATCCAAAAAATTGGTTCATTGTAAGTAAAACCTGAAAATTCTACTTTTTGTCAGCTTCCCTTTCATGAATGAAAAGAGATGCTGAAATTCAATGTCTTTAAGTGATTTTTTTTAATACCAGTGAACATATTGTGCTGACAATATCCTACTTGGGAATAGCTGCAAAAGCTATTCCCCTGTGGAGCTGCAATAGGTCAAAGGCAACATAGTTCCCTGGTTGACTAACCAAAGTAAAACCTAAAGGCATGGAGTTCTAATCTTGGCTCTACCTAATGGCATGCTGCCTAATTTTGGACAAGTGAGTCAATTATTTCTGTCTGTAAACTGAGATTAGTGTCAATTTGTTTCATGAAATTTAGGATAAAATTATCCAATGATTACAAAGTATCCAGGTGTGAAAGGTAGTATTAATTTCTAGTGGACAAATTATTCATTAGATGACAATGGATGCAGGTGACCAACTACTAAAACCTACTCTGAACTCATTTTTCCATCTGTAAAATAAAGGAAATGGCCTAGATGACTTGGGAAGTTCCTTCTGGCTGTAACACTATGATTCTATGATTCTTTAGAAAGTGATTTCCTCAGGCAGGCAGAATAATTTGAGGAACCTCTAGAGCCTTATTCCCTTCAAAATATTTTTTTAATTAAAATTAAAATGTTTCTTTTGATTTATACTTGACAAACACCAAACATTTGAAGACACACAGGAAGAACAAGAAAGGATTGTATTTTGAAGCCACAAATTTCTATAATGTATAGCTTGCATATTTGTAAATGACTTTAATACAGGAAAATATCTTTGGTCTTGTCAAATCATCACAGATATCAGCATTAGCTTACCTTTATTAAACAATGTACCCAACCTGTAAGACAGCCCCCAATTCAATTAAACAAAAGTTAAGGAAGCTGAGGAAGGCTCTGAGCCTTTAGGCTGGAGCCATCTTTTTCCCTCTGATGAGTTCTGCAGTATCAGAGCAGGAAGAAAAGATGCTCTCAACAGAAAATCACCCTTTTCTATCAACAAAGTCTAATACTGCAATTACATGAATCCTTTAAATTCCTCCATAAATAGAATTATTTTCAGGATAGCAAACAATAAAGGGCTACTCTTTATTTCTTCACCAGTCATTCCTCCTGGAATCCCACTTTCATGAACTAATAGATAGCTATTATGGGAGAAGTTCAAGAAGTATGCCCTTAGTATATTCAAGATGCCTTAGATTATTTGGCAAATATTTCGACTACTTAAGAAAATCCTGAAATGCCACCTAAGAAACAAGCTTGTGATTTGGGGCAACTCATCTGAACTTTCTGAATCTGTTTTTGCCATAAAATGATGGGAATAGAGTAGTTGATTTTCTAAATGTTATAATGATTCTGTTCATCTCTCACCAACTTCTCCCCCCACCCCCACCGCCACCTTTTGAGGTTCTTCTGGATAGTTAATTTCATATGGTTCTGTTTGGGAATGGAGGCAGAGTAGGAAAGGTATGGAACATCAAACTCATGCTTCTCTCCTGATAATGCAAAAAACAAAGGTCTTCCATTGAAATCAGAGTACACTTGAGCCTCTAAGATACCAGCCTCACCTTATCTGCAGCTGCTAGAAGATCATCAGCCATTTTGTCTAGGTTGGGGGCCTTGCCAGTGTAAATGAAACACATCATTTCCTTGAAAACTTCTGGCTCCACATCATTGATTTCCACCCGGTTCTACATTCCAAACAGAGAAGAGAATTCAACAGAACAATTCATCAGCTACTTTCATTATTAATTCTAAATTCAAAGAGATTTGTAATATGAGTCCCTTAGTACTCTCTGAAACATGATGAATAGCAAAACAATTTGTAAAGTAGTTCCCAGATAACCTCTAAAAAGGGTCAGATCTCAAATTACTATGTATGGATATTTGAACAAATTTTAATATATTTCAATGCTTTGAGAATCTGTGATTTAAATTCCTGAATATTTATGGTCAAAAATAACTTGGCTCTGTCCAAATTCCCAGGAGAAGAGTCTCTCTGAAGTTAGCTTGGCTGATACAAGACAGGCACAGAGTTTATCCCTAGGCACAAACTAAACCTTCCCAGTTTCATAGGATCTTGTGCTACAATGACATAGTCTTGGAAAATAATGAGTAACCTCACACCAAAATGACACATATGCAAGGAGAACTCTGATGGAAGAATTTTCATATTAAGCCAACAAATAGAATTTAGGAAGGTAAATCTCCTGAATGTCTTTCTGTTGTTTGTTTTTAGGTTTTTGCAAGGCAAATGGGGTTAGGTGGCTTGCCCAAGGCCACACAGCTAGGTAATTATTAAGTGTCTGAGGCTGGATTTGAATTCAGGGACTCCTGACTCCAGGGCTCGTGCTCTGTCCACTGCATCACCTAGACACCCCTTCTCCTGCATTTCTAAATAAATGTTAAGAGATCCTGGGTTATCTCATCCATTGACAAAGATAATTGAAAGCTGAGCAGATGATGTGAGATTTAGTCACCTGTCTAAAATAATGCTTCCGCATCTCATCAGGCACATACCTTTTTGCTCTCTTCCATCTCATGCTCAAACATAGCACTGAAAACAGGAGAACGAGCTATGGTGAAAGAGAATAGAAAGTTAACCTATAAGCACTGAAATGCTTTGTTCTATATCCAGTGATGACAAAACATGTAATCTGCTTCCTGTGTTACTGTCAAAGAAAAGGAATTTAAGTTACTAATAATCTCGGCCCCAAACACGACCAAAGCTGCCTTGTGGAAAGGTGGTACAAAGACCTGGGTTCCAACAAGCTTGTGACTTGGGGCAACTCATTTGATCTTTCTGAACCTGTTTTTGCCATAAAATGATGGAAATGGAGTAGATGATCTTCTATAATGCTATTATGATTATGCTCATCTCTCATTACTGTCACTTCAAAAACTGAAAGTCTAATAAAAATTTATTAGATTGTGTAGAGAGGCAGAGTGCTAGGCACTTCTAGGAAGATACAAACAAGATCTCTGCACTCAAGAAACTAATAATCTAGAACATTTTGTGTGTCCTGATTGGCTTTGGCAACTATGAATGCCTTCTCAGAACGTGTTGTTAAGTGCATAAAATACCTAAGATTACAAAGGAAACCAATTACATTGAAATGCAGTTATCTTCGAAGTTTTTTAAAGTTCATGGACACTAGGTTTAAGAACCCATTATAGTAGACTCAAACAACTAATGGACCTGGTTATTAGTATATTGTTTTATGGTCTTGGGTTTTTTTTTGGCAAGGTAATGGGGTTAAATGACTTGCCCCAAGTCACACAAGTAAATCTGAGGCCAAATTTGAACTCAGGTCTTCCTGACTCTAGGGTTGGTGCTCTATCCACTGTACCACCTGTTTTAAAAAAAATTCAAAATCAAACATTTATTAAATTCATACTGCATTGCAAAGCAATACAGCTCTGAAAAACTTAAAATATTTTGATATTAAATTAAATCAGATTCCATGTACTTTTACAATCTCTCAAAGGCCTAAAAACCATTTTTTTTCATTTGCACCTCAGAAAAATGTCCTGAACCAGAGGTATAAATAAGAAAGTGGAATTTCTGTCATCATCAACCCTGAAGAAACAATTCAGTTCAATTCAAGAAGCATTTGTTAAGTATATGAGGCACTAGAATGGACTAAGTGCTAAGGATACATAGACAAAACAAATCTCTGTCATCAAAAAACTCCCATTTTGGCATAGGAAAAAAATAAAATTACACAGATAATTGTATTTAAGATACTTTGAGAGGGAAGAGACATTAACAATAAGAGGAATCAGGAAAGGCTTCTTTTCCTGGTACTAAGAAAGTTGATCTTTGAAAGAAGTTAAGCAACAGGGCCAACCCATGCTATAAAAATACATTTGGTCATACATTCCTCAAACTAAAGTTTTAGATGCCTCCTTCTCCCTCACATCCTTATCGTCCTATTCTGGTTTACCTTCTCAATCTCACTCCAATTATCCCTTTCTCCCCAATTCCACCGCAATCTCTTCATATAAGTTCTTATTCTCATGCCTGGATCACTAAAAGATTCTTAAAAGGAATAACTCAACTTCATCTCTGCTCTAATCCATCTGGCTAACATTGGCCATAATTCATCCTTGAAATACACAAGTCTGATGAGGTCACGCCTTGCTCAAAAAGCTTTGGTGGCTTCCAGCCTGTCTCCTAAAGGGGAATCCTAGGCTAAAAAATCAGTCCAGTCCTTCTGGAAACTAAATTGAAACTGGGCTCAAAAAGTTACTAATACTAGACTCATCCATATTCCAATGTGATCAAAAAAAAGAGGAAAAAGAACCCTATGTAAAAAAATATTTAGAGCAGTAATCTTTATAAAGTAGCCACAAATTGGAAACTAAGGAGAGGGGGAGTGTACCCATTTACTGGAAAAGGCTAAAAACGCTGCAGTATATGAAGGGAATAATATGATGCCAAAAGAAATGATGAAATGGACAGCATTAGAAGAACCTGGGAAGACTTTTTTGATCAGATGAAGAATAAAGCAGGCAGAACTAGGAAAATAATTACACATGCCAATAATATTACAGAGAAAAACAACTTTGAAAGACTCTAGAACTCAATATAATCATAAGTCCAGAAGGCTAAAAAATAAATCAAGCTATAAAATCAAAGAGGTGATGGACTTAAAATCCACAATGAGACCTCTATGTTTAGACATGACCAGTATGAAAATTTGTTTTGCTAGACTCTGAGGATTTGTTTTGTTTTTTTTGGCATTGTTCAATATGGAGGAATGAGAGAGATGATAAATGTTCCTAAAAACAAATAAATGAATACAGTACAAAATTTTTCTAAAGATTGGAGATTCACAGCATAACAGAGTTGGAATAAACCTTAAGGATTGTTTTCTATTAAGTTGAGAAAAATGAAGCATGCCAGATATTCAGGGGTCACGCATAAAGTCATAAAGTAAATGATATAAAATCATCTACTTGCCCTTTCCCAAGTCAGTGTATGCTTCCCCACCCCTGGGCTTTTTCTCATCCTTTGCCTGGAATGCTGTTTTATCACCTACTAGCCCTTTGGATCAGCTCACTTATCAAAGCCTTTCTGATCACCCTGCTTTTGTTTCCAACTAGCAGAAACAGGACAACCTTG
This sequence comes from Macrotis lagotis, assembly GCF_037893015.1. Taxonomy (NCBI): domain Eukaryota; kingdom Metazoa; phylum Chordata; class Mammalia; order Peramelemorphia; family Peramelidae; genus Macrotis; species Macrotis lagotis. Next base: position 193,945,733 of record NC_133659.1, read on the forward strand.
CCTTTGAATTCTTGTATTTTTGTATCTTTTCTATTTTTTCATTGTGCTATGTTTGTTTATGCCTTTGTTTTCCACCCCTAACATCTCATCTCCACCCCCCTGATAGCACTAAGGGGCTTGAAGAAAGGGCCTATACCTTATTCATTTCTATATTACTCTCAGTGCTTATATAGTTCCTTGCACAAAGCAGACATTAAATAAATGCTTCTTGAAGTGAATTCCAAAAGTTAGAAGGTTACCTGGCCATATTCAAGATCTTACCTTGTAACTAAAGCTCACCCCTGGAATTAATACCAACCTGCTAAGATAGCTTTGTGAGCTTGGAACTCTTGGCCAGCTACACACAAGCAGCAATCTGTGAAGCGGGAATTTTCCCAGAGTCCTCCCAATTCATCTGCCAACCGGCATTCAGGAACTTTCACCATATTCATGGTATTCTGGCCAGAAATGTTGACTGAATCCTGTACCACACTCACCTGTGAGAGGTAGGAAATGAACATTAAAGCTTTTTCTGTCAATTTTCTTTTTGGAGAAACGGGAGTTAAGCTTTTGGACGGCAATGACATGATAATATGGACTCACTATATTCTTCTGAAATCAGCCCTACCCTTTCTACCTTTTTGAATCAAATAATTTCAAAAACAAATTTAACTCTTGTTTTTCCTCTTGTGGGACAGTGCCTTCTCCCTCTATTTCCTAAGTTGAACTCTTCATACTGTCTAGAAACTTAATCTTAGTCAAGACCTTTTCAATGATTTTTAAGTTCTGCAAAGAATCGGGGGGGGGGGGGGACAAGGTAAACATGACAGAAAAAAAAATTAGCACCCACCTTATGGTGCCTTGAGCAAAATATCAGAACCACGAGCTCCTGCAAAGACTATGCTTGAATCAGATGCCTTGGTAGAATTGATACTAATTTCTTAACCTAAAGGCAGTGTCCCAAGGATATCCTATCTAATTCAGGATCTAGAATAAGGAAAATAAAATGTACCATTCTTCCATAAAGGAAGCTGACATTACAGACTCAGGGCAAATGTATTAAAGATTTATCCTTTACATGCAGGGTAAATGGATTGAAGTTTTTTTTTTCATTAAAGTAAGGTAATTGCATTATGCTGAACCATTTTCACTCTCTTGACCAGTACATGTACTAAATGGCACACCTTTGCAAGATGGCTGACTGGAATAATATGAAAATAATCAATTTGTAGTAAAATCAAGATCAGGACTAAGTCTTCTTTAATAACAGCATGCTTTAAATATCTTAGTTAAAAAAATAAACATCTAAGTTAAGCTAACTAGACACTGACAATAAAGTAAAGGTTTTTTTCCAAGATTAGTTTAAGAAATTTTGGTAAATCCCTGAGCGTACAAAAGGTGAATAGGACTAACTCACTGCTTGCTTGCAAGCGTTAGTCCAACTCTAATACCATTTTCTATAAGCTACTTTTCCATCTTCTCAATGCTTGTGCCTTTGTTCTTTTGATTATTCCCACTTTATCCTGTCTATAGCCTATGTACACAATGCTCTACATGTTGACTCCTGCAAAAGACTTGAAGTTCCTTGAGATCAAGGGACTGCTTTTTGCCTCTCTGTATCTTCCTAGCCTAGTACATAGGAGGTGTTTAATAAATGCCAATCAATTGACAATAGACACTAGGGTTTTGCAGCTCTACTCTTGTTGATAGCCAGTCTCCAGCAATACCTCTTAAACAATCAGGTAATAAATGTGGTCATCACCATTTAAAGAAATGAGAAAATAGATGCTGTAAGATGAAGCCACTTACTAAAGAGTCATCCCTATTTAGATGAAAACAGAATTTGAAGTCTAATTTCTACTTCTCCACTTTTTTCTCTTTCCAATTCTAGTAGTATGGAATAGACAGCTCAGAGATACCCCCAATACCCAACTTGCTTTTTAAAATCAAGTCATCCACTGAATCCTGCTGTAAACCCAGAAGCAAAATTAATGTTTCATCCAATTCACCCTTAGTCTCTTTTGTGCAAGAGAGGGATATTTACTGTCATGTCTGGAAATTTATTCATTTGTTTTAAACTAGTCATTATGGTCTTGGGCAGTGAGGCAGCCAAGTTAATAAATTATGGATGTGCTTAGCAGCACATTAATCAGAAAAGATTATAGCATTATTTTGATAGCCAGGGGCACAGTTAAATCTACCCCATGGAGACTTCCCTCTTGACCTGTGCATAAGCATGGTAACAGTTCTTGTCCTTTGACATTAAATGCCAAACACCTGACATCGTCTGTTTCCAGTTATAGCACCAAAAACACTGATGAGAAAGGAGACTGGATTGAAAAAAATCAATTTAACCAAACTTCTACATGAGTAGAAATAGAAGCTTTATGGGGCTGAGGACAAAGAGACTGGAGATCTGGTAACTGGATTATCAGTTTAAATTAAACTAAGTTGGCAGCAAATCACAATCATTAATACTATGTAGTATTTAATAGATTGGGTGAAATGAACCGGAGAAGTCACCACTGAATTTCAGAAAGCAAGACAATAGTCAAAGCTATTTTGTAGTATGGGCACCTAGACTGGATTTGTTCTGTAGCAATTTAGATGGTTACAATCACCAGGGTCTCTCAGATCTAGTATCTTTTACTATCATTAAATCCAATTAAATAAAAATAAATTTTAAATGATATTTAACAAGAATTTTAAAAGAATCCAAATCTTTCATTTTAAAAAGCATTTTTCTCTTTTCAAATGATAAAAAGGCAATTTGGGGATAAGCAAAGGTTTTTTTTCCCCCAATGCCCATAAAATCAACTATAGAGATTCAAATTATAGCAGTAAACCTAACACAAATGTAACATTTTCTTTCTTATAAACGGCTCCATGAAATATCTCATTGAGGTTGTGTAAACCTAAATTTAAAGTTGTAAGAGTTTCTTTTCAAAAATATATTCCACTTTTCATTAAAAAGCATAGTCTGCCACATTGAAAATATTTTTCTTGAGTTAAAAAACCTCAACAAAGTTAAATTTTGTTTAATATCTGTGTTTAAATACAATCTAGAGAAAAAAATGGGCAAGATTTCAAATTTGAGCAGAATAATTAAGAAGGGATATGTTATATCTAAAGCCAAAAGCAATGTTTTAAAAGAATTTAAAAGCTCCTGGAAATAGACTGATGGTCACCTTAATCTTAATCACAACACTGCAAAGTACATACTAAAACTTCTCATTTCAAAGACACAAATCTAGCAGGCAGAAAAACATGTATCTTCATTGCTAGTAGTTGCTTGTTTTTCAACATTAAGAAGCTTGCAGTAGCAGAAACACTGATCAACACAAGCAAAAACATTCAGGAGTCAAACCATGATTTTATCTGTGTTTTCTAAGGTTCAAAATTCAGGAAAATTGACTGGGGGGAATAGCTAAGAGAATATAATGAATGCAATGGAATATCACTGTCAAGTAAGAAACGGTGAATACAATTAATAAAGAGGAGCTGGTGGTGGGGAAAGAAGGTAGGAGAGGACACACTAGAACTGAAAGAATAAAATAGAGCCAGGAAGTTAATATTATATTAATGACTACAACAATGGATATTGAAAGAACAGAAGCAAAAAACAATCAAAGGTTGTGCAATTAACATGTCCAAGCTCCCCTCTGAACAAGAGTTATAAGAAGGCTGTCCCTAGCTTCTTTGTAGTAGTGATAATACTATGGGTCTCAACCACTATATATTATGTTAGAGGTTTATGACTTTAGTTTACCTTTTTTTCCCTTTTCCTCTTTTTTTAGGCTTCATTATATATTATTAAAACAAAAAAATCAATAAATTTTAATAAACAAAAACAAAAGGGCAAATGGAAGGTACAGCTCCTTATTTCCCTCCTTCATTGTCCCAATGTCAGTTAACATTAACTTTGACTAACAAATGAAAAACCAGAAGGCTATGAATTCTAATCACAGCTCCATAACATGATTTTTGGTATGATACTAAGCATGCTGACTTCTCCAGGCACTATTTCTCACCCATAAAAAAGAAATAGAACTCTCATGATTCTTGCAAAGTGACCTTTAGAATGCTACATGAATGTTTATAATAATGAAATGAACTAGGCCAAGTAAAATGAAAGGAAAACCTACTCCTCAATTAAGGTCTCTGCATTTCTTCACACAAAAGGAATGATTTTTTTTTATTTAACCATCAAAAGTAGATTCTATACCTTTATGTGCAAAGACAACACAGTTTATTCACATGCCTTAAGATTTTATAATTTATCTAAACTCCACTACAAATACTCCAAAATGTACAAACAAAAGTGATCAGTTTTCTCAATCTTTCACCTTGAGATTTTTCTGGTAGATTCTAGATGTGACAAAGTCACCATGAAAGCATTATAGATACCATGATAAACCAGTAGGTCTGTAATCCAGAGATAGGAACAAAGCAGTAAACTGGCAATGGGACCACAAGTATTCAGTATAGTATTACAATCTAATAAGGGTCACTCAATATAAATTAAATATGAATATGAATAAACATTATAGATGTAAATAAAAATTCCATGTAAGGAAGGAAACTGCAGTAGGAAACTGCAATGATCTCAGAGTTGGAATTTAAACCCAAGGATGAACATACTACCGTCTTGCAATGATGAATGTTATAAAGTCCATAGAGAGCTTTGGAACAGGAAACAAGTCTCACTGGGCACAAATCCAAAAGCAAGAAACAGAGCTCTGCACCTGTGGCCAACTAAAAAGTGTGAGAGGAACATATGGCACACCTGGTTTGATGGGAAGAAACTGATGGCGTCAGCAGAATCCAGCAGACGTTTCCCAGCTCAACATCTTCCAACTCCCAAAGTGTAATCTCGCCTCCCTCCCAAGTTAGCAAAAGCAAAGCTAAACTTAACCATAAGGTTTTTCCTCCTGAGGGAAACTTATATGGAAAAGTGAGGGCAAAGAGAATTTTAATTTGGAGAACAGCCATGGACCCAAAAGCAGAAAAATAGGTGGCCACGTGAGGATTTAGGCAAACTGGTTTCCTAATCAAGACTGTCAACAACAAGGCAAGCTGAAAGCAACTGGAATGGGTTTAGGAAAAATGAAAATGTGTAGAGGTTGCACCTATGGATGGGGAGAGAAAATGCTGTTATTCCACTGAGAAATTCTGGAATGTTGCAAATAATGGCTATGGCATTGTCTAAAAATGCCAATTAAAAAAACAGGAGTTGACACTTAAGAAGATTGTTTCTCTTCAAAAAACAAAGGGTTCAGTGAGTTGCTTTCATTTCCAGTAGGATTAAACTCTTCTACCATTTCTAGTTGCTTTTGAAATAAAAAGCTCCAAGATAGGGAAAGATTTTTTTAAGCATAATTTCCTTGGATTAGATTGTGTAACCACACAAACTGAAAGCCTGAGCATGGGCTTTTTTTTTTTAATTACATCCAACCTCACAATAAACTACCTGATTGTTTCCCCCACTTCCTCCTTGTAGCCAACTGAGTGTGATCTGTGACCAGCTGGACATACATGGAATTCAAATTTCATAAAACAGCCGATATAGAGCAACTTCTACATTCTCCAAAATTAGACCCCCCCCCTTCTCTCTGGACTGTCTCCTCCTCCTTTGCCCCAGCAATAAAAGGAAGAGGAAATAACTATCCCATAAAACCACACTTATATAAGCAGAACAGTCAAAAATATTTTTCCCCAAATTTTATACTGGACATCAAATTTTCCTTAGAAGAATAAGGACAGTTGTGATAAGGAAAACAAAATAGGTACTGCTGCTTTGATCTCTGTTGCTCAAATAGATCACTAGAGGCAAGGTTTCCTTACCTACTGACCAGATGAGAACATTAACTTAATAAGAACTATCATTTATACAATCCTTATCTCAATATAGCTGTTAATCTCCATTTTAAAGATGAGGAAACTGAGACAGAGGTTAAAGTAAAATGCCTAGGGTTACACAATTAGTGTGTGTCTAAGGCTGGATTTGAATTCTTGAAGTCTTTTATCTTTTAGACTCCAGGGCTAGTTTTCTAACCACTGAGCCACCAGATACCTCTAATTCAAGACTGGATCTTGCCACTGCACAGTTCTCATATGAGGAGTTGGGAAACTATCTGCATATAAGAAGTCATCATCAAGGTGTCACAGCAGCTTCACATGCCTCAGAAACTGACTCACAGACCACGTGACAGAGAAAAATATAAGTACTGAAGTCTAAGGACTTCTTTCCTAGTAGGTGACAGCTGGCATCTCTTAGCACAGGTTAAGTGGCACCCTAGAGCATCTCTTTTATCAGAACTGTTTCTCACCTTCCCACCTTACAGATGTTCCTAAACAGCATAAACTATTAAGTACTCAAATCCTAACTAGAATCCTGGGGTACAAAAAAGGAGAGCAAGCAACTGTTTGTAATTATACAAGCATATATGTTTTGTGTATGTGTACATGTGCAAAAATGTGCCTGTGTGTATATACATACACATGTATATACACTCATACATACATACATACATACACATCCTTGAAATAAGACCCTTAAATTTCTATAAACAAATGAGGGTGCTTATTGTCAGTGATAGTCCCTTCAAAAGGATGCCTAAAAAGGGTTTCAATGAAAAGTCTCAGGATGCTGAGGCAAAGAATATAGCCATTATAAATACCAATAAAGTCCCTGCTTTTAAATTTTGCAAGAATGGGCATTTCAGTCCAGAAGCCTTGAAATTGATTCCATAAACCAGAGTTTTATAAAATCATAGAGCTAGAATATAATTTAGAGATCATCTAATCCAACGTCTTCATTTTATAGACAGGCAAACCCAGAGGTGAAGTGACTTGCCACAAGGTCACATAGGTGAAATTTAAACCCAGATCCTCTCATTCCAATTCTTTTTTAAAATTTTTTTATGAGAATTATTTTGATTTATTTTTTATTTTTGGTTTTTGCAAGGCAATGGAGTTAAGTGACTTGCACAAGGTCATCACACAGCTAAGTAATTAAGTGTCTTGAGGCTGAATTTGAACTCAGGTCCTCCTGACTCCAGGGCCCAGTGCTATATCCACCTAGCTGCCTCTCTCATTCCAATTCTAATCAAAGGCATTACCCCCTTTAAGAGTCCCCCTTTTTTCTTCTCCAATATGAATCAAGTGGTTTCCCAAGAATTCTAGCCAGTTCTAGAAATAGCCAGACTCACAGTGGACTTACCTCACAAAAGAGTGTGAGTTTATCATCAGGAAGGAGACCATTGGCCTCATCCAAAAGAAAATCTCTACGAATGAACTTCTTGAATCCCCAGTCCTTGCCTTGGACAAACCGATATGCTCTCTGGCTCTCTACAAAAAGACATCAAGAAGGTGATTCAAAAATATAGTCTGAAGTTGTAACTTAACTGCAGAGGGAGTCACTAAGGCCAAAGCACTGAAACAACCCAAGAAGAGTAGACTTACCCATTGCCTTTGTTTCTTCCCCTTTGGCATTCAGGATGGAGAATTTGAACTTTGCCCTAACTTCACTCTTTGGACAGCTGACCAATAACAGGTATAGTGACAAGTAATCTTTGCTTTCTTCATCTAGCCCTTTTGGATTCACCCGCAAACACCTACCCAGAACAGACAAGATATGAAGTTAAAAGTGGCTGTGTTCTCATGGCTCTCATTTCAAGCTGTAACTTGGAACATTCCCTTGAGGACCATAGCCCATCTATTCATTTATTAATAAAATATGGAGGAGGGGCTTTTTTGATTGTCCTAATTCTCATTTAGTAGTTGAATTTTTCCTTTTCCTTTTTTCCATAATCCTCCAAAATCACTTGTTTCTCCTCTTTTTTTCCACTAAATATCTCACTGTTTTAGACCAATTAATTTTTTCTATCCTTGGGAAGGCTACTGCTGGTATTTAACTACAGCTGGTGGAAATAGTCATGGCCTCAAGAGTCATGAGGATTTCTAGATTCAGGTCCTATCTCTCTCTGATTAATATCACTTAACCTCACAATGTTGGAAAGGATCAGGGGAAGGAATCTTCTACATCAATGATATCACAGGTATAAGATGTCTCCCCACAACGACAAAACAAAACAAACAAAAAAGCACTCCTTAAGGGGAGTATCTAGATGCAAAATAAGCAATTCTTTTATTTTGCAAATTGGATGTCTGTGAACTATTCCTTCCCCCCAAAGACTATTTCAAACTTTTCCTCTCCTCTCTTACATGCAATTATACTGTCTTTCCACCACCAGCACCACCAACACACTCTTGGAGGATCAGCCTATTTTACCAAGAAGTTAACTGATTGTTGACTCCCTCAGGTCCCTTTCTTTACTCTTCAAACATCACCACTGTCCCTTTATTCTCTTCCCTCCTTATAGCCACAAATAGGATATTCTTATTTCTCAATCTAAACTCTACTCGAAGCCTAATCCTGTGCCCCAATTCCAATTCTATCTTGCTCCTATAGTCATCAACTCCTCTCTCATGTGTCTCCCATTTTTCCTAGAGTAGTCTTCATCTTTCTAAACATGTTCAGATCTCCTTAATCTTTAAAAATAACACCATCCAAACACCATTCTAATTCCCTTTCATTACTAAACTTCTTTAAAAAGTTACCTAATAGATGATACTTCATATTCACTCTTTTTCAATCCCCCTGGAATTAAGTTTTTGACATCATTTCTATCAAAACTGCTATATGATGATCTAATCACCAAATCCATTGGTCTTTTTTAGTAACTCTTAGCCTTTCTTCAGAGTCTAACACTAAAGACCATCTCTATTCTACTGCAAACATTTTTCTATAGCTTCAGAGAAGCAGCAATTCTATTTTGAGAACTGTTTATCTGTGAACTACTCCTCCATGATGACTATTTCAAATATTCCCTCTCTTCTCTTCTACTCCCAGTGATTTTTCTGCTGTCTCCTGCTTCTTTCATATTTTTCTATTATATCAATCTTAATTATATCAATCTTCTCATGGTTTATCTATCACCTTATAGAGGACACTGAACTCTTTCTCTCTTTTTTTCCTGAGTTATAGCATCTCCAACTGCTCCATCTTACCTTAAAACTCTGGCCCTACTGACTTAACTTCTATTGTAAAGTCCATTTTCTAATGCTTGTTAACATCTTGAGGTCATCTTAGATTCTTCCTTAACCCCTTAACTTCTCAAATATACTCAAAGTGTCATGTCACTTGTTTCCATAGCATATTCACATCTGTCCTCTTATTTCTGCCTTCAATACCAATCCCCTAGCCTAGACCCTCATTACCACCACCAGGATTTTACATTTGCAGAGACCTGGTCATGTCAATCCCCTCCTCAAAGTTCTTCAGTGACTTTTCTGGTTCAAGATCACAACCTGGTTCCCACACTCCCTTTTCAGTCTTATCTCTCATAATTGCCTTCCATATGCTCAAACCAAAATGAAACTCTCCACACTCTGAATATTCACTAAGATTTTCCACCTTTTCTAAGGTTGTTCCTTCTGTCTGGAATTCTCTCCCTTCTCATTTTTGCCTATTGAATTACCAACATTTAAAGCACATTTTTAATATCATTTCTAAGAAGTTTTCTTTGAATCTCTCTAGTAGATGAGATTTAATTTTAGATCACTTCATCTTTTATCCAATGCATTTATGTAATATGTATTACAGCTATTTTTGTTTATTGGTTTCTTAGTACTCTGTGCCAAGCCCTCCTTCCAATTCCTCCCTGTTAAGATCTGTGTTTGATATAAACATCTGTCCCATTGCCTGGCACAATTATCTGTATACAACGAGGGCTTAATACATGTTTGGGGATTTTCTTGGTAGATCTGGACAGGAGATAGAAAAAAATTCCACTTTCAGAAATATATCAAGTATTTAATAATTTGACAAATTTACCAAATCTGATTATGAATACTTTTTTTTTAAGTTTTTGCAAGGCAGTGGGGTTAGGTGGCTTGCCCAAGGCCACACAGCTAGGTAATTATTAAGTGTCTGAGGCCTGATTTGAACTCAAGTACTCCTGACTCCAGGGCCAGTGTTCTATCCACTGAACCACCTAGCTGCCCCCATGAATGCCTTTTTAAAAGATTTTTTTGAGGGAGGAGGGGTAGGGAAGGTAATTCAGATTACAGGGAATTTATTACATTTCCTCTGAAAATGATTTTATAGATATGGTGTCTAATTGGATTTACAAAGATAACTAGTGATGCAAATCCATAGATGAATTAAAACAAAAATTATTTGGAGAGTTATGATTCTATCTAAAGTGTAAATGTCACAAGTTGAATCCATACCATGTGAATTCAAGCACTGCTCCTACCACATTCAGTCTATAAGCCATATGTACCCTCTAGGCCATGCCAGAGTTATAGCACCTCTTCCTGGCCAGGAGCCTAACCCTATGCCTCTTTTCACAGTGACTATATGCTACCCAAATCATAAGCACATACTCTGCCAGAGCATGAATTTGAATAAAATGCCAAGGAACAAACATTTCTCTAAGCACTTATACAGTCCTATGCACAGAGTAGATACCTATTAAAGACTTTTTAAAGACTGCATTCTCCAGTATCTGTATTGAATAAACCCTAATAATGGACAAGCTGAAAACAATTCTTAAAAGTTACATTATGCTGATATGTGTTCCTTACCATTTTAGTTTATCGTTGGCTCCTGATGAAAAGGTTGAACTTTTAATGACCTCACCCATTTCTTCCCGACAGAAGCTAAAGTTATTGATGGTCCACATGTAGGAGAATTTCACTACCTTGATCTATAGACAGAAAGTCAGAAAGCAAATCAGTGAAAAATTGTCAAATACAAGAAGCTCAGATATTCCCTCTTTATTCTGTTTTTAATGCCTACTTCAAGGTACAGCCATGTGGTAAAACGAGGGAGAAAGTAAGTAGAGTTGAGGGCAGCCTCAACATGCAGAGAACATCTACTGATCGCTTTTACAACATTTTTCAAGAATACCTGAAACACTTGTTTGAAAGTGAGAAAAACACTGAGGCAAAAGAATGAAGTAAATGAAGCATCTACCCATTAAACTCTTTGCCTTTTCTCCAAACAGTTTGTGCTGTGTTTGTAGAATCAAGTTTAAAACATTCAAGCAGATTCTGCTGTGTGACACAACTGTCTGGAAAGTTGAAAAGATCATGGTAGCAGGCATATTTTTTCTCTTTACATTTCCTGGCATAATCCCTTCCCTTTAAGGACTAAAATTTTAAGTCTCAGGATAGGAAAGAATTTCACATTTCTTACTTCCTAAAATCCTCTCAGATCAACCTATAAAAAAATTAATTTACCTGTGTGTAGCACCAGCTCTCAGCTACAGGGCCACTCGACATTTCTGCCGGAGGAGGAGGACTCGGGACCCTTGACATCGCCAGTTTGAAGGTTAAAATCGATTTCCAAGTTTAGAAGAAAAAACAAACGACCTTTCTATTTCAGTCTTCACTCTGTCAATCCAAAGAAACAAGATTAACTAAAACTCCAGAACATTCCTTATTATCTGTCTTAGACCCTGAAAGCAGGAAACTTATTTTTTGAATTAAACTTTAGATCTTCTCCCACTAAACCGTACATATGCTAGAGATACAAAAAGAACATTGAGCAGACTCTTCCATTTAATTAATTTACATCAATTTTTAAAAAGTGTGACTTTCAAAGAGAAGATAACAAATGCTTTCACACTAAGCAGTTAATGACATATTCACTAAACACTGATCCTGAAAAGCACTAACCACTATAATAGTTTTATGGATACCATGTAACTACTTCCAGCTGGGCTTAAATATCCAATGAGGCTAAATCCCACTTCTTGGGGCTTCATTTTCCCATATTATTTTACTTTTCTAAGTACAATAATAAAAAAGTTGGATTTTTACTGGTCAAATGGCACTAAAATAAAAAAATAGGTTTTGCTAAAATGGGTTCAGGCACTTTTTTGGGGTTGTTAGAAATGAGGTTTGGTGGCAAAGTGTAAACAAAAAGGGATCTCCCTGAAGAAAGTCTACACTGGAGGCAGCCAGGTTGGTTAAATGGATGAAGCACTGGCCCTGGAATCTGGAGGACCTGGGTTTGGATCCAGCCTTAGACATTTAGTAATTTCCTAGCTGTGTGACCTTGGGCAAGTCACTTAACCCCATTGCCTGAAATAAATAAAATAGGAAAAAAAGCCTATACTTAGCTAAGGTTCCCTTTTCAATAGGTTTATGGCTTTAGGGCTAGAAGGATCTTAGAGGTCACTAAATCCAGCACTCTAATTTTATAGATGAAGAAACTGGGGAAAGATTAAAAAAAGAAAAAGACAATGTTGTCTCATCTCTTTTCTCCTAGATGGCCCCAGGAAGCACCTTATAGAGTCTGGACTTTGCCACAAAGATTTTAGATATATTGGAGGTCCTGAGAAAGCATGGTAGTTAGTTGATGGGTTAAATTTCAATATATTTTCAATGTTAATTCTGACCTCATCAGAGACTATTCCTATAAAGGAATGAGGCCAACATGAAGGTCAATTTGGAAATAAAACTACAGAAAAAGTTAAAATGCTACTCCTTAGAAGACAGCACCTATCTTAGTTAAATAAGGCAAGGACAGGGATGACAACTTTACACTGAAAAGAATGGGTCTCAGAGAAAAGACTTATTTTTTAGCTGTAGCAATGCCTTTGAGGCTGCCTTCAAAGAGGATAAGACCCTTCTCATAAGTAAATAAATGAAAAAACATTCACTTGATGAGTTACATACATTACCTTTAATGTATGAAACTAAATATTGTTCCTATAGGATGCTAAGAATTATATAAAACAAAAAATTAAGTCTACCTTTCACGTGTATACAAATATACATTCCAAGAAATAATACAATTGTAAAACTTGGTTATCTATCCCAATTATACCAGCCAAAGGCTAACCTATACTGTTTTCTTCAACATAGTGATTTTGAGGGCCTTTCTGGTTTCTATAATTTATAATTATATTATCATAAAGAGAATAGGATGCCTGTCTATGATTACTATCCTATTTCTGATAATTACTAGTTGTATGTCCTCTGGACTTTAGTTCCCTTATCTATAAAATGAAAGTGATAGAACAGATGATTTCTAATGTCTCTTCCAACTCAAAATTCTTTGATCTGATGTTCTTATGACCAAGAAGAGGAAGACAGCTTGCATTTCCTGTGAAATGCATCCACATAGTACAATTTAGCTGCTAATTAAATTTAAATACAACAGCTGCCTACTATGTGCCAGGCACTGTGCTAGAGCTTAAAGATAAATACAAAACAAAGTCTCTCCCCCTCTTTAAGACCCTTGAAAGTTGATAGTTTGGGGGAAGGAGTTAGAAATGATTGATTTATACATGACTATCTGAGAAGGAAAAAAAGCACTAACCACTTGAGAAAGCAGGGAAAGTGCTCTAGGTGGTGTGGCTGTGCTTTGATTGAAATGAGAACAGCAATAACATAGTAAAAAGAGGTCTATACTAGTACAGAGATGGGGGTGGAGGCAAGAGAAGTGGTTCTATCAGAAGATCTGGATTCAAATTTGACCTCTGACACAAACTATTGCCTTGGATACATCACAATTTTTTGAACCTGTTTGCTCATCTGTAAAATGAAAGGATGGTCAGTAAAAGTTGATTATTCTAAAGTTTCTAAGAGATAAATGTGAGAAAAGAGTACATTCTAGGCATGAAGAAGATATCAGCCTATGCAAAGGCATGGAGACAGGCAATAGAACTCCAAATTTAGGGAACAGCAAGTAGGCCTTGCTTGAAAGGAGAGTGCACACAGAAGGAGAGTAAGGTGAAATAAGCATGGAAAGACAGGCTAAAACCAGACTGGGAAGTGCTTTAAATGCCAAGCTAAGAAGTGATATTTTATCCTAGAGACAAAAGGACTATTGTTAATGAGTGACATGACCAGACCTATGCATGAAGTTTTTTTGACTGCTATCCCATACCATGAGCTCTACAACTAAGTTATTTGGTACCAGCATCACCTATGTCAGAAATTTTAATTAAAAATAGCATTCATTTGGAGCAAAGAGATGAACAGGAATTACTTGGACATGGAAAACTAACATTTTTTAAAACTAATTTTCTGTTACAATTATAAAATATGACAATATCAATTTCAGTGTATATTTAGAATTACCCATTTTATTCTCAAAAGGATACTAATTTAAGTCAAAAGTGTTTCGTTTCAAGTCTACAAGAAAAAGCTATAAAAAAAAAAACAAATTTAACCACTCAGTAAAAGCATTCCCCAAAATTATTTATCTTCAGGGATATTCTCTAATCCTTGAAGCAAAAGAACTTGCAAGTATAATCCTGAAACAGAACTATCCAGAAGTAGTAGCCTACATTGCTGCAACTTCTTCATGTATTAGATTAACAGAATAGCGCAGACTAAAACTGTATCCAACTAACTGGTCAGGCTTTTTGTATGTTAGTCCAAAGTTATTTGGAAGTAAAAAACCAAATTCATTTAACAACTAAATAACTTTTGAAGATAATAAAATGGCAAATTCCTAAAACTCATCTACTTAAATCTAAAGTTAAGGTACATACATAAAAATTGAAGAAATTCTATTGTGGATGTTTCTTTGAATTTTTTTCAATTCTTTTTAGATTCTTCTTGCTTGTTGCCCTGTCCTCCTTTACTCACTACTCTTCTCTTTCTTTTCATGTCCAATACAGCAGCTGGCTGAACTAGACTTTGCCTCCCACAATGATGAGCTTTTTCCACAATGCCTGCTGAGAGGGAAATTGAGTAGGATAGCACAGATCTAATTAATTTCACTCATAGCAGGGACCATCGGTAAAGTGCTTCATCAGTGCAGAATCCTGGTGCTACATGAACTCTCTAGCATACCATGCCAGTTGCCACAGATGCCCAGTGGAGAAACAATTTTAAAATAAAGAGATCTGTTTGGGGGGGGGGGGGGGAACGGTGCATCTTTTTAAGAACTTTAGGAAACAGTAAAATATATTACTGGCTTCAAACATTTAAAAAAGATCAAAGTTCTCTCTGGTGAAAGATAATTAAAATATATTTAAATGCTTTTTAAATTTTATTTGAAATTTTTAAAAATGTTTTAAATATTTCAACATTGGAGAATTTCTCATAGCTAGGCCCTCACTATTATCTCTTTTACTTCTGTTTCTAGGGACACTGCAGTGTGGGTAGCTATCCAATGTGAAGACATTTTCAAAGGGTTAATAGCAATCCCCATATGTTCCTCCAAAATGCCTACATGGTGATATATGAAAACATAGTATTGTAACAGTTCAAGTTAGATTGACACTAAGATGAAAAAAGGAATATTGTCATATGAATTCTAACTCTAGTTATTAGGATAAAGGAGTAGTTGAAAAATTTAAACTAACTTTTTCCTGATCCAAAATGTATTTTCAAAGAAACTTGTATAGTTTACGAAATATCAAATTCTGTTCAAACTCATTTTCTCTTGTTTTTACTTCAAATTCTTATCACAGGCTCTTTGGACTCTGACAATGGATGAGATGTATACTTGATGTATACTAGGCCTTGATGCCATTTTGGCCCCTAAAGTTTTAACTGCCAGAGCTATGTTGAGTTATTAATTATGAAGGAATACTTGCCTTAATGCTGAGAGGATTGAAAAGATGGTGATAGGGGGCGGCTAGGTGGTGTAGTGGATAAAGCACGGGCCTTGGAGTCAGGAGTACCTGGGTTCAAATCCGGTCTCAGACACTTAATAATTACCTAGCTGTGTGGCCTTGGGCAAGCCACTTAACCCCATCTGCCTTGCTAAAAATGAAAAATTTAAAAAAAGATGGTGATAATTACAGAGATACTATAACTTGCTTCACTTGAAGACCCAAGGAGTTCAACTCCTAGTATAAATCAGGAAATGAGTCTGAGCTTAGAGATTCTTTCTGGGGCAAAAGAATGTTATACAAGAAGGAATAAAGTACCAGTAGTTTTTCCTGCAGTGGTCATAGCTGGGCTAGACCAATCTTTGCAAAGTATTGCAGACAGATTTTGCAGTCATTTTTGTCTTTCATTTTATTTCCTGAGTGAACTCCCCACAATTCAAATCATTCATCCTTGGAATCTAAAACTCTACTGACTGGCAAAACTTATTAGATTTCTGAATAAGTGATCTTTATACTAGAGTCAGTCTTAAAAATCCAGATTAATGAAACTATGGAATCAGTGTACAAACTGAAATGCATGGTCTGAAATATATTCCTACAGCTATCTTCAGTATTGGGGATTTTTTTTCTCCTTTTAAAAAAGATAGCACTTTCTTGGTCTGGGCTTAAAATATGGTTCAGTTTTCAAGTAAGGAAAAATTCCAGTGTCATAACTATTTTAAAACTGAGAGACACATTTCTCAAAACAGAAGATGCCAAAAAGATGGTTGATAAAGAAAAACAGAAGACATGGAAGAAGACAAACCATAATACTTAAGGATTAATATGACCTACAGAGTTTTCTTTGTTCTTTTATTTGTATGTACTCAATAATATAGTCCAGGGTGCAATAACTTCCTTCTCATTATCCCCAAGGACAGATTATTACAGGTCACACTGACTTCCTTTGTTGAAAAGCTCATCTGACTTTTAAGGGCAAACTTTTGGCAGTTCAACCCAGCCTAATGGATTCTTTTTACAGAAAACAGTATTTTTAAAATTCAGACACCTCTTAAAATGAAACTGAGGACAATCACATAACTTATCAATACAGGATAAAATAGTGAAGTGGATAACAGAAGATTTTGAACTAGTTTTTTACTTTAGTACTAGTAATCAAGTAAGTACACTTTTTGTGAATGATGTACTATTGTTTGTATATGAATATACAGTTCTAAGGGGTGGCTAGGTGGCACAGTGGATAGAGGCACTGGCCCTGGAGTCAGGAATACCTGAGTTCAAATCTGGCCTCAGACACTTAATAATTACCTAGCTGTGTGGCCTTGTACAAGTCACTTAATCCCATTGCCTTGCAAAAAAAAATTATATATATATATATAGATATATAGATATATAGATATAGATATAGATATAGATATATATACACACAGTTCTAGTTAAGGATGGCTGCTTCTTTTAAAATTTGGGATAATTTATGATCATCTGATAAAAGAGACATTACAAAGTGGTTCAAATATGATACATTTGAAGTAGTATATTTCCTCAATGAGATTTAAGTTAACATAGTAGGTTCTTGCCTCATGGCTATAATAGGTAATTTTAATACTATGGGAACCCCTGAAAGAAAATTATGAACTTGAACTAAATTATCTAACTCTTAACTTTAACTATAACAGATTCTATTTCTACATCATTCTGCTAAGAGAATGAGGACAGGGGGCAGCTAGGTGGAGTAGTGGATAGAGCACCGGCCCTAGAGTCAGGAGGATCTAAGTTCAAATGTGACCTCAGACACTTAATAACTACCTAGCTGTGTGACCTTGAGCAAGTCACTCTTAATCCCACTGCCTTAAATTAAAAAAAAAAGACAATGAGGATAAATGAGGCAATTAGAATAATCCATGTCATAAAAGAAAATGGGAAGAGGAATGTTCTAAGAAAAATTTACAGAGATATGTGGAAATATCCTGCCCACAAATATACAAGAAATACTGTCAAAACTTCATAGTGTGTGTGTATATATATTATATATTTAAGTATATGTATAATATCTAATATATATATTACAAGTCACATCCTTTAACAAAAAAATATGATTTACAATCAATAAGAATAAAGAACCAGTCAATGACCATTTTCAAGTCACAGTCAAAGCAATAAAATTCCAGTATAATGCAAAAATTTGGCAAACCCTGAGTTTACTGCACTGGAATTTGATCTGTAATTTCCATATCCATTGGCCTTTAAAACCAACCCATGGAATGTACCATTCCATTATTCTTTGCTTTGACAAAACACTGTGGAAAAGACACACATACACACACATATCATATTGCTGAATTTTTCCAAAGTTAAATCAAGATAATAGCCTTGGACAAATTTCCATCCTTATATGATCAGATCTATATTCAGTTATTAGAATTAAATTGTTCTTGTCAAACATAAGGAAAATTTCAAAACAAGTACATGGTTACTTGCATATGTCAGTACTAAAGAAGTTTTCTCCCCAAGCTTGCAGCTATTTTCTTCTAAGCCTGGATTCCGAAACTCAGAGAACAAAGAAGTCTGGGTAATCTTCAGGTTACTTTTCACTTCCAATCCAAGAATAATACAGTTTTATAGAAGTAGTCTGGGCAGCAAGGCTCTTCCTGACAAAACCAGAATATAATATAAGAAGGTACATGAAGAAATCCCAAACCACGGAAGTCAGGAGGGATTAGCAACAGAACACTCCACAGTGCTTCCTAAAGTCTATGTGTGAGCCAGCTGTTTATAGACTTAGTGCCCTTCTCTCAAGAATATAAATAACTGCAAATAGCCCTTGTCCCTAAAGGGACCTTAGCATTCAGCTCAAAAGTTAAAATATGAAATAATTCTCACCTTAAGAGACAAACTTTTTTCCCATCACAAAACAAAGAAAACTTGGAAAAAAAACTTTTATTGCAATTTAAAGGGAAATGGTCATCTTTTTATGTTTGTCTCAGAATCATTCTTTTCCTTTTGGATTACCCAGCACAAACTAGCTGTCAATCTAAATACACTGGCACAGCTCCCTGACCCCAAAAATATACACAGGGATAATGTAACACTTAGCTTTTAAATATGAAGGTTCACAACATCACAAGGCAGAAAATTAGAGGACCACAGATTTAAGAGTAGGAAGAGTTCCTCCCAAGACCATTTAAAGCAACTCTTTATTTTATAGATGAGAAAATGAGGCCTAGAAAATATAAGTTTTTTTACAAGCAGGAATTTTCATTTTGTCCAGTGCCTAGCAGAGAGCCTATAACATATTAGGTGAAGTACTTTCTGATAGATTGGCTGAAGTGAATTGTCCAAGGTTTCTCCAATAGTAAATTAATAAAGAAGGGGTTTGCTCTGGGTCCTCTTGTACCACTCTAGTGGTACTACTCTAGTACTTTGAAGCTCAGTGATATTTACTCAGTTTGAACCTTACAAATCTTAAACCTGTGGCTTAATTTTTTTTTACTTTTATTCTAAGCTTTCTTAATAACTAAGCTAAATAAATTTTTTAAAACATCCACTTGGAAGCATCTAGTGATGCAATAGCAAAGGCTTTATTCCCAGGGTCTCTGTGAACAATGTCCAGTATATGACCTGCTGCTTTTTTATACCAGAAATCTAGGGAAAAAAACTCTGACAGGTGGAAAAAATAAAAGCCAATCTGAAGCACTTATAAAATTAATATTTCAAATTAATATTTGAAAACATCAGTTTTAGAATCCACTGCAGGTGAAGCATCTGAAATAAAATATTTGGTCAAAGAAATACCCTGGATGTAAAAGGAGTCATATATTTCTCATTAAAAGGTGAATGAGTTCTCTGAATGCTTGAAGTTAAAAAGTGCAAACTACATTCCATCAGTTTTTTTCAAAATTGCAACTGCATGTAGATTCTACAAGAATGACTGGTCTTCAAAATCCTACATTGACAACAAGGAATTAAAAATTTTTGAAAGAAAATTTTTAATACATCCCACACATTGACAGAATTCCTTTTTCTGGGTTAAGAAAGGTCACTTAGGGGCGGCTAGGTGGTGTAGTGTATAAAGCCTGGAGTCAGGAGTACCTAGGTTCAAATCCGGTCTCAGACACTTAATAATTACCTAGCTGTGTGGCCTTGGGCAAGCCACTTAACCCCATTTGCCTTGCAAAAAAACCTAAAAAAAAAGTCACTTAATTCAAAATAAGAGCTGGAAAAGAAGCAAAGAAAAAAACTTCCTCAACAGAAAAGGTCTTATTCATCTTACAATTATTATAGGCCAAAGATTCTTTTGAGAGTAGAGAGGTGATTCAATCAAAAGTCTCCTTTCTACTAAACCAAGTTCATATGGGTTCTCAGAAATTCTAAATGACAAAAAGATTCAATATTTGGGCCCTAACATTATGTAAATGTGTCCAAGGTGAAAGAGATTAGAAAATATAAAAGTCATTTCACTGCAACAAAAACACAGAGGTTGCATAATCTCTTGAGTCCTTTGAGATCTAAAGATGCCAAATGCAATAGTCTTTCTGGTCCTTGATCAAATTATGCTTAAATACTATTTCTTGCTAATACAATTTAACTATGTTGGACAAGGTCCCTATGATTTCATCTCAAGAGAGACACTGAGTTTCGGCTGAGTTTCTACTACAGAATCTCTATTACTTACAATTTGCTATTTTTGAAATATTGACGTCCTCTCTCTAGGACCCATTATGCCACTTGGATAATGAATTATGATTTAGTATTATCTACAAATACATTAAAGGATAGAAGTTAATAATCCCCAGAAGGATTTTTTTTTTGCTTAAGACACCTGAACTTTCTTTTATAGAAAAAGAAAACATCAGATCTCTATGTGGCTTTAATCTGTTCTATATACTAAACCATAAGGTTTCCTTCTTTAAACCATAGAAATCTGGCAGCTATATACAAACTCCCAATAGCTAGGAAAACACCATTAATGAAGTTTCCATTTCTTTTTCTACAAAAAGTTTGGAGTTTTGTTTTTAAAGATATAGGAGAAGGTGGGGCTAGGTGGTGCGGTAGATCACCAGCCCTGGATTCAGGATCTAAATTCAAATTTGACCTCAGACACTTAATAATTACCCAGCTGTGTGGCCTTGGGCAAGTCACTTAACCCCATTTTTGCCTTGCAAAAAAAACAAAAAACCAGAAAGTATAGGAGGGAAGGGGTTAATATTAGTTTTCTAATGTTAAATGTAGGGACAATTCACTACAAAAATATTCATTACAAAATTCAATATACAAACTAGGGAAAGTAAAGGCAGCACATCGGTTATTAACTGAATTTCCTGACTTCTGTTAGTTTGAAAAGAGTTTAAAAGATTAAGAGACAGTAACACATACTTCATCCAATGCAATTACGAAAATCTGCATACAATTTTTAAGCAAAAGCCTCTTTTCATCACAAGTAAAATCAAGATGCCAAGTACTACACAGGCCACAGAGAGAGCTGAGGCTGTAAGTCAAACATACAAATAAGGCAATCTACTTAGTCAAACTCTTTTTATAGAGCAGAATGAAACACATGAATTGTTTTAAGGTAGCATTTCCATTTATAGAGTTACTCTGTGAGAAAAATAGTTTTTACTCCAAGGTCTCCAATAACATGTATTGTCATCAACTGAAAATTGAAATAAAAACAATGATTTCTTCTATCAAACTTTTTTCTGTCCTCTTTGCTCTTTCCCTCTCTCCCCCCACTAAAAACAAGTTCTAGGCTAAGACAGAAAAATATTTAAAATACATCCTTCTTTGTTATCAAAACATCCTGTGTACTATCTGCAATGTTTGGAAATATGACATGCATTATTATGTAAACTGGAGTATAAGCGACATTTTATTTTATATTAAGTTTTGGGTTGAATGTGACCTTAGAGATCATCTAAACCAGTGACATTATTTTACAGATGAAGAAGCAGTGGGGAAATGGGAAGGAGTTGGGTATGGGAGGTAAATGACTTCCAGAAGTTCACACTAGTAAAAGCAGCAGACCCTACCTGGTCTAAATTAAAATTCAGTGTTCCTTCCACTATGCCACTTTTTGAGACCATTAACAGTTTCTATGCACTTCATTTTTTTTGCCCTTACAGTTACACTAATTCTGAAATTTGATTAAAACAAAAATCTAATTATTTTCATATGTTGAACTTTCTCAGAAGGATCTAAAACAAGCTGTTAGAAATGGAAATGAGAAACACTTAACCCCAATTGCCTCACCAAAACAAAACAAAAAAAAAATAGAAATGAATAAGACAACTGAAATCTGAACTTCTTTGAAATAAAAGGGGAAATTTTCACAAAAGGCATCCTGGGATTTATTGGTTCAAATTACTACAGTTGCTCCTATTTGCTTCTATACATTAAACAGGTCCATTTTGCCAGTCTTATGATCTGTTTATCAGTTTTCAGAATTGCATGGCTCAGGGATACATTAAGTTTAGACTTAGAAGTTGGTCTGTGAGTAAAGCAAAAAAGGTTAGCCCAAATTTTAATCCATCTGCAAAAGAGAAATGAAATTATCCCCTTTGCCATCTACCTTACAAGTATTCAAGTAGTATATACTTAGGGAAAGTCAGATTCCCTATGGCTGCTAATATATAGCTAATGGGGAAGATCTTTATGTGATCATTATTAAATAAATATGATTATGAATGGATTAGTGAAAAATTAATGCAAGGCAAGAAGAGGGAAGGATTTCTGTTGAAACACAGATGGTATATATATATATATATATATATATATATAGAGAGAGAGAGAGAGAGAGAGAGAGAGAGAGAGAGAGAGAGAGAGATTGATTAAGCAATAACATTAGTTCTAGTCATTACTAGATACTTTCTCCTTTCTCCTGGGTATTCAACATGATTTTAAAAAAATTTAAAAAAATAAGGAGAGCAAAGAGTGATTTTGAAAGACCTTTTATTAATGTAATCCCAGGATCATGGCCTGATCTGAAATTCAAGTACTGGCAGTGTCATAACTAGGAAGTTCTATATCCTAATGTAGAATTAAGAAAGTTAACCCCAATTCAAAGGGAGGTTGGCAGAGAAGCAAGGAGAATGGAGATCTTACGATACCAATAGGAGGTAGGAGAAGTTGACCCTATATAAAACTATAGACCATTCAGGAGTTCCCAACCAATTAATAAATATTCATTAAAATGTAATCTAATGTAAACTCCCTCAGATCTTTTATTTTATTGGGAGGATACAACATGGAAATAGTTAAGTACATAAGATAATTTGTGGCTGGAGAAAACAGTGAACATCCAAGAAACATCAGAAAAAACCTCCTGTAGGAGCCTCAAGGGAAGCAATGTTTCTAAGGAGTAGAGATGAGAGAGAGTGCATTTAAGGCATAGGGGCCAGTTTTTGAAAAGGAAAAGGGATGGGGAAATGGAATGTTAAGTTCAGAAAATAGCTAGTGGGATAGTTTGGCTAAAATGTAGAATGGAAAGAAGGCAGTAATTCAAAATAAAGTTAGAAAACTTGACTGAAACTAGATTTTGTAGGTCCTAAAGTATCGAGAGACTTGTTTTTTGGAGACAATAAAGAGTTATGACAGGTTCTTGAGCAAGGCAGTAAAATAGTTAAGTGTGCTTTATGGAAATTATTTTGGCAACATGTACCAGATGGAGTATAGAAGATAAAATGGAAGACACAAATTCAATTAAGAGGCTACCAAAATGGGGGCAACCAGGTGGCACAGTGGATAGAGCACTGGCCCTGGAGTCAGGAGTACCTGAGTTCAAATCTGGCTTCAGACATTTAATAGTTACCTAGCTAGAAGGCTACCAAAATAAACTTAGATGAAATGTTACAATGACCTGGACAAGAATGGTAGACACATGAAAAATGAATATGAGAGATGTCATGGAGTTAGAATCTGCAAAACTCAGCAACTGCTTGAATATGACAGATGAATGAAAAGAAATAGCTGTATTTGAATGAGACTGAAAACTAGGCTAACTGGAATGATAGAAAAACCCTCAACAGAAATAGGTAAGTTTGGAGAGAGAGTGCAGTTTGGGAGGGGATGTATGACTAATGTGTTTTATTGTGGACATGTGGAGTTTGAGGTATCAAATTGGAGACACCAAAAAAGGTTAGTTTGTAAGGCTGGAATTCAGAAGAGTGATTAGGGATGAATCTGGGTGTCACCTGTATAAAAGATAATAGATGAACCTAGGAGAATGAATGATATTTCCCCCAAAAAAGAAGATATAGTGATATGAAATGGTCCAGTACACAGTCCAAGTGATTCCCATGATTGGTGGTGGGACACATATACAGAAAAGGAAACTGAGGAGAACCAAGAGAGAGCAACATCATGAAATCAATAGGATCAAAAGCTCCAGAGAATGGGAGAAGATAGAGTTAAGGGTATTGTGTAGGGGGCCCAAGGAGATACTGATAGTGAGGCTGAGAAATTAGTATCAATGAAACACTAAAAATACCCAAGAGAAAGCAGTAAGTTCAGAAAGGGATACACACAAAAGGTCATATTAATATAACTGTTAAATTTAATCTATATATTTTTTGTTAAGCAGGTAGTATATAGTCTCACAATCTTATATAATCCTTTTTCTGTACTTTGTATATAGATATATTCATGTTTGTTGATATTTGTCAAATTCATAATAATTAGTTTTAAAGTTATAAGGGGTCAAGAAAGATAAAGACTGAGAAAATATTGCTGGATTTAGCAAATAATAGAGCCTTGAGAACCTCAAGAGAAAGCAGTTTCAGTTGACTGGAGAGGTCAGAAACCACACAGGAAAGGATAATAAGTAAGAGTAAGTAGAAGTAAGTGGGAGGAGAAGAAATGGAGGCCCAGTACATATGGCTTTTTCTAAGAATCTGGTTTTGTAAAAGAAAGAATATAAAATGACAACTTTATATTTTAAATAATGGGTTATTTCTGGGGTCCATTTTTTGCTCAAACTTAGAATGGCCTCCAGTACATATGGCTTTTTCTAAGAATCTGGTTTTGTAAAAGAAAGAATATAAAATGACAACTTTATATTTTAAATAATGGGTTATTTCTGGGGTCCATTTTTTGCTCAAACTTAGAATGGTTAAGTTTTAATCTCAGCATGGGATGGTAATGAGCCAGGATCCCAAGAAAAACAAAAAAGCAATGGGAATTTATCAGATGACCTGATCCCAGGCTAAACCTAGGGGACTAAATAGTCTCACCTAAACAATGGGTGGATGGGTAGGATCTTACATTGTCTATCAGTCTGGGGAAACTGTATTGTATTGACCACAGTGTCATAAAAGTGGAAGGGAAAGTGTAGGAATTAAATATCCACATTCTGCAGATCCTGGCTTCCCAATTCCTTCAGATTCATCCCTTTATATGCTTTTTCTCCTTCCTTCTTCACTGTACCCAGGTAGCCAGTTCATTCCTAGTGGGAAGATTTAAATACACCTCAACTTTCTGTCCCTAGTGTTCACTTTGGTGAGAAACTCTCACAGTACTATAAACAAAGTAACCTGAAGAAAAAGGATACTACTCTCTTATACTCCTAGACCAGAATGGAGGGAAAGAGTACAGAATACTGTCCATCCTCCTTTCCTCCCTCTTAAGAACTTGGGCTTTAGACAATCCCATATACCTTGGGGGCTCTTTAAATTTTATACCTGTGGCAAAGCCCATTTTTCAACCTGATTGCCAGTCTGCCTATTCCCAATGGCAATCTTATGAATATGACTACCAAAAAGTAAAATTTCCCCCATTTATGTCACTTTTTTGTCTAGTCTTTGCCTTCAAGATTTGATTTTTTTTGAACCCTGAGCCAAAAGGGCTCTTATATTTTATTATAAAAGTCAATGTGTATTATGTCTCACCATCAAAAAATCAAATTACAGAAGGGAAAAATACAATCACATCCAGGAAGATCCAAGTTAGAACATAGGGGTGGCTATAGTTAGAAAAGCTGTATTTTGTCTTAAGAACTGAATATCAATCTCTAAAAAAACCTCTGGATACATTTTCCTAGTGATATCTAATAAATGTTCCTATATGTTATGTACACACACACACACACACACACACACACATATACACATACTAAATTTTAAAAATACTTTCTCATAACAACAGTTTAGTATTTATTCTCCTCATTTTATATAGGTAAGGAAAGTAAAACTCAGAGATGAAATGATTTCTCCACGGAAAATACAACATGCATCAAAGCTAGGATATATGATAAATCCAGGACTACCTCCACTATGCCACATTACCTTCCACCTTATAAAAATTCATAATTCTTTTAACTACATACACATTTTTTTCTCTTTATTTCCTCCCCAGTTACATGCAAAAACATGCCTCAACATTCACTTCCAAAACCTTGAGTTCCAAGGGAGGAGGAAGTTCTCCCTTCCTCCCACCTGACCCCCCCCATGAGAAAACAAGTTACTTGATATAAGTTAAAAACGTGCAGTCATGAAAAACATTACCACAATAGTCTTGTTTAAGAGTAAACATAACCCCCACCCAGAAGAAAAGAGAGACCTCAAGAAAAATAAAGTTAAAAAAAAGTAGGCTTCAATGTTTTCAGATACCATCAGCTCTGTCTTTGGGTATTCTTTATTCTAAGTCCTTCAGAATTCTCTTGGGTCACAGCATTGCTAAGAAAAGATAAGTCATTCACAGCCAATCATCCTGCAATAATATTGCTGTTACTTTGTATACAGAACATTTTCTATTTCATCTACTAATGTAAGTTTTTTACTGAGAGCATCCTGTTCATCATTTCCTGTAATATAACAGCATTTCACCTCAATCATAATTTGTTCAGCCATACCCCAACCATTGGGCATTCCCTCAATCTCCACCTCTCCAATGCCAGAAGAGAGCTGCTATAAATATCCCTATACATACAGGTTCTTTTCTTCCCGTATTCCATTTCTTTTGAAATATAGACCTAGCAGTGACATTGCTAGGTCAAAGGGTAGGCATGATTTTATAACTGCTTGGGCACAGTTCCAAATTGTTCTACAGAATTGTTTAATCATTTCACAATTCCTTCAACAGTGTATCAATGTCTCAATTTCCCTCCATCCCTTCCAACATGTCTTTTTCTCCTGTCATATGAGCCAATCTAATAGGTATAAGGTAGTATACCTCAGAATTGTTGCAACCAATTACTCCTATCAATAGTGAGTTAGGATATTTTAAAAAAATGATTTAAATAGATCACATTGATAACCTCATCTGAAAACTGTTCATATATCTTGATCATTTATCAACTGGAGAATGGTTCTTTTTTTTTTTTATAAATTTGACTGTTTTCCGTTTGAGTAATGAGGTCTTTTTTCAGAGAATAGTTTCAATATTTTTTCCCCAGTTATTATTGCTAACTGATTATAACTACATACAAATTGAGAAAATTGAAAAAAAAAAGAGCAGAATGAGGTCAAAATAGACATAAAAATTAAGACTACAAATGAGGAAACTATTATCAAAATTGATGCTATTCTAGTTTATCTGTCAGATCTATGGAAAGGGAAGCAATTTATGACAAAGGAAGAGATGGAGAGCACCATTAAATACAAACTAGATTAATTTCGATTACAAAACCACTGTAACCAAGATCAAAAGAAATGTAGTAAATTGGGCAACAATTTTTACAACTAGTATTTCTGATGAAGGACTCATTTCTAAAAAATACAGAGAACTGAGTCAAATTAAAAAAAAAAGCCATTCCCCAATTGATAAATGGTCAAAGGATATGCAAAGGCAATTTACAGGTGAAGAAATCAAAGCAATCCATAGTCATATGAAAAATTGCTCTAAATCACTACTTATTAGAGAAATGCAAATTAAAGCATCTCTGAGGTACCACCTCACACCTCTCAGACTGGCCAACTTGACCAGAAAAGACAATGATCAATGTTGAAAGGGATGTGGGAAATCTGGGACACTAATACATTGGGGTTTTTTTTTTAGGTTTTTGCAAGACAAATGGGGTTAAGTGGCTTGCCCAAGGCCACACAGCTCGGTAATTATTAAGTGTCTGAGACTGGATTTGAACCTAGGTACTCCTGAGTCTAGGGCCTGTGCTTTATCCACTACGCCACCTAGCTGCCCCTCACTAATACATTGTTGATGGAGCTGTGAACTCATCCAACCTTTCTGAAGAGGAATTTGGAATTACATCCAAGGGGCAACAAAAATGTGCATACCCTTTGAACTAGCAATACCACTACTGGGTCTATACTCTGAAGACATAATGAAAAAGGGTAAGAATCTCACTTGTGCAAAAATATTTATGGCAGCCCTGTTTGTGGTGGCAAAGAAGTGGAAATTGAGTCAATGTCCATCAAATGGGGAAATGGCTTAATAAAATGTGGTATATTTATGTGATGGAACACTATTATTCTATTAGAAACCAGGAGGGATGGTAATTCAGGGAAGCTTGGAAGGATTTGCATGAACTGATGCTGAGCAAGATGAGCAGAACCAGAAGAGCATTGTACACCCCAACAGCAACATGGGGCTGATGATCAACTTTAATGGATTTGCTCATTCCATCAGTGCAACAATCAGGGACAATTTTGGGATATCTGTAATGGAAAATACCATCTGTATCGAGAGAAAGAATTTTGGAGTTTGAACAAGGGCCAAAGACTACTCATTATTTGTAATTTTGCTATCTCTTTGTACTTTTTTTCCCCCTTAAGTATTCGATTTCTATCTCATCACATTCAACTTAGATCAATATATACCATGGGAAAAATGTAAGAACTAACAGACTGACTTCTGGGGGGGGGGGGGAATTGAGATTAGAGGGGGGAATTGCAAAATTAAAAAGAAATAAATTTTAAAAAAGAAATCAATGCTATTCTGCAACACTGGCATCATAAAGGCAGGAGAACATATTACATAGCTTTCATAAGATAACTGCTAAAATTAGAAACTTTAACATAAAAGATGACACTATCAAACTCACTGCAAGGACTTGGACTGAGGAAGAACTGAATAAATTTTAATGGTCTATGAATACAACAAATATATGGGCACTAGTTATTCTACCGCTGCTACATATATTACTCTAATTTCAATTTCAAGATCTTTTCTGATAAATAAAAGGAACCCATATACTGAGCACAAAACTGACTCTGAAAGGTTGTCAGTGCATTCACTAGGCAAGTGGTTGTCTAAATGAAAAGAAAGAAAGTCCAATTCAAATGGCATATTAGAAAAATAACAATTTTTATCTGTGACACTTGAAGATTTCCAAGTGCTCAAAGATCTGAAGAGGATTTTGGTTATAAGAAAAACAAATGAAAAAATGAAAAGTATACCAAAGACCTTATTTAGTTTTAAATATATTATTACTAAGCTTGTGCTAATGTTTTGAATTAAAAGATCTCAAAAAAACAACCTAATTAAAACAAAAAGAATTGTAAATCATTAGACAATAAAATATATGGGCTCTGAGCAACATATATTTCCCCCTATTCTAGTTTGATAACAATGCAGATGTTAATTTTTTTAAATGCCTAATTCTACTGAGTTACAGCATAAACCATTTTAGAAAAATTCAACTAAGGATCATGTTATATTTTTTAAAGTCAAATAATCAATGCCTAGGGGCGGCTAGGTGGCGTAATGGAAAAAGCTCCGGCCTTGGAGTTAGGAGTTCAAATCTGGTCTCAGACACTTAATATTATTACCTAGCTGTGTGGCCTTGGGCAAGCCACTTAACCCCATTTGCCTTGCAAAAAAACCTAAAAAAAAAAAAATCCCTAAATGTGGCCTGGAAATCAATGAATATGCTTTAATGGGAAGACTTTTTAGAGCCAAAAGATGCAAGGGGAGAAGAGAGGCAAAAGGGTGAATGTTTGGAGTTAATGAAGCTGAAAATGGCTATTGATAATAAATGAGAGGAATGTACAACATAAAAATTCAATTAAGAGGCTGCCAAATTTTGTCAAGTTTTGAGTTCTTTAGGGAACTGAAATTTGGTAGCCATTGAATTTCAAGTATATAAAGTTTTCTACATCCCCCCTTCCACTGTTAATGGGAAATGTCAAAGGTTATGAAGTAAACGAGAATTCATATTTGAGGTCATTCTTGGGCACTATCCAATAATCCTCATATTTATAATATACATATGTACAACATGCACATATACAAATTATGTATATAAGTATAGATATATATATACATATGTATAATAGTAATCAGAGTATAACTCAAATCTAGAATTCCAGGGAATTCTGCAAAGAGCACAAACTATTAAAGTCCTGGCTTTTTGTTAGTAAATATATTCTCTGATTAGATGGCATTACTACTCAGAAATAGCTGCTACTTAGACAAAAGGGACAGGGAAAAATCCATTAACACGTATACCATATGCATTAACTTTGAATTTGCTTTAAAATATACTGGAATAAGTTAGAATATATGAGATCCATGTCTGAGATTTCAACTGTAAGGAAATAAGTGAAAAGAACAAGATAGCACACTAATGGAACAGAAATTATAAAGGCATATCTGTATAGCATCTCTTTTTGAATCTTTTTATTCTAATTTTACCTTTTTAATCCTTTAAAATATACTAGTTCTCCCTCTTTTCCCTAATGTGGTTCTATTAATCTCATTTTGGCATCCTCTCAAACTTCCTTTCCTCTATCAAAGTTTACTTATTCATAATAGGTCCCTAAGGATATAATAAAAATACAACTTAACTGAATTTTAGGTCTATTTGAAAATTGATCTAGCTTTTTTTCCTCTTCAAAATTCATTACCTTTTCTATCCCTAACTCATTCTATTTTGTGGTGTCTTTTTCTTTCTATTCTTCCCTCTTACTGACCAACTGTCGCTTTCAACTGTCACTGAGCTTCTAGCACTGGTAACAAGAAGTTAACATTAAAGAAAATGGGTCTTTAAAACAAGATTTCAATAGCACAAAGTAAAACCCCAAGGTTAAAAATAGTGTTGAAAAATGGTCTTATTTCCTTAATTTTAACATAATGATTACGAATAACAAATTATTAATCACCAAATAAGAAGTACAAAACCAAACTCATTTCATCCTTTCATATTTTAAGGGGTGGCTTTCAATTGGTAATTACTGGTAGGGATGATGGAAAAGAATAAAATGTATTATAAATATATCATCAAATAACTAGCTTGACTCAAGATTTTAAATTTTGAGGACAGGAATTTCTTAATTTGTTTTTGCATTCCCTTCAGAATATAGCATACTTGCCTTTCACAAAATAGGTGCATAGAAAGTTACACAGCATTACAATCTCTGAAATCACACAAAGTAATGAACCATGGTAACTCCCCATCCACTTACTTCTTTAGTTTAACTTAGAATCTTTTTCCAGTTTTAAGGCCTTTTGAGCTTTCTATCCAAAAAAAGAAATGTTATAATTTCTGAGTATGGGTGGATTCTTACTCTCTAGGTATTCTTATTGCATGCACATATATAAGAAGGCATTAAAGTCCATTCTGGTTTCAATTTCAAGGCACAATCCTTTAAAATAGGGGTTAATTTTTCTTTGTGTGTATGTCAGGGTGAAGCTAATAGATCCCTTCTCAGAATACAGTTTTGAAATCCATAATATTCATACAATCACAAAGGAAATAAATTATACTGAAATAGTTATCAAAATATTTTAGGAAGTTCATAAGAAGTCAGGTTGAGAGCCCCTGCCATAGAATACCAGTTATGCTCTAAACAAGAAAGTGTGTATGAGTTATACTATTAACTTCAACAAAATCACAAATATATAATATCAAATTACATATATCTTAGTTTCTGCAGGCTCACTCCTAGCATTCTATACAGTATTTAGTCCTAGTATTCCATACTGTATTCAGAGTAGAGCAGTGGAGAGAATGTTCGTTTTGAAATGAGACCTGGGTTCAATTCCTAATCCCACTTAATTGGCTGGGCAAGTTGCATAATTTCTTTTTGTACCTGTTTTTTTTTTCATATTAAAAGTCTAGAAGTATATACACACACGCATGCACGCATGCCAAAAAAACAAAAACAAAACTGAAGCAATAATGGGTATACTTCACCATGTTGTTTGTGTTGAGTCATTTCAATCATATCCAAATAAATGTAATGCCATTTGGGGATTTCTTGTTAAAGATACTAGAAGCAGTTTGCCATATCCATTTACAATTCATTTTACAGATTTAGGAATTGAGGTAAACAGGGTTCAGTGACTTGCCATGCAAGTATTTGAGGCTGGATTGGAATTCAGGTTTTCTGACTCCAAGCCCAGTACTTTATCCAATGTTCCATGTAGCAGCCCATATGCTTCAATAATACCTCAAAGAACTGCAAAACCTAAGGTAATATATGTAGGGAAAAACTAAACTGAACTCTTGAAAGATTATGGGGCTTCATATGTTACAATAAGAAGAGACAACCAGAAAGGGAGAGAGACTGACTCCTGAAGATATGAGCAATGTGCTGCTGAAATCAAATATACTGATAAAAAATAGGGCATTATCCAGAAGGATACTAGAAACAAAACGAATATTATACTATTCATACACAAATCATACTAGTAATATATGCATTTTGGTTCAGAGCAAAATAGAAAAACAAGTTAAATGATCCAGTGGTCAGTAGAATGGGTGATGTGACAGGAAGATGGCAAATTCGGGGTGGGAGGAGAGGAGGGACTGAAAAACAGAGAAGAAAAACTAGGGTACAATCTATAGAATGAAAAATGGTGATGATGGTCAGGCTAACAATGACAGATTAACTAGATCCCAATATACCGGGGAAGCAGTTCTGGAAAACAGAAATAAGGCAAATTTAGAAGAAATAAAAGGAATACTGAACCACTTTATCTTAACAGGTACTAAATTCATAGAATTCAATATTACTACAAAAGGTGAGATTAACCAAAAATAGATACAGCTTCAAAAACAGGCTTAGGCAAATCAATATATGAAAACTTCATAAAGAATTATTTTAAAAAATGTCTATTTCAGGAAGGAAATCAAAATGTCTTTTTAAGGCTGTGATATGATCCTAGGAGTTTTTGGCCTAACCCAGAGGATGGCTTCAGTCCAAAAATATTTATGTTCTTATCTGAATTACTAGGTATTTTCTCTCCCCTTTTGATGACTATTTCCTGAAGAAAGGTTAAGAAGAAATTTAAGTCACTGAAAATATATTCAATCAACTAAACTAGTATCTGTCTTATATAGTTTTCCTCCTGGTATTCTAGTGAAGTCAGTATGCAAATTAGTGATCAGTCATTATGTCAGTTAGAGGGAGAATAAGTACTTTAATGTCTTGCACACTGTCAATACCAGTTAATAATTACAACATAAATGATTAAAGTATCTATGTGCTTAGGTTCTAAGCCATTCAACCCTCTAAATTATTTAACCATCATATTTCTGTTCAAAAATAAACCTCTGTTAATTGAAATACTTCAGATATAGAATAGCATTGGAACTGAAGGAACCTCAGAAATCAGTCTAATTCCTTCGTTTTACAGATAAATCAATCAAGATGCATTTATTAAGTTCTTCCCACATACTAGGGACTATATAAGAAATTGGGGATATGCAAAGTCAAAGACATAACAGTCATCCCTTGCTTTCAAGAAATTTTCATTCCAATAGAAGAAGAAATGAACCTCTATAGAAAAGAAGTGACTTACTCAAGTTCACAAGACTAGGATTTTCAGTGGAGCTAGGGCTAGAACCCAGGTCCTATGACTCTCAAACTTTCTGAATGTTAAACTGCGCCTCCTGTTTTATATGTATATTAATAAATTGTTAACAACCTTCTTGGGACTAGATAGCTTCTATGGCCCCTTTCAAAACTATCTCCAGAATTCTACTACACACTTGGGATTAGACTTTACTTGAGGTTAACAAAACAAATTGCTAGGATGATAAATAAGGCTCAATATAAAAAATATGAATATGGGGATTTATTTTACAGTTTAGAAATCCTAACATAATTGCTTAATATGTAGGGACACACCTGCCCAATCAATCAAGAAGCATTTTTTTTCTATTTTTTCCAATTACATAAAAAATTTTTTAACATTCTTTTTTCCAAATTTTTATCAACAAGTATTTACAAAGTGCTTAAAATATGCCAGGCACTAAGGTAATCACAGGGAATACAAAGAAGGGTAATCAATCAATCAAAAAACATTTACTGAGTACCTAACATGTACCTTGGGACCAAGCTAAGTGTACTAGAGATACAAAAAGAAACAAAAGATAGTCTCTGCTCTCAACAAGCTTACAGTCTAAGGAAGGAGACAACATGCAAGCAAATAGAAACAAAGAAAGCTATATAAAGAACAAATAGAAAATGAAAAACATTAGAATTAAAAGGAGTTGAGAAAAATTTCCTACAGGAAATGAGATTTTTGTTGGAACTTGAAGCCAGGCAAGGCAAAAACTTGGTTCCAGCCCTTAAAGAGCTCACCTTCTAATTGGTTATATGAAATGCAAAAAATTGAAGTACAAGATATATAAAAGGTGGGAAGGAGGGGAAGCTGGGGGGGGGGGGGATGAAAAAAGAGAGACAAAGAAAATGAGACAGAGAGACTGAGAGGGAGGAGAGAGACATTTTGAAGGTAGAAATAAAAAGACTTAGCAACAGATTAGGTATATAGTGTTAGAGAAAGTGAGGAAGTCAGGGAGACTGAGAAGGCAGTAGTGTCCCTAACAATGACAGGGAAGTTAGGAAGAGGGGAAGAGAGTTTGGGGAAAAAGAGAATGAGTTTTGAGATGTTCAAGAAAAAGGAATGAGACACTGGAGCTCAGGAGATAAGTTAGGACTGGATATATAAATCTCAGATTCACCTGCAGAGTCCTGATAATAGAGCTGAAGAGGGCTGATGAGATCACCAAAACAAATAGCATTTAAAAAAAAAAAGAGCTTAGATCAGCACCTTGAGAAATACATCCATAGTTAATGAATATGACTTGATAAGCCAACAAAATAAAACTGAAAAGATCAATCTGCTAGAACTAGGAGTAAACAGTAAAACAAAAACCTTGAAAGAGTATTTAAGACTGAACATGTCAAAGGGAGCACAAAGAAAAGAACATTGGAGACTTAGGAAAATTGACAATAAAAATCACATGAGACCAAAGTAACACTTCACAGAACTAGGAAAAAAATAAAAAATTTTGTATGGAAGTACTAAAGGCCAAGAAGCTCAAGGGAAATAATGGACAAAAAGTGGAAAGGAAGGGTCCTGGCAGTATCAGTTCTCAAATCATACTACATCATCCAATTTGGCACTAATTTTTAAATACAGAGGTTGATCAATGAAACAGACTAAGTACACAAGATACAAAAGCAAGCAAACCTCAGTAGACTAGTGTTTATTAAACCTAAAGATTTGCAGCTCCTGAGATAAAGACTATTTGATTAAAAAAAACTGCTGGGAAAAATGGATGGGAGTCTAACAAATTAAACCAAGATTTCCCTCTTTTCTTTTTATTCTATAATGAGATTTTAATTTTTCAACTATCACAATTTCTTTTTTTGTGTGTGTGTGATCCTTCCCTGGAGGAAGAAGAAAAAAAGAAACTTCAAATAAGCATAGTCAAGCAAAACAAATTCCCATCTTGATCACATTTAAAAATGTGTCTCTTCTGCATATTAGTCCATCACCTCTCTGTCAGAAGGTGGACATTATTCATCATCAGTCCTCTGGAATCAGATTTCTTAAGTCTTTCAAACTTATTTGTCTTTACAAAGTTTATGATGTAGTATAAGTTGTTTTTCTGGTTCTGCTCATTTTGACTCGGCATTAGTCCATACAGGTTTTCCCAGGTTTCTCTGAAAGCATTTTCTTCACTTTTTGTACTACAAAACTATTCCCCAAACTGACAAATATTCCCTTAGTTTCCTGTTCTTTGCCACCATAGTAAGAACTCCTATTAAATACTGTGTATATGTGTATATTTTTTCTTCCTTCTTTGATTATCTCTTAAGCTTCTTGATAGTTAGCAAAGAATATTAAGAGTTGAACATGGAGTCAAGAAACCCAGAGACCAGTCTCAGATATTTATCAGCTGTGGGACCCTGGGTATATTACTTAATCTCTATTTGCCTCAATTTCCTAATCTGTAAAATTAAAATAATATCTACTTTCTAAGGTTGTGGTAAGGTTAATATTTATAAAACATTCTATAAACAAAGCTTATTATATTAAATATGTACAATTATTATATAGGTTTAGTTATACTATCAATGGAATTAAAAGATATGCAAAATTTAATCATTTGGAAGACATAGTTCCAAACAGTTTTCCAGGATGGTTTACTTCGTAACATGGACCACAATAATCTAAAAATGGGTATATGACCTAATTCATATCATTTGGTTCACATCATAAGCAAATTGGAGAAACAAGAAAAAAACTTTCCTATAGGCAAGAGAAAACCACCAAGCAGATTCAGAGAAGATAAAAGATAAAAAGGACACTTTCGATTAAATAAAATCAAAAGTCAAAATCAGAAGTCTTTACAGTTAGTTTCTCTGAAGCAAATCCCATATATAAAACAAAAGAAATTGATTCAAATATCTAAGAATGAACACAAAAATGATAGCTTTGAATTTAACATGTTGAATTTGTTATACACTTGTTTCTTTTTCTTCTTAAGTATTTTGTAAGGCAAATGGGGTTAAGTGGCTTGCCCGAGACCACACGGCTAGGTAATTATTAAGTGTCTGAGACCGGATTTGAACCCAGGTACTCCTGACTCCAGGGCCGGTGCTTTATCCACTGCGCCACCTAGCCGCCCCTACACTTGTTTTTCAAAAAAGCAACCTGAGGGGGCACCTAGGTGGCGCAGTGGATAGAGCACCAGCCCTGGTGTTAGCAGAATCTGAGTTCAAAAAAGCAACCTGAATATATTAGGTACATATTTTCATATATACTACTATTTTTGTATCTATATATGTAAATGTTCTTGTTGGGTTTGCTAAATTTGGGGGAAAAATTTTTTAATAGGTTCAAAAAGGAACAGGAAGAAATATTCAGGTGGTAGAGAAGCAAAGCAACACTATAGTATATATCATGCTGAACTTGATTATTTGTATTTTGTATTTTTTCTCTCACTTTTGAATACAGAAATATTCATGACAGTTAATTTAAATTTTAAAAAATTTTAAGGAAAAATCACTGTGATCTGGGTTAGAGAAGGTTCCCTAGAGAGAAGAGGCAATGACATTCCAGTCAAATTGATTTGTTTGACCCCAAAGGTCCAAAGACTGTTAAGAGGCATTTTATGCCACATATAATAATGACAATAACTGCCCTCTATCTTAAACTGATAAGCAGAGTGCGCTCACTGGAAGTCTTCAAGTGGAGTCAGGAATGCTATAATCAATATATCAATAAACATATTAAGCAGTCTTTGCCAGGCACTGTGTACCAAGACTTGGAGATACAAAGAAAAAGCAATTCCTGTTCAAGTAGTGGTTGGCTAGCCTAGATAACCTAAGTTTTCTTTATAAGGTCTTTCCTAAATCTTGGGATAGCTATTGCCTCCTCCTCTCCAAACTACCAAGTCTTTTAGTATATGTATTTTTTATATATCTGGATGTGTCCTGTTTATTGCCCCCCAATAGAATGTAAGATCTTTGATGCCACAAGCTATTTCAGTTTGACTTATACTCTGGGAACTAGCTAGCACCTGGCTGGTCTCAAGTGACTGCTTTATAAAGCCTGTTGTTCGTTTGATTGCATCTCTTTAAGTTGGCCTATGGATTCTACTTAGCAATGAGCAAAGGTGAGAACCCCTTTAAATAACAATGATATATAATAGGTTAGCTAGAGTCTAGGGTTGGAAGAAGAAAGTTGAAGATAGATCAGAGGGTCTTAGAAATTTGGATCTGATGAGAAGGAAGCCAAGAAGGGGAGTTCAAAGTTTTTGAGCAACCAAGTAATCTGAGATGTTTACATCTATATTATGTTCCCATCAACATTTAGCAGAATGCTTTAACAGATTTGAGAAAAGTCATGTCACACTTTTGGCAGTGGCTAAAACTTATTAAGTTATATAAGAACTGATTGATATGGAACTGCCCTCCATCATTCTCATCTATGGTCCAAATTAGACAGTGGAAAGAATTTCTACAACAAAATTAGAGGTTCATGACATATTTTGACTTCAAATACAATAGATTTAGAGGAAATATGGATCAAAAGCAAGGGAGACTTGTAAATTAAGTAGTCATAGACAAGAAGTCTATGGATTTTAAACAAGAGTAGGAAAGGAAGGAATGGATTTAAGGAACATTCAAAATATGTTGGTGGCTGAATGGATCTGGAGAAGAGAGACAAAGGTTTTCATTCAAATGACCAAATGCTATTATCAAAGAAAGAATGAAATTAAGGAGAGGGAGTTGATTTGGAAGAAAGATAATTTTTTTGCTTTGTGTTTACAGCTTGGGTTGAAGAAAGAAACTCCTATCTTGGGAGTATAAGAATGGGGATATAGGCTCTGTAGTTAAAGCACAGAAGTGAAATATAATCTTTGGTTAAAACTATCCTTAAGGGGGCGGCTAGGTGGGGTAGTAGATAAAGCACCGGCCCTGGAGTCAGGAG
The DNA here is from genome assembly GCF_037893015.1 of Macrotis lagotis. Taxonomy (NCBI): domain Eukaryota; kingdom Metazoa; phylum Chordata; class Mammalia; order Peramelemorphia; family Peramelidae; genus Macrotis; species Macrotis lagotis. Next base: position 193,983,982 of record NC_133659.1, read on the forward strand.
TACTTGGGTTCAAATCCGGTCTCAGACACTTAATAATTACCTAGCTGTGTGGCCTTGGGCAAGCCACTTAACCCCATTTGCCTTGCAAAAACCTAAAAAAAAAAAAAAACCAAAAACCAACTATCCTTAAAAATTTCTTAGGTTGGTTGAAGATGAAAGATACCTTCCTATTTCCTCCACTCCTTTCTTCAAGGTGTGAAGTGAAAAGGTCCATGATGTAGAACACCATCAGACTTAAAATATGCTGATAAATTTGGGAGAACTTTTTCTACCTCCTTTTTATTCTTTATCCTATGACAAAGATGAGCAAACTTTTTTTTTCTGCCAAAGCATCATTTGAATACTTATAAACAACATTGGCATTTGATATTTGGTCAAACATTTAATTCACCCCTAAAAAGTTCCTAAGATTTATTGAATTTCGAGTGCCGCCTATGGTTGCCAGGGCAGCACCAAACCAAATAATTTCTCAGGTCTTATACGGTCATTGGGCAAAGATATGTTCCTGCCCCTGTTCTATGGAATGAATCTCTGAGAAGAGGTGGAGAAAAGGATATAGTGGAAAATGTGACATTTAAAAATGAAAGACAACAGTAAAATTTATATTTAAAAATTTTTTTAAAAAGAATGTATTTCAGGCAGCTAGGTGGTACAGTGGATAAAGCACCCCACCCTGGAGTCAGGAATATCTGAGTTCAAATCTAGCCTCAGACACTTAATAATTACCTAGCTATGTGGCCTTGGGCAAGCCACTTAACCCCACTGCCTTGCAAAAAAATAAAAAATAAAAAATAAAAAGAATGTATTTCAAATCACTTATATATCATCATACTCTCTAATCTTCAGTTTCTCCTTAATTACTGATTTCTCCTCTGCTGTCCACAAATATGTCCAAGTTATTTCCATTAAAAAAGCTCTCTTAAGATCATATCATGCTCATTTTCCTTTTCAATCAATAAACATTTATTAAGTACCTGCTATGTCAGGCACTACACTAAATGCTAGTTATATAAAAGTGAGAGAAACAGTTTATGTTTTTGAAGGACTCTGAAATGCTAAGCAAAGCATTTAATATTAGATTCTGGAGGCAGCATGGAGTTTATTCAATAGGGGGTAACATGATAAGACCTAAGTTTTAGGAAAATCTCAGTGACCATATCAGCTAATCTTGAAAAAGTTATTTATCTCAGTCTCTTTTCAATTTTCACCTTCTTCTATATGATTCTTGAATCTAGTTTCCAAACTTTTTCCCTGAACTGAAACTAGGCTTTCCAAAATTATCAATGTTCACTGAACTGGTCAAATATAATGGCATCTTATCTGCATGTTTTGATATTGTTGACCACCTTCTTCAGGATACTCTTTCCCCTCTGAGTTTTCATGACTGTTCCCTCTTGGTTCTCTAGTCTGACTTTTCCTCAGTTTACTCTGCTGGATCTTCATTTGTAATATCTATGAATATTCTTCAAACTCTGTTCTAGGTCTTCTTCCTATTCTTTCCATATTTTCTCATTTAATAACTTAATCATTTCCCATCAATTCAATTATCTCTAGGTAGATGATTCCTAGATCTATTTATCCAGCTTTACTCTTCTCTTCTAAGCTCCAGTTCCACTTGTGACAATTGGGTATTCTATAGGTATTATCTCAATATCAACATGACTGCAAGTCATTATCTTTCCTTTCTTCCCAATTTTTTTTATCTCTTAGTCATCAATAAACCTCTAGTCATTCAAGCTCATAAAAGTTAATGCTATTCTTTGTCTTTATTTTTTAAATACATTCCCTTCTTTCCACTCACAGTCATCACCCCAAGCTCAGAGCTTAATCATCTCTCACTTATTTTACTGAAATAGTCATTTAATTAGATTCCCTGTTTTAGTCTTTCCCTAATGTAACCTGTGCTCCAGATAGCAGCCAAAGTGATTTTCTTGAAGCTTTATCTAATTATGTTCACTCCCCTACTCAAACTCCAATATTTTCCTTTGAGTATCAAGAGCTCAATGAGATCTTTGAAACTTCCTTTTTCAGAGGAAGAAACTAAGATTCAGTGACTTATCAAAGATCACACAAGGTAGTACATGTGAGAGCCAAGATTTGAACCCAGGTCCTTTGACTCCAAATCCATTCTTCCTCCCATTAATAACATTCTGTCTCCCCTTTTGGCTCAAATATAAGCTCTTCTGTTTGGCACTTAAAATTCTCTACAACCTGGTCCTTTCCAATCATTCCAGTCCCATGCTCCCCATATGATTTTTTAAAAGTGGATTTCCATAATAAAAAATATCATAGCAGAGCTTGGGGAAGGAGGGCCTGGGGAAGAGAAGGGAGGAATATCTCCCTAAAATTGTCAAAAGTAGAGACTATGTAATTTGTATATAAATACACCCAAACCTTCTTCTCAACTGTCCTGTGGAGCTTTTATTGATTGAGTTTTTTAAACATATTTTTATTGAAAGTTTGTTTTTACTTTGGTTAAATTTCTTTCCAGCATCTCTCCCCTGTTTATTTCCATCTTCCAGAGCATGGTATCATTTAATGATAATATTTTTAAATAAAAAAAGGAAAACTATTAGTAAAATTGATCAATATGTCAAAAAAATGCAATATTCCATACTTACAGATCTCACACCTTGGCAAAAAACTAGGGTGCAGTATTTTTTTGTATCTCTTCTTTGGGGTCATAACTATTCTTTGAAATTTTGCAGTATTCATTTTTAATAATTTTATAGTGGTAGTTCTTTGAATTTGCATAGCTATCATCAATGTATATATTGTTTTCTTAGCTTTGATTACTTCAATTTGTACCAGTTCATATCTTTCCATGCTTTCCTGTATTCATCCTATTTCATATTTCTTACAATTAGTTATATTCTATCATATCCATGTACTAATTTGTTAGCAATTCCCCAACTGATAATGCAGCATCAACTTTGTTGCCAATTCTTTGCTACAAAAATGCTACTAAAAATATTTTAATGTATATACATATATATGCATATATATGTTGGGTTTCTTATCCCTGATCTTTCCTTGGGGTAAAGGGATAAAGTTCTAGTGTAATTTCTGGGTCAAAGAGTATTTTAGTCACTTTATAGAATTCCAAAATCCTTTCCAAAATGGTGGCACTTATTCATAGTTTCAATAACAAATAGTATGCCTATTTTTGTATAATTCTTTCAACACTGACAATTCCATCTTTTGTTATCTTTGATAATCTGTCTTTTTTGTCTTTTAAAACATTCCTCCTCTTTATGCACTTCAACAGTTACTGGTCTATTCTCTGTGTTATCACACATTTTATATCTATCTTTGTGCCTTTGTACAGGAATTCCAAATTTCTGATTCTCTCCCTCTCTTCCTCATCTCCCTTCTCCCTGTTCCTCCTTTTCAACCTCTGTCTCTAAGAATCTCTAGTTTCCTTCAAGACCTAGCTTACTTGCCACCACATCTCATGAAGCAGATCTTTTCCAGTATTCTCAGCTACTATGGCCTTCTCTTCTAAGGTTACTTTGCATCTATTTTGTATATATCTTGAAATACACATTCTCTTCTATTAAAGTATAAGCTTCTTGAGAGCAGGGAATATTTTTTGCTTTTTACCTGTATTCACAGATCTGCATCACAAAGTCTAGAAAAGAGTTTTAAAATGCTTCTTGACTGAATTTTGAACAGTTATTGTTAGGAAAAGTCTAGAGGTAAAAGATGGAAACCTGAATCAAAGCAGATGAATGAATGGATCTAAGATGACTGATACGGAAAAGAAAAATGTTTTATTTTTCAGTACACTGATCTTTTATATTACAGTATATTGCCAAATTAAATATATCTTCCTATTTTATCATGCAAGAGAGGACAGACATCAAAGTATACACTATGGGAGCCTTTTAACTAAGCTCAAGGAATGTTAGAAAGGTCAACTATAGTGGTCCTTATTAGCTCTACAATGCTAATTAGAAATGATTGTTTTGTCAACAGCATGATGACAAGATTCTAGAATCAAGCTATGTCACAGCAAAGTATTCACACTATAAATAGGCATCCAAAAACCAAGACTGACAGAGAAACCAATGAGTCATATAATCACTGGAACTATGCAATTTGCTATTTTTCCTCTTTTTGCTCAGAACTTTTAAATTTACACATTTTGCATATATGATGTGACACTTTTATACATCCAAGAAGAAATTATTCCCAGAAAGCATTTTGAGAGGTAGTTCAAGGCCACCACATAAGTTGATCAATTTCTTCTCTTGGTCTAAAGAGGTCTTGTGAATTTCATGGTCATCTGGCTTCAAGAGATTTCCCTTTAAATAAGTCCTAAAAACACAAATAGAATTCTCTCTCGAGTGGAATTTGAATTTTTTTAATCATTTCCTTAAGAGGTTCAGAGAACATATACTCAACATCCAAATGTTCATTTAATCAATATGTCTGAAAAAATAAAACTATAATATTCTATTGAAGAGGGAAACTGGTTACAAGATTATAAGGTAACGAAACTATTGGCATGGATACTACACAAGCTTAGCATAACTGTAACATTTCAAAGTAGTTCCACAGAATAAAGCAAATTCCACTAAGAAAAGAGTTTGGGTGGTCAATCCCAATGACTTATTGCCAAATGTCACCATTACCTCTGTAAGAGGAAAAAATTATTTTGACCTTGAGAATATATGAAAAGGCTTGATAAAAAGTAAGAGACTTCCTTACTAGTACTTCTCAAAAAGTGAAAGCTTCCCATCAAGAAAACGAATCCTTCTGCCAAACAATCAATTTTTCTACTATCTCTAACTGAAGTCTTTGCCTCTCTCAATAGAGTCAAATAAAATACTGCCTACTCTCTAGATTATTATCCTATGTAGACCAAATAAAAATTTATAGTAGAGAAGCCAATAATACCACAACCCCCCCCCCCCCATGGAACTTTGGAGTTTGTTGCTATATGATGATCAAATTACTATTATGGAATTCTATACTTAAATTTGTGGATTCAGACAAAAATCTACACTAAAAAGCAACACCTCTCAAACTCACAAAATTTGGGCAGTCCTGTGATATCTTGTTCTCACTTCTTCCTGAAACTACCAACTGACAAGCCTAGTTACCCTGGTAACCAGTTATCTGCAAAGATCTATATCTTATCAAACTCTCCAAAAACTTTTTATAAGCTAACAGTCTCCATTGAAGACATCAGGCAGCAGTTAAAATAAACCACTAGTGGTTGGCAAGTGAACAAATCACAACCACTAAAATCTTCTCTATTAAGCAGAGTATAAGAAAATATTGAGAACTTTGGTTAAAAAGGTAGGTTTAGGCAAAGTATGATTTAACATTACCCCAAAATCATTTATTAAAAAAAATTAAGAATTGAATTGTGGCACCACAAATTTGCAGACATTACAAAATGATTAAATAAAATGTTATTAATAGGAAACAAACATTCCAATAACGAACAGACTTATATAAGTGCAAACTCCACAAGTAGTATATCCAAAAGGTTGGAGGCTTTCAGATCTTTGCAGAGGCTACTCAAGTTTTTTTCACTAGTTTTTAGCTTACAAGGGTTAAAAGCCTTGGTAAAGGAAGATAGACAATGTCCAAACTATTTAGCTCTAACAGGTTTTTCTCATCCTTATTTCCCCTTTTGTGCACCCTACCTTCAGTCAAACAACTACTCCTAGTCCTCTGCTCTTGTTGTCCTAAATCACAGTCAGCTAGTTTCCATACCTGAAATGGACCATCCAATCAGTATCTACTGAAATCCCTCCCAAAGAGATCCCTTGGCTCCCAAGGTTCAATTCAGGTTGCCAACTCTTTCAGGAAGGAAACCTTATTTGACTTCAAGTAAAAGTGTCCTTTCTCTTTTCAAATTTTCACTGCACTTTGCCTGGATCTCTCTTTTTACTTCTTTCCCTCCCTCCTTTCAGCTTTAGAGTGGGCATATGTATACAACCTTTCCTCTAATAAACTCTAAGCATCTTCAAGGTATATGAGATATTTGTCTGTGTAACCCTAGCAGTGAGACAGACAGACACACACACACACATACACACACACACACACACACACACACACACACACGTAGGTGCTTAATAAATGAATATAATGATGAATTAGGATTGATCTAAGTGAGAGGTGAGAGCAAATTAGGGTTTCACCTGTCAAGGTTTTGCCTGGCTGACTCTTACTACTCCCCTTCACATATATTTACATTCCAATCAAAGTGGATTAATTTGGTTTCTCATTCCTGTCCTTTCTCCAATTTCCACATTGCCAGGGGCAGGAAGAGACCTTGGGTCTAAATCATTTATTTCTGTGACTGTAGAAATTATCAGTTTTAGCTCCAAGATTTAGTAGAGAAATAATTTCTAACACCAAGCATCAAGAACCAAAACAGAAGAGATTAATAGGAGCACTTTAAAAGAAAACACCCTTACCAGGCAGACATATGATCCTGGTAAGTGACCCTTTAAGATGGAATGCAATTCAAATAAAAAATTCAACAGTCTTCCAATTCTGGCAAATTCTGCCTAATGGATTCCAGGAAGAAGAAAAAAGACACTTATTAGACTGAATTTAACAGATCAAAGCCTAACCTAGAAACAAAACTCTAAAGCATCAGTGACAAATACTACAGTCACATAACTAAAGAGGTAAGCAAATCATTTCAGTTACAATGAGATAATTTAAGTTCTTGAAAACTCACACTGTTCTCTAAATGTTTGTTGCTCTGCTTCTTAAACTTGAGCATCACACATTCTTGAACCGATGCAGTGGAACAGAAAAATATTAGAAAAAAAATTACTTAAAATCTAATCTAATAAATCCAGACAGTCAATTTAACAATTCACTTGCTCTTTGTGATCAAGAGCAAACTGAAAGGTTGTTTGGTTGGGTTGCTAAGTTAAGGGCCAAACTACTTCTATGACATAAAAGAGAACAATAACTTATGATTGGCTGAAGACAGTCTTGTGTTCAAGAACTATATATTCATTGGCTATCCAGGTACCACCCAAACTCATTATTTTTTTTATTGTTAACCAATAAGATTACATATGCAAATAATGCCTTCATAACTGGCTTCCCAACTGTCAAAACTTAAGTCACTAAACTGAAAACTGAAAGTTTTGACTTGTATCTCTAATGTCTACCATTCATGGATGACTTTCATAATGTATCTGTAAAATGTGGGGCTATGTGAGGTGAACTCTAAGCTCATTTCCATCTTTGAATTTATAATCCGTTGACAATAAATTTATTTTAATATAAAATTTATTGGACTCTACATTTTGGTTTCATTTTATACTGAAGATAATGCTTTTATAATTCTAGTATTAAAAACTTATTCATTCCAATTCTTTTCTCTAAAAACTAGTGGCAGAGGACTCATGAAAAGATTAGATGGGAGTATTTACTGTTTTATTGATCAAAAAAAATCAAGTATCAAAGCAGAAGAATACTTTTCCATAGATTAAGGTATTTTTTATTTAGTTGATATATAATTCCCCTGATCTTATCTACCTCCTTTGTATGTTGTGTTGATTTGTACTTTTCTTATTAGTACTTTGGAGCATTCTTTCATGTGGTTGTTAATAGTTTGCAATTCTTTTGAAAATGGTCCATATCCTTTGATTACTTATCTACTAGAAAATGGCATTTGGGGTATTTGTATGTATTTATATAGAAAAACAGTCACATACACACATATATACACAGACATACACATATGTTAATTACTTATATATTGGAGAAACTAAATTACAATCAAAGAAATTTGATCAAAGATTTTTTTTCTCATTCAGCCATTTCCCTTCTTATGCTGGGTGTGTTAATTTTATTTATACAGATTTCATGTAATTTAAGTCAAATAGTTCATCTTTTGTAATTACCCTCTGTCCTTTGGTTAAGAATATATCTCTTACCCAAAGTTATGAGAAATATATTATTTACTCCTCTAATTTTTTATGGCATGATCTTTATTAATAAGCTTAATATATTTATTTAGAATGTATTGTACATTATGGTAAAAAGTGTTGGTCCAAATCTAATTTATGCCAGACTGCTCTCCAGTTTTCCCAGCAGTTTCCTTGTTTATTGAACACTGGGTTATTGAGTTTCATTGTTTCTGATTCTCCCTTATTCAGTTTGTTCCACTGATCTACCTCTCTTTTTTTAACCAATATCAAATGGTTTTAATGACTACTGCTTTATAATATAATAGTCTAGAAGAGCTAATCACCCTTCACTAATATCTCTTTTCCATCATTTCCCTTGATAATACATATTTTCTGTTTTTCCAAATGAATTTTGATGTTCTTTAATCATACTCTATAAAGTATTCTTAGATAATTTGATTGGTATAACATTAAAAGTGCAAATTAACTGCGGTAGTACTGTAATTTTTTTATACTAGGACAAGATATTCATGAGCACTGTATATGCAAGCCAACTATTTAAGTAGCTCTTTATTTCTTAAAGGAGAATAACATATTTGAATCTACACAATTATCTTGTGTGAGCTTTAGTAGATTGATTCTCAGATGCTTTATGCATTTTGTAGTTATTTGAAATGGAATTTCCCTTTCTATTACTGTCTCTTGAATTTTGTTATTACTATATGGATATGCAGATGATTTTTAAGGGTTTATATTCTGAGGCCTGCAGCTTTGCTGATTTCACCTTACTCATTTGCTCCGCTAATTTGATTTTCTTGCTTTATTCTTTTTTTATCATATTGGCTAAAAGTGTATTTTGTCTTTTTAAAAGAACATGTTTAGGGGTGGCTAGGTTGCGTAGTGGATAAAGCACCAGCCTTGGAGTACCTGGGTTCAAATCCAGTCTCAGACACTTAATAATTACCTAGCTGTGTGGCCTTGGGCAAGCCACTTAACCCCATTGCCTTGCAAAAAAACTAAAAAAAAAAAAAAAATTAGGATTCCTGCCTATCTTTCTCTATAGACACAATATTATGTCTCCTTGGTTATCTTAGCTTAATCTCTTTTAAAGCAAGTCTATTCTCACTGGCTCTCTTCCCCTCATATTTAACTTTACTCCTTTCCCCATTTGTTACACCTTTTCCTAGTTTTGGAGTTTTGCTTATTAAATTCTTTTTCTTCTTGCTCTTAACCAGTTATTGAATTCTTTCCCCCTTTCCCCCCCTCTCAGTTAAGTAGTAAAATAAAACTCACTTTCTTCACTTTCCCTTCAACTTGCTTTAAGTTTAACATTTTATTTTTTTTGTCCATCATTCTCTTATCTTCCCTTTCTTTCATAATCCCTATCTTTATTTAGTCCTTCTTAAGTCTTTATACTATTTGTGAAATTAAAGCTTTTCAAGTACTCATTTGGGGTTCCTTTTTCTAAATCATTTTTTGTTATTGGTCTTGTAGATATTGTCCCCCTACACCCCTATTTTCTGTGTATCTCACCCTTAGAAATTCTAAGTTCTGCTGCTATTAGACACATATCCCCCCCATGACAGGAATTTTCCTACTTTCTTGATTGTGCAGTTCATTATTGACCACTGATCTCCTCTTGGCCATCCCTCCCCACCAAATTTGCCCCAAAATTTCCTTCATGCTTGCATTCCCTCCTTCTCTTCTAAGTATCAACTACCCCTGGAGTTTTGATTCTTCTTCTAAAACAGGATGAGTGATCTCTCTAGGCAGCAAATCTCTGCAGACTATGCCTATTGTAAGGTCCTGAATTCTCTTTATAGAACTTAACTCTTCTCCATAGAAGCATTCAGCAATGGTACTTCCCTCCCTACCACTGAAACAAGATTTGCTCCTTTTTTCAATCCTTGCTTCTTGGTCTCTTACCCATTCTCCTATAAACTCTCTTCTTTCTGAGGGATTACAGGAGATATTTTTCCTTAATTGTTAAATGTTTGCTTTGATTAGGGTCATCACATATTCCTCCACTAACTTCTTTCTTCATTCTCTCATTTTATGTACCCTCCCATGCTATAATTTAGTCCTGCAATAAATACTGGTTGACCTGTAGTGGAATGCCACATAGCCATATACACATGTCCTGCTAGAATCCTGTTTCTTAGTTCTCTGGTTGAGTTCTATTGTGGCAGAGTACTGACAAGCAGCTGCAATGGTTTTATCAGTCTGATACTTTGAATCTCTGAAGCAAGTGGAGAAAGATGGAAGAAGGGCAGGTTTAAAGCTGATTTCTGTTGCAAGCTTGCAATTTGATAGCAGCAGGAAAGGGGGTGCTCAGTGAGTAAGTACATTAGGGTTTATGGATCAATAGTTTTCTCTATTGTTAGCTCATCAGGTTTTTACCTCATTTGGGTTCTTAGCATCCAAGACAGCTGAAACTGCGTTATCTCTTGCATATAATTTCTATTTTAGAGAGGGCTGAGAAATCATGAGGATCAAAGAAAATATCTAGTCCTCCATCTTATTGGTCATGTGATTCTGAATGACTTAAGTCTCCCCAGCAACCTGATTCCCTACTTCTTTAATATTTCCCCTTTATAAGATTCTTATGGAGTCCCATTTCAGCTAAATTTTTAAATTATTAAAAAAAATTAATTAAAAATTATTAAAAATTTAGTACCATGGGACAAAATATAAGAATTAAATAAGAATAAGGAAATAAATCTATAAAATATGCCTTGCCTATGAAATATCACGTTTTATAGACATTAGAAGGAAGGAACCAAATTTGGCTCCCTACTTAATTCTCAGCTCTCACATTTTCTCAGATCCTTAAAAAAGATATATGGAGGATATTGTATCAAGCACCTGAAAGGTTAAAGTAGAAGATTTATATGTTATTTTACAGTATAATGAGTGTTCTTGAGCTATATAATTTAGAGAAAGAGTACTGACTTTGAAGTAGGAGGATCTGGGTTCAAGAGGATAGCTAGTTTCAAATCCTTCCACAAATATACTTGATAACTTCCAAGTTACTTAATCTCCATGGGCCTCAGTTTCCTCCTCTGTAAAACAAAGAGTTTGGATTAAATGGCTTCAGAGATTTCTTCTAATTTGATTCCTTGTAAAATCCATGATTCTATAAAAGGTTATATAAAACTTTTTTTTTTAGGTTTTTGCAAGGCAAATGGGGTTTAAATAGCTTGCCCAAGGCCACACAGCTAGGTTTATTAAGTGTCTGAGGCCACATTTGAACTCAGGTACTCCTGACTCCAGGGCCAGTGCTCTATCCACTGCCTCACCGAGCTGCCTCTTATGTAAAACTTTTACAAACAATGTTTTAAAGGTACTAAATGAGCTATCTAAAGTAGGTCTTAAACCAGGGTCCATGAATTTGGTTTTTTTAAATATTTTCATAATTATTTCCAATATAATTGGTTTCCTTGTAATTATATATATATATATATATATATATATATATATATGGTTTTATTCATCTAAAAACATTTAAAGAAGTGCTCATTAGGCTTCACTAGACAGCTAAAAAGATTAATGACACACAAAAAGTTTAAGAATGTCTGATTTAAAGGGACCCTAATGTAAACCTTTAAAGTGAAGTAAAAAAAAATCACTGCAACTAAAATTTTTTTTTAATATATTTGTTTGAAGTAAGGCATAATGATAAATCTGTGATATAATATGGGTCTTTATTTCATAAATACATTGAGGGCAAGAATCTATCCATAATTATAACCATATTACATAAAATTATACTCTATTTTAGTTCAGTTCCCAAGACAAGCATTAAAATTATTTCACTATAATAGTGCTATACCCTATTCTAAGTAAATCTGATATACTAGATAATCTGAATTTATAAGCACAAAAATTAATAAACTATCATTTGTATTTTTTAAAATTCTTTTAAAAAATTAATTCCCTTTCATCTAATTGCCAAATATCTTAAGTTTCTTCCATTTCCTTATCTCCAATTCACCTAAATGTTATATAGTAAAATCATTCTCTTTATGCTGAAATATTCAAGAATTTTTTCTTTATGTTAGCACGTTCTGATTTCTTTCCTTTTCAAATTTTCAAGATATTACTTTCCTAATTCTCTCCTACTATCCTTATCACTTCTTCAGTTATTTTCTCTAATTCTTCTTCTTTCTCTAGCCCCTGAAATGTGAGCACATTCTAAGGTTCAGTCCTCATTCATCTTTTCATCTCTTTATGTATTTGCTAAAGGATCTCATGCACTCTCCAATTCCAACTTTCACCTTTAGACAGACAGTTCAAATCTACAAGAAAATGTCCTGATCTTTCTTCCTAACTTCTAATTCAACATCTAGAATTACCTGCTAGAATAGATATTCACCTGCATGTGCCAACATCCCTCAGACTTATGATGCTGAAAACTAACTCATGATCCTTATTTCACAAAAGAACAAAAACAAAAACTTCCTCTTCTGACATATTAATTTTTGTGAATGACATCAATGTAATTAGTCATCTTGAGAACTATCTTTAATTATTGTATCTTTGTCACCTCTATTTGATCAGTCTCCAAAAGTCAAATTTATTTCTAACAATTTTAGAATGTGTCCTTTTCATTTCCTCTGCCACTACCCTGAGAGCCATAATAAAACCCACAGATTATTCAGTAGTTTTTAACTAGTATCCATGATTGTAATACGTTCTATATGCTACTATAAATAAAATATTATTTTCAGCAAGATTTAATCCTGATTGCCTCATATCCTGGGCCATCTCCAGTTATCCTGATTCATATCTGGCCACTGATTCCAGAAGAGAAAGTGAGGCTGCTGACTAAGCACAGAACCCCCTCACTCCAATTCAATTTACTTGTTTGTCATGGCATCACCTCCCTGATGTCATGATCTTCTTTGAGAACAAAGGACAAACAACAATATTTTCAATATCATTCCCCTTAAACTTTTAAGGACTAATCAAAGACTCTCCTCTCCTTTTCCTTTACTTTCCAAACTCTTTGACTTCACATTCAAAAAGCATCCACAAACTAGCTCCAAGATATCTTTGCAATTTTATTTTCCATTTTGCTCTTGTAAGAACTTTCTACACCAACAGACAAAAAGATTACCCATTCATTGTTCCTCAACAAAAGTCTGGCACATTCCTGCTTCTTTATTTCTCATTTCTGTCATTCCCTATAACCACCTTCTCTTTGTTTCCCTCCACTGCTCTTCCCTGAATGTGACATATCTTTCAAGGTTCCCCCCAAGTTCCATTTTTTTCCAAGAAGCCTTCTTTAACCATGCTAACTTGGGGGCGGAGCCAAGATGGCTACAAGAAGGGATCAGGTCTTAGGAGCTCTCTGATAAAACTCATCAGCTAAGGACTCTAAACTTTCGAGAGACAGAACCCACAAAGGGACCCAGTGAAGCAGTTCTCCTACTCAAGGTAACCTGGAAAGGAGCAGAAAGGCTCTGCTCCCCGGGATTGGAGAGGTGGCCTGCCAGAGGGGTGGCCGGCCAGAGCCAAAGAACTTCAGCCTCCTGGAGGCAGCCCCAGGGCGCTAGGAGCCTCGGCTCACAGCAGCGGGGGAGTCTCCTGAGCTGCACCCCGGGGAGCATCAGGCACAAAGTGGGGGAACAGCTGGGGACCTCTGCTAGAGGGAGCACGTGAAGCCCAACCCTCAGGGCACACAGGGAGCAGCTTGGTCTTTCTGCAGCCCAGAAGCAGGTGGAGCTGGTAAGAAGGAGGCTCCAGGGCATGAGCCCATTGAGCTGAGGGAGGGGAGTGAAGAGAAACTTCGAGCTCCTCTGCCCCTGGAACAGGACTCTGGGGCTCTGACCACATTCAGATCCTGATCGCAGTCTAGGCCCCCCCCACCTCAGCCCTGTGGCAGAGGGGGGAGCATATGGTCATTCACAGACCAGGAGGGAGGACAGAGCCTCACACACTGAGACCCTTGTGGGAGTGTCCCAAAAGCTCAGGAAGCACCCCAAACCAGGCCCAGGCTGGGAAAATGAGCAAGCAGAGAAACAAAAAGAAGACTATTGAGAAATATTTTGTAAATGAGCCCAAGAAGGATCAAAATACTCGGTCTAAAGATGAGGAAGCACAAGCTCCTGCATCTAAAGACTCCAAGAAAAACAGAAATTGGGCTCAGGATATGATAGAGCTCAAAAAAGACTTTGAAAATCAAATGAGGGAGTTGGAAGAAAAACTGGGAAAAGAAAGGAGAGAGATGCAGGAAAAACATGAAAATGAAGTCAGCAGCTTAGTCAAGGAAATCCAAAAAAAAATGCTTAAGAAAATAGCATGCTAAAAACCAGCTTAGGTCAAATGGATAAAACAGTTCAAAAAGTTATTGAGGAGAAGAATGATTTAAAAAGCAAAATTGGCCAGATGGAAAAAGAGATAAGAAAACTCTCTAAGGAGAACAAATCCTTCAGACAAAGAATAGAATTCAGGGAGATTGATGAATTTACCAGAAATCAGGAATCAATACTTCAAAACCAAAAAAATGAAAAATTAGAAGAAAATGTGAAATATCTCATTGAAAAAACAACTGATACGGAAAACAGACTTAGGAAAGATAATTTAAAAATTATTGGAATACCTGAAAGTCATGATCAGGAAAAGAGCCTTGACATCATTTTCAAAGAATTACTACAGGAAAATTGCCCTGATATTCTAGAAGAAGAGGGCAAAATAGAAATAGAGAGAATCCACCAATCCCCCCAAGAAAGAGATCCCAAAAAACCAACCCCTAGGAATATTCTAGCCAAGTTCCAGAACTCCCAAGTCAAAGAGAAAATATTACAAGCAGCCAGAAGGACACAGTTCAAATATCGTGGAGCTGCAGTCAGGATCACACAGGACTTAGCAGCAGCTACATTGGAAGCTCATAGGGCTTGGAATACCATATACTGGAAAGCAAGAGAGCTTAGAATGCAGCCAAGAATGAACTACCCAGCAAGGCTGAATGTCCTCTTCCAGGGAAAAAGATGGACTTTCAATGAACCAGGGAAATTTCAAAGGTTCCTTTTGGAATGGCCAGAGCTGAACAGAAGGTTTGATCTTCAGATACAGGACTCAAGTGAAGCATGGAAATTGGAGGAGAGGGGGGAAATATGAGGGACTTAATGAGGATGAACTGCATGTATTCCTGCATAATAAAATGACACTGATAATACTCATATGAACTTTCTCAGTTAATAGAGCAGGTAGAGAGAGCTTTTATAGTTGAAGCACAGGAGAAAGCTGAATTTGAAGATAAAATATGGTGTAAAAATGGAGTCAATAGAAAAAAAAGGGAGATGGAATGGGAGAAAGAAAAAGGAGAGGGGGAATAGTCCAAGATATTTCACATAAGATTTTTTTTTATTACAATGAGCTATTGCAATGATATGGAAGGGGGGAGGCAAGGGGGAATGAGGGAACCTTTGCTCTCATCAGAGATGGCTAGGAGAGGAAACAGCATATATACTCAATGGGGTATAGACATCTGGAATAAGAAGTGGGGGGAGCAGGGGGAAGGGGTGGGGATGTGAATAAAGGAGGAGAGGATGGACCATGGGGGGAGAGTGGTCAGATATAACACATTTTCTTTCTTACTTCTTGCAAGGGGCTGAGATTGGAAGGCCTGCCCAGGACCATAGGGCCAGGTGGATTCTGGGCCTAAGGGGTGCTATGGGGGCTCAGGGCTTCTTGGCCCCAGGACCAGGGATCTGTCTGCTGAGCCACTCAGCGACGCTACAGCAGAGTCAGAGTGAAAGGAGAGAGAAAATAGAGTACATGGTAGTGGAGAAATAAGAAAGGAGGGAGTTGTGATCAGCAACGGCAACGGTGGAAAAATATGGAAATAACTTTTGTGATGGACTTATCATAAAGAATGGGATCCACCCATGACAGAGTTGTTGGTGTTGGAACAAAGACTCAAGCACATTTTTTGTTATTATTATTTGGGGGAGGGTGCAGGGCAAGTGGGGCTGGATGGCCTGCCTGGGGCCACATAGCGGGGTGATCTTTGGGTGTCTGGGGCTGGATTGGGACCCAGGTGCTCCTGGCTCAAGGGCCAATGCTCTGTCTGCCACCCAGCCACCCCTACTATCATTACTATTTTATTTTATTTTGGGTCTTTTGTTTTCTTTTTTTGGTTTTTGCAGGGCAGTGGGGATCAGGTGGTTTGCATGTCACAGGGCTGGGTGATTGTTGGGTTTACAAGGCTGGATATGGGCTCAGGTGCTCGTGGCTCCAGGGCTGATGCTTCGTCCATTGCGCCACCTGGCCATACCTACAATTATTACTATTATTTTTTTTATTTTAATTTTTTTCTCTCCCCTTTACTTTTTTCGCCCAAGCAAGTCTATCTATATTCATGGGGGAGGAGGGGTATTTTGTTTACTTGTAAACAAGAATATTTTATTAATGTAAAAAAACATTTGTACAAAATGAGAATAAAAAATAAATTAAAAAATAAAATAAATAAAAAATTAAGACATTAAAAAAATAAAATAAAATCCACTCAAAAAAAAACCATGCTAACTCACTGATCTTTTCCTTCTGAACTCATTCAAGTTCTTACATTCACTTGGCATTATCAGAAACTGACACATTGTTAATTACTCTTTTTTATGTGTATGTATTTTATTTCCCCCACTGGACTCTTAAGTTCCTTAAGAGTAAGGATCATATCTTACATTCTTTTTATTTTCAAAAATATAATAGAGTGCCCAGCATCTAGTAAGTACTTGATAAACTTCTATTCTCTAATCTACATCAGAGGTCCTTTAAATCTTGACTTTCCTCATACATTTAAAATTTGATTTACAAATACTATTAACATACTTTAAAAACATCTATTTTATGTACATTAAGAAATCTATACTATTACTAATAACATGAAAGGTAGATCATGGAAAATATTGAAGATTTGGTTGTTCTTAAGCACATTTCAATGTCAAAATTTGCTTCAATTTTTTAATGCTTTTATGCTACACTCATGAAATTATAATAATAGATATAAAGCTACAAGGGGATTCTTGGAGGTCATGTAGTCCAAGCCCTCATAATAAAAGTAAGAAAATTGAGAACCAGAGAGTTTGACTTGCCCCAAGGTCACACAGGTGGCTTTGACAGAGCTGGGTATTGAAACTAGGATCACTAGTTTCAAATGCAATATTCTTTCAATTCTACTTAAGTCAATAATTTTTTCTCCACATGGATGGCTTCCTAATAAGGGAAAAATGGATACTGGGTATTTAACTATTCAAGAAAAGCCCAACTACTTAATGTTTTTAAATTGATTTGCTTGTATAATATAAGTGAATTGTTGATCTACTGCTTCTAGCAAATATGCTCTTCTTGTAAGCATCTGTAAAATGTGACCAGCATTTTGCACATGATTGTTGATGATAATAATAGAGTTCTTATGTGAAGTTAAATAGGCTCCAAGAAATCTTTTCCTGTTTTTCTCCCCTCTTTGCAGAAGATAATTTGCTTGACGCTGGGAAGGATGTGCTCCCCCTGAGCCACTTCAGGTCTGCCATCAACATAGTATCTGCTAAAATAGATATCACTAAGTCACAAGAGTGAGATTGTCTGCCAAACTACCAAACTCTTCCACCTCTGGAGGAGTTGAAGATGAAAATTTCTGCCCAGAAGGGCCCCAATTTCAAACTTATATATAACTGCCCAGGATTTTTAAATTTGTATCTGCTGTGACTTAAATGAACATCTCATTAGTTTAATTTTATTAATGCAGGTGCCATCTTGCAATTACTATCCAACTACAGAGTCTGTAGATTGTTGAAAAACTAGAAGAACATAAATTTTGGAGTTTGAAGAATAATTTTAATTCCTAATGAGATATCCCACTTCATTAGTGTAAAACGTGTCCTTATTTAATAAGGATGACAGTGGTGATATTTAATATTTATATGCAATTATCCTGTGCCAGGCACTGTGATGTGATTTACAATTATTATCTTATTTGATCCTTACAATGACCCTGGGAGGGAGGTGCTAGTATTATCTCCATGAGGAAACAGGGAGACCAAGGTGAAATGACTTGTCCATGATTACCCAGCTAGGGAGTGTCTGAGGCCCAGTGTGCTCTTAGAGCTTCTTGACTCCTGATCTACATTTCTATGTTCTCCCTTAATCTACTAAAACCTTACTAAAAAAAAAAAATGTCAAAAACAAGAGCCCCTCTCCCCAGACAAAAGTATAAGAAAAAAGATTGTCCTACACTGCATTGGGTTTGGATGACTCTTAAAAGAGTCTGGTGGCTGAATATTTGTTGGGATTTTCAGAATCAAAAGAGCAGCTTGATTCCATAAGAAGTTTCTCATTCAAGGAATTAATTTGGGGATGGGGCCAATATCATATATTAGTACATTTTTTTACTGCAAATATTTATTTTCATTAAAATCTGATTACTCATTTAAGAGTAATCATGAGTATGTATACATGTGAATATACACACATAAATAGTTATCTTTGTCAAATTCATAAGATGAAAATTTAATACAACTGGTTAGGTTTTCGTTTGAATTTAGTGGGGGTTTTTTTGTTTTTAGGTTTTTGCAAGGCAAATGGGGTTAAGTGGCTTGCCCAAGGCCACACAGCTAGGTAATTATTAAGTGTCTGAGACCAGATTTGAACCCAGGTACTCCTGACTCCAAGGCGGGTGCTTTATCCACTACACCACCTAGCCGCCCCTGAATTTAGTTTTCTTGTTGGATTTGAATAAAACACAAACAGCAACTAAAATGGAATATGCTACAGCCAGAATAAAAAGAATAAACTGATTTCTACATTATTCTACATATGAGATGTTATCCTTATCAAAAGCATAGTTCTGCATGGCTAAGTTAATATCCTAGCCACTTCTAAAGACCAAGGAATGAATATCACATAGATTCCAAATTAAGTAATGGCAGACATATATTCACTAAAAACCACATAAGTAGCTCAAGGTTTGCATGAAATGCCTCATGTTCTTCCTTGAAACAATTAGTATAATTAAAATTATGCCAGCAAAAAACAACTAATACCCTTTTAAAGCATCAGCTAAGAGAATAGCAGGTTGCAAAGTCAGGTAAGAGTTAATATTTGAATGCTTAATTCCCACTATGAGGTTAGCATTTAACTTAACCCAACCTTCCCAAGGCTGTTCTACCAACTCCAAACTGGGCCACTCCTGCCAGTTTTATTTAAATATTTGTCCTAGAAGAATGAAGGTCTAAAGCTTTCCTTAAAGATTCTTGTGTTTTGGAATTGTTTTCCTGTACTGAGAACTTTTTTTAAAAAAGAAGAAAAGGAGGATAGAGAAATAGTCAGAATAATCTCTCAACTTTTTTATCAATTACTTCATTAATCCAATCTTATTTATTAAACATAAAGAATTCCTATAATATTTCCTCTTGCCCTCTAAAACAAAGAAGAAAGCTTAAGGATAAATGAAAATATATGGAATTTAATATGGGACTAATATTGTTATAAAACCAGTATATAAAGAACCTTAGAAAGCCCAGAAGTAAAACAATGAAATGGCCAAGTAAGCAAATATGAGTCACAAACATATACAGTAAAAATCTGTAATGATACAGTTCATTATCATGTAGACATGTCTGATCTCAGATTAAGTCAGAGAAACCACCCAAAGTATAACTACTGTGCATACAAAAGCTATAAAAGAGATTAAGCCATGGTCCAGGACAATATTGTCCCCCCTAATACCAATACAAAGGAAGGCTCAGTTTTGCTTCTCTTCTACAGTGTGGTGAATTTTCAGAATACAACTTGGATGCACCAAAATTCTCTGAGTTCACATAGTATGTACTAGAAAATGGTAGCATTCAGCACTGTTCCAAACACCTGATCAGGTAAAATATACATGACAGCTTATGGTCTAAATATAGTAATTCCCAATTAAGAACAATTTCAAGTTCATTCTTCTTTCATTAGAAAAATCTACTATTGGTATTAAAAAAAAATTGTCAGCACGGTCTTACATAACATTCTAGTTGTGTAGAGAGAGAGAAAAAAGAAAGAGATGGAAATATAGAAACACACACACACACACACACACACACACACAAACACACAGAGCTGTTCTTACAAAGACCCAAAAAAACCTAAACCACTTTCCCCAAAAGCTTCCAAACACACTATATATCTTTAAATTTCATCATGAGTACCTTTCCACTCAAAAACACCACTGTTACTTTCTAAAAGACTGGCAAGACTTCCCTGCCATTTCTGAATTAAAACTGAAAGAATTAAAAAGGAAGGAGGCGGGGCAGCTAGGTGGCGCAGTGGATAGAGCACCGGCCCTGGAGTAAGGAGTACCTGAGTTCAAATCCGACCTCAGACACATAATAATTACCTAGCTGTGTGGCCTTGGGCAAGACACTTACCCCCACTGCCTTGCAAACACCAAAAAAAATAAAAAGGAAGGAGGAAGGAAAGAGATGAGAAAAGGGTGTCTAAAAGGGGAAGGAAGCAAAATAATACTTTCCTTAAGATGTTGCCTTTATTTCAAGAGTCATACAGAGAATCTGAGCTTTATAGTCCAAACCATCAGTTGAACTGCACAAAAATATGTTTAACACTTAACAGAAACATGAGCCAAGATTAATTTTAATATTTGTAATCTCATTCCTCAAATAAGAATGAAAACGATTCAAAGGTCCATCAGATTTATAGCCTCAATATAAAGTTTTAAACCTTGATTTTTTCAGTTTACACTGCTAGCCTGAAAAGACTATTCATCATTACCACCCTGAGCAAAATTTTTCACTATAGGCTTATTTAGTTCCAAAAGGAGTCATACTGAATTTTTTATATAAAGGGAAATAGAAAAAAACTGATATATCTTTTTTTTTAAGTTTTTGCAAGGCAAATGGGGTTAAGTGACTTACCCAAAGCCACACAGCTAGGTAATTTTAAGTGTCTGAGGCCGGATTTGAACTCAGGTACTCCTGACCCCAGGACTGCTGCTCTATCCACTGCTCTTAGCCGCCCCCGTATCTTTTAATAACATCCTTTAAAAGGCATCAGTTGCCTTTGACAACATTGCCCACTCTTTTCCTTCTTGAAACATTCTCTTTAATCAGTCTGAGAGTAACACTAAACTCTCTTGATACTATTCCTAAAAATTCTTTTCCTGTTTGCATCTGTGATTATTTTTGTGCTTGAGTTTGATTGCTGACCCAAAGCTCAGTCCTTGATCTCCTGTTTTTCTCAAGGACAGTTCATTCACTTTTTTTTTAGATTTTTTTTTCCCAAGGCAAATGGGGTTAAGTGGCTTGCCCAAGGCCACACAGCTAGGTAATTATTAAGTGTCTGAGGCAGGATTTGAACTCAGGTACTCCTGACTCCAGGGCCGGTGCTCTATCCACTGGGCCACCTAGCCGCCCTCATTCACTTTTAAATTCAAACATCATCAATATACTGAGGACTACCAGATCATTTCCAATCCTGACTACTTACTTGTCTTCAGCTAGCTATTTGAATATTCTAATTTAATCTGAAACCTAATATGTAGAAACATTTATAATCTCTCTCAAAACACTACCTTTTGGATACTTTTCAGTTATTGTCTAGTCTTAATGTTCTAAACTCAAAACTCTGAAGTCATTTTAATGCAACTTCTCATTTGCCACCATATTCAAACATTTCTCTCTTTAAAAATGCCTTCAGGGTGGCTAGGTGGCGCAGTGGATAGAGCACCGGCCCTGGAGTCAGGAGTACCTGGGTTCAAATCCGGTCTCAGACACTTAATAATTACCTAGCTGTGTGGCCTTGGGCAAGCCACTTAACCCCATTTGCCTTGCAAAAACCTAAAAAAAAAAATGCCTTCATATCCATGATGAAAGATGCCATCCACCTCCAGAGATAGAACTGATTGGTGAACTCATTGCAAAATGAAGCATATTTCTTTTATTTTCATTTTATTTATGGAGTTTTTTTTACAACATGACTAATATGGAAATGTTTTGCATATCTTCACCTATATAATAAATATCAAATTGCCTTCTCAAAGAAGGGGGAGGGGCTGGAAGATAGTTAAAGAATTTGTTCTTAATATCTCATTCCAAGATTTTTTCCCACTAGTTGATCTTGTTGCTTTAAGTCTCTCTCTTGCTCAATCTGTCTATTCCAATTTATCTTCTTTCAAGAACAATCATCACAAAACAATCAAAATGAATACTGTGAAATTGTAAAGAACAATCTTAGCCCCAAAGAAAAGACATGAGCAAAAATACTTTTTCATACCCATGCAAAAGGGGTATGGGTGGGAATATGAAAGGGGTGTTCAGAGGTATGGAATATTGAATATAATGTTATATTCTGTTAGTGTATTGATTGGCTTTGTCAATTTTTTTCTTCTTTCTCTTATTTAAAAAAATTGTCTAACTTAAGGAGTAGCTTGGGGGGGTGAGCGGAGAAGGAAGCATTCAAGGGGGAATCATAATGTAAAAACAAAAAAGATCAAAAAAGCCTATTTTTAAAAAGAATATATTTATCAAAAGTCATTTTCATTAAGTCATCCAATAACTCAAAGCTAAAGGAATCCCACTTTACCCACAATATTAAATCTCAATTTCTCAGTCAAAAATCTCCAAAAACTACTCTTCCCATACCTCTCAATCACTTCCTATAGCCAACCCCCCCACATGACAAACTTCCCTATTTTTGCTCCTGTAACCTCCTAATACCTATCTCCATACTCTTTACATCAACTTAAATTCATCACCTCCTTCAAAACTAGAACTTAATTCACTTTATTCAGGAAGCTCTCAGAGTCTATTATTTTGCCTGTTGCTTTGTAATTGTTCTCATTGCTGCACCAAAATTCAATATGTCTGTCTCATATAAGCAGACTCTAAGCTTCTTAAAGGCAAAGATTTATATCAGTTTTTTCTACTGTGTCCTGACACAACATTTGGAACAGTATTCTCCACACAAATAGTTAATAAATGTTATTAACCAGTCTAAGTTTTCCATAAAATGATTACAAATCTGTATATCCGAAAATTATTATAAACATTAGTCTTACAAGAATTCACATGGAGGAACCACAGTGTAGATGTTATATTGCAGAACTGGAATTCAGGGCATCTGTAATGTCTTTCCAACTCTGTCAAAGACTTGTTCTGTGATCCAGGGAAGATAACTTTATCTCTTTTTGCTTCAGTCTCCCCCATCTGCAAAGCAATGATAATATTTATCTACAAATCCAAAGTACCATGAATTTTACCAATTTTAGTAACATTAGCTAAAACAGGCTACACAAAGCACTTGGAAAATTGAAATAAAAAATTTCATATTTTTACGTATAGTTATATATACGTGTGTGTGTGTGTATGTGTGTGTATAATCAACTTAAAGGAGCAAGCATGTGAAAAATTCTGCAAAGGAGAATGGTCATTTAATACCTCTCCATTGAGGTTCAGATCTATCTTTTCCATTTAAAGTTTTTAACCATTACCTGATGTAAATCTGTAGAAGATTGACATCAAATATCATCTAATCTTATTCAGACCTCTAGAAGAATCATTTAAAGGGAAGCAAATTTCTGATACCATCCTTTCCTACGCTATCAAAATATCACAAAGTAAAACCCTGTGTCTATATATGGAGAGGTGCTTTTCCCAAATTTTTTCCCATGAATGATGGAATGCTTGCCACTACCAGGTGATGTTTCTACCAAGCGGCCCTCAGTTTTTCTCTATGACTTTACCTTTCAGTTCTAACTGTAACCATGGGGATGGGTAACAGTGCTAAAGGAAGGTCAACTATGCAAAGAGTAGAGAAGGTTACACAGAAAAGTTAGAAAACAATAAGTCAACGCTCAAGGATATGATATTAGAATTTCAGTGTCTAGAATAGGGTAAAAGGTCTCTCTACTACCTTCAATTGAATCGTAAAGAAATGAATAGGAGAAGGCAGGAGGCAAAATATACAGGGGATTGAAAGTATGGCTAAAGGTTAACTCTGATGAGAGAAAAGTTAACATGGATAACTGAAATCCACCAAGAATGCCCTGTCTCCTCTTTCAGTTATTTCAGTCAAGTGTTCCACTCTCTACTTTCACAGATCTTTTTACTGTAACTACTAAAAAGTGATCACTGACCAGTTTAAGTTTCATCTACTTTACCTCTCACTGTTCAACTCTACTTTGTGGTTAATGGAAAAAACAGTCATAGCCAAGCAGAAAGGAAAAGGGGGTTTTAATGATTCCTTAACAGGAGAAATAGGCCACTGAGATTTAACTATTTTAATCTCTAGTCTACAAGTGGAAAAACATTTTCCCAATTTAAAAATGAAACTGAAACAAAAGACTTTGAATGAATAATCTAATTGCTACATCATTTCATGTTTATTAAGCATCAACAATATACTATTAAAAGGGAAGTCTTATGTGGAGATTCTGTTATGGATAGGCACACAAAACAGCTCAGATGGCCTGACTCAGACTTCCCGTTCTAACCATTACGCCACACTTTGTGTAGAGACAGAAAAGAAAGCACTTTATGTCAGGGGAAAACCTATTTCATAGTGTCATGATTTATAACATCTGCCTTCATTCCCAGAGGAGACAGGTTGGCCTGGCCCCCTTCTGTAACTGGTCAACCTAGAGTTGCATCCAATGGTATTTACTGAACGTTGGCAAGGGTCAAAGTAATGACTTCAAAAGGTGTAGCATTTTGTTGGTGGGGAGGTGACATTACCATCAGTAACTGCAATGGCAGGTAAGTCCAGGTGGTGGAGAAGACTTGGCCCCTAGAATTGGTGCTTGTGTAACCCCGGAGGCCTCCTCCGCAGCACCAGTGGAGAACTAATGCTTTGTCCCTTCACCACCTCAAGCAACCCAACTTCTCTTCTCTGGATAGCACGAGCAGCTCACTATCTGGCAGCAAGCAGGTTGAGCCACGGTCTGGCTACGTGGGGTAAAGGGGATCTTTATCCAGCAGGTCCCCGCAGCACGGTGCTGCGCATGCGTCCCTGAGACAGCGAAGGAACACATACCCCGCCTTGGTAGCGCTCGCGCATGCGTATAGCCTTCTCCCCTCGCCTCCGGCGACAGCTCACTATTTGGCATGGGGGGGATGGGGCAAAGGGAGTGAATGGGAGAAGGGGACGGAGAAGAGGGAGGGCCCGGAGTCCGGGAATTCAGTGCCAGAGTGGAGGCAAGGAACGGATGGCTGAGGAGGCGCCAGATTCACGCCATCGTCCGAAGTGGGGCAGAGAAGGAAGGGTGTGTGTGTGTGTGAGAGAGAGAGAGAGTCTTGGGGGGGGGTTCTGGACAGCCCCTCAGGAAGGCGCCCCCCCTCCGACTGGACAGCCCCCTCTCTCTCCTCCCCCCACTCACCTGAGAGCGGCCGCGACAGCTGCTGGTCCCCGTCCCCGTGCGCTCACCTCATACTGTCCGCAACATCCGGGACCTGCCGGGCGGACACACATACAAACACGCAGAGCGCGCACACTCACACTCACACACACACACACATACACACAGGCGGACAAACACCGGCCCGGCGTCACGACGTCATGGCGTCAGCCCAGGGAGCGTGTGCCCGCCCCGCCCCGCCCGCCCCGCCCCGCGGGGCCCCTCCCGCCCGACGCCTGCCTGGGCCCGGCCTCGGTGCGCCTGTGCCCCGAGACCTTTGACCCGCAGCCCGAGAGCAGAAGGTGGAGGCCGGCGGACGGAAGAGGCGGGCCCTAGCGAGGGGGTCGCGTGGAGGGCGGGTTGGGGGGCGAAGGCTTGAGGTGCCAGGGCCGGGCCAAATCCCAACTCTTAAAAATGCAGCCCAGAAACGCGTCCCGGAACTCTCCTGCTCCAGATAGTGGTATTGGAACGGTGTGAAGTTTTACACGAAGAAGGAGCTATTTTAAGCCGCAGTTTTAAATTTGGAAGCATTTTCGGATCAGATGCCTAGTTTGGTAACTACCAAAGGCGAGTCTGGCTTCAGGACTGATCTGAAATGATCCGCTGCCACAGTAAAAGAGGGCTGCCCGGGCTTTCCACACTCACCAAGGGGATGGGCATCCTTGGAGGGGAATTTCGGGGAAACGAGGGCTTAGGACTACTCCAGAGCTGTAGGGGAAAAGTTACAGTCAGGAAAAGAAATAATTCTTTTTCAGTGATAATCAGTATGGAGCCCACTCTAAGCTCAGCTCCAGGCTCTGAAACAGTTACTAAGTTTGTAGCTAGCAATCAATCAATCCTCCACTCAGGAGCTTATCCATAACCTTCTCATAGACATCTGTTAGAAGCACAAAAATCCCATAAAGTAAGTCTATCAAAGCACAGAGCAGGATGAACAACAAAGGAAGTGGGGGTGGGGCCGGAAAGAGCTATTCTGCTGCCCATAAATGATAGGTTGCTGCTGCCTTCCCATCAAATTAACACAAGTAAAAATTCCGAGTATACCTTAGGCCTAAACCTTCTCTCTAATGGATGCCACCGGCTTTGTTCAGGGCCTGATTGACTCTTGCCTGGACTATTGCCATAGCCTCCTAATTGTTTTTTTTCCTACTTTAAGAATTCCCCCTTTCTAATCTATACCCCAAACAAATGGTGTTGTGCTTGAGTTTTATCAGCCATTTTGGGTCTTCTTAGCAAAGACGTAGGAATGGTTTGCCATTTTCTTCTCTAGCTCATTTTATAGAGGAGGACCCGCCTGAGTCAGACTTTCTCAAGGTAATACAGCTAGTGTCTTGAGGCCTGATATGAACTCTGGAAGCCTTCCTATCTCCAGATCCAGCATTCTATCCATTGTACCACCTAGTTGTCAAATACCAAAATGATACTCCTAAAGTTCAGATCTGACCCCGTTATTCTCCTGCTCAAGAAATTCTAGGGGCTCCCTATTTCTTTAAAGAGCATATACCGGGGCAGCTAGGTGGCATAGTGGATAAAGTACTAGCCCTGGGGTCAGGAGTACCTGGGTTCAAATCCGGTCTTAGACACTTAATAATTACCTAGCTGTGTGGCCTTGGGCAAGCCACTTAACCCCATTTGCCTTTACAAAAACCAAAAAAATAAAATAAAATAAAATAAAAATAAAAAATAAGAGCATATACCAATGGCCTATAACCGATTTCTCTCAGTCATAGGGAGGAGTGAACAGAGGGAGGTAGAAAAACATGGAGCTCAAAATCTTAGAAAAAATAACTATTAAAAACTATCTTTACATGTAATTGGAAAAAAAATTTAAAAAGTTCATCTCCAAAATAGTTCAGTTTGACATTCTGCTCCCTACCCTATCTGCCCCCAACTTACCTTTCTTGTTTTGTTATATTACTTTCCTTCATGTGTTCTATATTATGGTGGGGTTCACACCCTCCCAAATGTTGAAGTTTGGCATTGGATATCTGAGAAAGAATTTATGAGATGTGGGCTTGTCTCCCAGACAAGTTGGCATTTTATTGGGCACTGTGGTGGCACAGTGGCTGAGAATTGGGAGATACTGAAGCAAAAAGGGATTAGACATATTCTCATATAGGGAGAGAAGGAAGAAAAGATCTCGATTTAAAAAATTATCTGTTTGAAGTGAGTCAGAAGTTTACAACCTCAAGTGATAGAAGAGACAGAACTTATAATTAAGTTATAAAATGTGTGTAAGAAGGACTTTTGAATATCAGAGACCCTAGGTGCTGATAAGTGATTAAGTCTCTAGGCAGATCAGATCCCTGATCTTCACATGAAAGCTTAAAGGACAAGGATGACCCTAAGCAGTGGGCACTGATAACAGGAAACCAGAAAAAAATGTTTTGGGCAAAAGCAGAGGTAGGGACTATAGCTAGAATTCCTAGTTCTAACAAGGACTA
The DNA here is from genome assembly GCF_037893015.1 of Macrotis lagotis. Lineage (NCBI taxonomy): Eukaryota > Metazoa > Chordata > Mammalia > Peramelemorphia > Peramelidae > Macrotis > Macrotis lagotis. The sequence goes on from NC_133659.1 coordinate 194,011,713, forward strand.
AGGAAGGACACTCAGAGTAGATCTGAATGTTGGGGGTGGGGGAGCTCATTAATTGGGACCCCATCATTATGGCCAAACTGGCCTTGTGGTTTATTTCTAGCTGACACAGGCCATTACTTTTGCTAAAATAACAATGTATTCCTCCTTCACCTTAATCCCTTAGAATTTCTGGTCTCTTACACAAATTAATTCAAGTTCACCTACACCCTTTCTTAATCAACTAGTTCTTCTTGCCTTCCTTGGAAATTACCTTGTATTTACTTTGTATCTACTCACATGTTTACATGTTACTTTTCTCCAATAACACTTAAACTCCTTGGGTACTATTTTTGTCTTTGTATCTTCAGTACCTACTCTGGCTCATATTAATGCTTAAAAAAGATTTGTTGATTAATTTATGAAATAGTTGATTGAAAGTCCTGGTAGGATTTTCAGTTAGAGGCTAGTATCTGGAAGCACTCTCTGCTCAGTTTCTTGAATATACTGAGCTTCAGTATTTGAAGGAGGCTGAGCATTACAGCTTCTAACATCAGGACCTCACCAGGACCAGGATCTCATGCCACCTTGCTTACCTAACTCATTCTTAGTTCTTTCCTCCCACAAATTTTCCATTCTGTTCAATTGAGTGTGCTTAAAGCTTCTAAATTCACACATAGACTTCCAGAAGAATTTGGTTCTCAAAATAAATGTGTCCAGGGAACCAGGCACCCACCCAGTTAAAAAAATATAGTATTAGGAATACTTAGATTTCTATAGCCTGTCATTTCTTGTTTATCTGGAAAAATGTAATGAAAAGTAAATCTTTCTGACAAACTACTGTGACCTCATTTGGAAAAAAAAAACATTTGATTCAATTAAATTTTCTTTAGAAACCACCAAGGGGTACTCACTAGGTCACATGTCCCCAGACTCTCTAGAGCTACCCCATGTCTATTACAACATATTCTCCCTCCTCTTAGGAGCATGACTTTGTAGTAGAGAGAAACCAGTGACCAACCCAAAGCCTCGCAGACTAAAGCATGCAGCTACCTGAACTGACAGTTTGGAGTCTTAAAGTATCTCTATAGGAACTCATGGCTGGTTTAATGAGGAAAAAATAATCAGCCTTTCTGTCTCTCTTATTTCTCTGTTTCTTTATCTCTATATGTCTCTAACCTGTCTACCTACTCTCTCCCCGACATCCTCCTCAGCTTGCAGCAGAACAAATGTTTTCTGTTAAAAGGAAAAAAAACCACCTCTTTCTTTTAAGCTATGCATTTAACAACTAAGTAGGATCGATATTAATGGACATAAAATTATGTGATCATTTAGAGAATACAAACTTGAAAGTGAAATAAGGGAGCTGACACTTTTTCATCTTATCCTCTAATCTGCCAGAAGATACTAAGAGCAGTTTAGTACAAATGAAAAAGGAGGATTTGCTATCAGTAGGAGGAACTGCTTTCCCTTGGGTGAGCAGAGGAAAGGCAGTAAGAAACCTTCATATCTCTTATTTGTTCCTCTCATTAATCCACACCAACATACTAGCCTCTAGGACTGAAAACCTAACTGGAAGTTTAGTGCAACCATGTCAATCATTTTATGTAGTCAGAAAAGTCCTGAATTTAGTTTCTGTAACACATGTTAACCTCCCTAGATCAAATCAGGCATCAGAGGAGTAAGGAGGTCCAATCAAGATACCAGCTAATTAGCATTTGAAAAGGGTGCTTAGAGACAACTCTCTAAAGAGTATAAAACAAAACAGAAGCTCAACTCTATAGGCCCTGGAGGTAGATTTTGTGGTTGGGTCTTAGGACCCTTCCTTTCACTGAATTGTCTCCCACCTCCATCCCCCCCACCTTCCTAGTTCTTGGGATTCCCTCTGCTCCTTCTGTACCTTGCTTCCCCATCTTACCTTGTGAATTGTGTTGGTCTTTGGTTGGACAAGCTAAAGATGATAGATTGGCAATATTTAAATTCAGAGTAAAGGTCTATCAATCAAGAAGTTCGGCCCTCAGCAAGGCTTCCCCAGGCTGAAGGTCTAGACTATCAGGAAATGGGATTTTAACCTAATTTGGTTTTTTGTCTTCTTTAAAGCCAATCCTTTTGGGGGAGTTTTCCAAATAGTTTCAGCACTTGAAATAATGTAACCACTTCTCTAGGTTCACCTGCAATATCACATTACTCTGGTCACAGGTCAGATAATTTTCCTTGGAACCTGCTGACCTTTTTGTTCTTATATTTGCAGTATTATTAGTAGTACTTATTAATAGTATGGTTTGATGGTCATCATCAAATTTATAGGCCTACATTCCTAAAACCAAGCATGTTGAGAATCTAGGCTTAGCTATCAAGATTTCTAGGTTCTTTGTTTAGTTTCTTTATCCTTGAGCAGATATATCCAACTTGACAGCAGCCCTAACAGGAAGCCTTTTCATTGACCCATATCCATTTGTTGTTGTTGTTCTGGGTTGGTAGTGTGAGTTACTTTGTATTCCTGAATGAGTATCGAATTCTGTGTGCTGCTCTTGATGGATTTTTGTTGGGCTTTTAGCCCAGAGGAGCTAAAAGGTTGGACACCCCAGACCTATAAGTTTTAACACCTGAAGTTCTAGACTGGAAAGATTCTGCCTTTGGATTCAGCCCTCTCTTCCTGAGCTAAGTTTGACCTCAATCAGAAAGAAGATTGTTGGGTTATGTTATACAACATGTTCCTCACTTTCTAAGCCAGTGTCTGGTTCAGATAATCTTTATATTATTGATGGGTAGTCTCTTTTGAAGTACATTGAGGTAAGTGTCAATTACTTCTTTCCTTCTACTCATCAGAGAATCCAATTCACTGTCCTGTGGGCAATAGGTGGCAGTAAATTTGCTTTACAGAGCCCCATCACTCTCTAGGACTATTCTATAAAAAAGCAAATTGCCTCATTTCTCAATTACTTAGTTTGGAGGAGCTTTCCGATGACCTGCTAATGTGTATATCTTTTGAATACCAAGTTTCTTCAGCAAAACTTCATCTTCTTGTTGAAGATTTTGAAAATGAAATCTGTCATCATACTATTGTTTGGTCCTGTCAGAGTTCTTCTGAGCTGACTGTGTCTAGTTAGTAGACTTCCTTAAGATCTCTCAGCAGAAAGATGTAATTGTGAATATTTGATCCTCTCTATCTTCTGAGACTCCAAAGTACAAGTAGCAAGTATGGTATAAAGCTTTCAGCATCATTCTAGGTAGAGCTGTATATGTGAACCAAAAATGCTATGTTTTAATGACTCAATTGCAATTTTTGTTTTGATCTTAGTGTTTCTAACATGTTTATCAGTATGTGACTGAAGCACTCAGGCAGGCTCTGGCTTCCCCTAAGGACAACAGGGTATAGTTTTCAATTTTTTGATGCTTGAAAAGCTAGCTTTATTTCTTTGAGTTGTCTGTGTTTGGGGAGTGGGGTGGTATGATGGGGGAGGGCAAGGTATATCTATACATATCCTGGTGAAATAATCACCCCTAAATAAAAATTTATGTTCTTGCTATCTCCTTCCAGATATAAAATCTTGAATCAAATGTCATAAAATGTCAACAAATTCCTAAGATTTATTAGTTTTATTAAGGTTTACCATGAGTCAGAAATGTGTTAAGTGCTGGGATAGAAAAAAGTAAAAACAAAAAAAGTAAAAACAAGTCCCTGCCCTCAAAGGAGATCACCATATATATACATATATATATATATATATATATATATATATATATATATATATATATATATATATGTATGTGTGTGTGTGTGTGTGTGTGTGTGTGTGTGTGTGTGTGTGTACCCTTTTTTGAAAAATTTGGGGTCTAAAAACTGGGAGTGTCTTACACAGTAGTTATAGATTTTTTTTACTTGCATTTCCTGTTTTTTTCCACACTTCTTGTCTTTGTGCTTATTCTTTCACATTTGTTACCAGTATATTAGATTACATTCTGCCATATTCTGCCTAGAAATGGTTCAGAAAAGATTTTCTTACAATGCTGAATTCAAGTTAAAAGTGCTACAGTTTGCAAAAGTGAATAGAAATCGTGCTGCTGAACATCAGTTTGGTCCTCCTCCAACTGAGAAAACAATCTGAGACTGGCTACAGGAAGAAGAAACCCTATTGACAATGCCACGGCAGAAGAAGGCCATGAGAGAGGCAAGTCAGCAAAATGGTCTGATTTAGAGAGGGAATTAAAGATCTGGATTGAAGAGCAAAGGGCAGTTGGAATCCCTGTGTCTACAAAGAAGGTTTAGCATGAGGCAAGAACTGCTGATGAAAAAGAAGTTACTGATTTCAAAGGATGATACTATTGGTGCTTCAGGTTCATGAAATGGAATGGACTAAGCATGTGTCCATGCACCAGACTTGCCCAGGGAGTTCTTGTGGTCAACCACAGACCAGAGCACAGACAGGATAGCAGTCAGAGCCTCTCCTAAGACAGTGATTCATCATCAAACACAGATGAAAAGCTAATGGATGGGAGTTTTGATAGTGATGAGGAGTTATATGAATTTTATGATGAATAAAATTTGAATTAAATAACTTTATGTAATATATTTTTTTCAAATTTTGGGCCCCAAAATTAAGGTGCATCTTTTACATGGGGAAATATGGTACTGTAAAAGAAATCCCAAATAAGATGGGTCTTCAACTGCAGTTTTGATTTGTTGTAATAAATATGTTAACTATCCAAGTTTTGTCTTAATTAGGGACAAACATTACCAGAAGTATTGGCCTTAAGGAGGAACAAAACAATTCAAAATTGGGTTAATCAACTCTAAATTTCAACCTTTTAGCAGTTTTTGTGGGAGGGCCTGGCCAGAGAGCTAGCCCTCCACCAATGAGTATCTACACTTGACTTAAATAAGCTTGTCCATCAGAAAGTGTGATTTGAAATGTTACCTCTTTTTTTTTTCAGGTCTTTGCAAGGCAAACAGGGTTAAGTGGCTTGCCCAAGGCCACACAGCTAGGTAATTATTAAGTGTCCTATTTGGAGGGCCTTACCCTTCTTGGGACAAGAGGTAACTCCAGGGCCGGTACTTGAAATGTTACCTCTTGTCCAAAGAAGGGTAAGGCCCTCCAAATAGGATGCAGGGGTGGTACAGATGCAGAAGAGGTGGAAGGAACCCAGGGAGAGGCTGGAGAGGAATGGGGGGTAGGAGGGAGACCCATTCCAACAAAAGGAGAGTCAAAAGACCTTGACTTAGTTATACCAGAGGGCCTATTGATGGAATTAGAAGGCTAACATTGTTTGCTAGTTTTCTATTCTCTACATACACATTTTTCTTTTTATATAAGTCCCACATTCTTAGTGATATCAACAGTCATATTGAGCTAGTAAGTTCTCTTTCTTACTAGCTCCAGGATTGTCTCTTGACTCCTATGTCTAAAATCTTCCTGCATTGTTATCATGGCAATAGAGTGCTGTGCTCTAGGTATCATCATCTGCTTCCTGGTACTCTTCATGGGATCAGGTATAATATGAAAACTTTGCATAACTCCCAATTTGTCTCAATAGTAGGGGGCCTTCTTAGCAATGGAAATTGAGTCCTTTAGCATCACTTCCTTGCTCCTTGGCTTTCCTCAGCCATCTGTTCACATTGCCTGTACTCCATAGATAACTGAAACAAAGAAGGTTGGTTCAATGAATCCTGGTTTTCATATACTGCTGGCATGCCATCTGTTGGGAGAACCAAGCTTGCAGTTATACTTGATCATAATCCAGTTCTTTGTACATCTCACACAGCTTTCAGAATTTCTTTCATTGTCATCATGGTTCTGGTGACAGCCTTCAGGACCTGGCATCATGAACCAGCCTTTTTATTTTTTTTCTCAATTACAACCAGTATTTATTAAGTGACTACTATGTGCCAAACACTATGCTAAGGCCTGCAATTGCAAAGTAAAGCAAAAGACATCCCTGCTTTCAAGGAACTTGCAGTTCACTGGGCAAAACAACATACAAACCACCATGGATAAATAAGATATAGCCAGGAAAAAATTGGAGATAATCTACAGAGGGAAAGGCACTAGCATCAAAATGATTGTGAAAGAAGGTGAGACTTTTACTGGTTCTTAAAGAAAGTCAAAAAGATCCAGGAAGCAGAGATGAAGGAGAGCATTCCAAGCTTGAAGGATAGTCAATGCAAATGCCCACAAGAGATGAATTATTTTATTTGAATAAAAGCAAAGAGGCCAATATTACTTGATCACAGAGTGCTCCAGGTAGGGGGAGCAAAAAAGACTGAAAAGGCTGGAGGGGATAGGTTATGAAAGTCTTTGACTAATTGACTAATACACAGAAGATTTTATGCTTTATCCCCAAAGAGATAGAGAACAACTAGAATTGCTTGAGTAGAGAGTGATATGCGTAGATCTGTGCTATAGGAAGGTCATCTTGACAACTGAGTGGATAATGGATTGGAGTGGAGAGAGACTTGAGGCAAGGAGACCAACCAAAAGCTTATTGTCATACTCTAGGAATGAGTGGTGATGTACATTATGCGAACTATTGTCTACATATTCTTCCCTGGGCAGTAGTATATGTTGGATTCACAGTGCTCCACCTACTCATTGCTGGCAAGCAACATTTAATTTGGTACTTGTCAAAATCTAGTTCGGTAGATTGTTTCCATCTGTAGTTGTAATTTGTTTCATATACATAACCTGCAAACTCTTTAATGACAGCCCTCTTCAAAACCAAGAACTCCTGTTTGTGTATGGGGTGGTAAGTCTTAACTGTCACTCTATTCACCTTAGGTCTTTGGATACCAGACAGCTCCTAAAACTTCCAGGTTGGCATCAGTGTATTGAACAAAAGGTTTGTTTAGATCTACATTAGTTTATGTCTGAGATAGTTTTCCAAGCTTGTTCATAATTGTCTATCCAATGACTTTCAAATGGCTTAAGTTTTATAAGCAATTTGACACTTCTTGCCTCCTTGCTTCTGGGTTTTATGTCAAGTACATATGAATTTTGGGGTCATTCAGCAATAGCATCTTAGTTCCTAACAAATGTGTGCAGATAACTGCAAAATTCTAGAAAAATTCTTAGCTCATGAATATTCTGGGGGCTTGGCCAATTCAGGAGTCTTCATTCTTTGGGTCAACACTAAAACCTTATTGAGATCTTTAACAGAGGTTTTGCAAAATTGACACTTTTCCAATGACAGTTTCTGACCATTTTTTAAAATTTTATTTATTGAAGGCAATGGAGCTAAGTGACTTGCCCAAGGTTACATGGCTAGGCAATTATTAAGTGTCTGAGGCTGCATTTGAACTCAGGTCCTCCTGACTCCAGGGCCAGTGCTCTATCCACTGTACCAACTGACTACCCTGATTAGTTTAATTGATTTAACATTTCATCAGTCTCTTATGTTTTTCCAAAATCTATGCAAAGGCAATGAGATCATCTAGGTACATTGATGCTTATAGTTATTTCATATCTCTGATTACTTTCTCCATCTGCCTTTGAAAAGTGACAAGAAATTTTGAGATGCCTTGGGACATGCACTTAATATGGCAAATCCAGCTAAGCTAAAGAAAATATTTGTTTTCTATCTCTGCTATAAGAATCTGATAGTATGCATTGTGTAAATTGAACACTGAAAAGCACCAAATACCTAACAGATAGTCTAGGAAGTCTTGAACCTTTTGCTTCCATATTACCACAATAGGCTTCTGGGTTCAGTGTTGAGGATGCTGACAATTCTTTAAGATAGTTTATAAGGTCTTCCATCACAGATAAAGGATTTTCCTTATTCCAAAAATTACTTAGATAAGTTACTCAAATCTGGGAAATGTTAATCTTCAGGTACATTCCGCATCCTACTCTTGTAATGAAAACACACCTATCCTCTTGCTGAACTTCTGACTCAGCAAATTCTTCCAATCATCAGTTTCTGAAGCATCAACAAAGTCAGAATTCTTAGGATCCACTTCTGAGCTGATACCCACTCTTCACATATGTCCCTTTCCTTTTGCAGGCCACTGCACAAGATGCATGTTAAGTCAAAATGTGCAGATATTCAGTCCCAGCTTGTTACTATATTATCTAGAGAGTATATTTTTTAATCCCAATATTAATTTAAATAAACTGGTTTCAGTTAATGCTAAAACTTTGTGAGAGCTGGCAGATCTGAATTGCATGAAGTTTTTCTTCCAACCCAAAATAAATTGTATTTCATTACTTTATATTGAATATATGTGTATTTATTAACTTAATATTTGTTTCATTTTATATATATATATGAATATTGTATATATAATTGCATGAATTTATCATTTCCCTCATTAGAACATAGGCTCATTGCAGTAAGGATTATTTAGTTCTTTGTACTTCTATCCATAGTACCTAGCACAATATCTGATGTATAACAATGTATTATTTAATTAATAATACTTATAAAAATAAATAAATAAATAAATATCTGATTGATTGGCCATACCAGAGCTATGGAATCCACCTTCATGTTGACTCCAATGATTACCTCAGGAAATTTGAAACTTATTTTATGTTTTCCAAGCATGAATAGTATCTGTCACTCAGTCCTTGAAAGGCAGCTAACTGAAATAATAGCTAGAGTACTGGACCTGGGGTCAGGAATGCCCAAGTTCCAATTCAGACTGAGGCACTTACTAGACATATGACTTTGGACAAATCAATTAACCTCTATTTGCTTAGTTTCCTCAATTGTAAAATAATGATATTAGTAACAGCTACCTTTCAGATATTTTGTGAGGATTCAATGAGATAATATTTGTAAGCTTAAAACAGTGCCTAGCAAATAGTAGAAACTGTCATTATTATTTAATCCCAGGCTTTTTGTAGGTTACAAAAACATTTTTTTCTCAAATGACTGTCATAGAATGGTTAAAATTTAATGATAACTTAGGATTCATTGTCCAGAATAGCATTGTATTCCCCATTTTCAATCTTATTAATCTTCTTTGTTTAAGGTCTTATAAGTCCATATGGAAATATTATTATCATGAGGGGATCCAGAATGACCTCCCCAATACTATCTCCTTTTCTTAACAACACAGGTTCTGTAGACCTTAGTTCCTACATCACTAAGGCAGCATTCTCCTCACAAAGGCATACCCTTGTAATATACTTTCCAAAGACATACACTAGGTGATGAGGTTGACACACATATTACCAGAGCTAACTCAGTGTTTCAGAGGTTCCAAAAGAAAGTCAGTTAGAGAAGAGGCATTAGACTGCTTACCAAATTGAAGGTCTACAGAATCATTTTGCTGACCTCATTATTATATGCCTGTGAAATCCTGGACAGTCTATTAGCACCATGCCAGGAAACTGAATCACTTGCATTTGAATTGTCTTAGAAAGATTTTGAAGGGCACCTGGCAAAATAAGATAGCAGACACTGAGGTCCTTCCTTGAGTTGAACTGCCAAGCTTTGAAACTCTACTGCAGATAGCACTACTCCAATGGACTGGCCATGATTTTGAATGCTAAAAGTACATTTGCCTAAAAGACTATTTTACAGAGAACTTACACAAGGCAAGCACTCACATGGAAGTCAGAAGAAAGATGAGGACAGTCTTAAGGTCTTTCTGAAGAACTTTGGAATAGATTGTGAGCCATGGGAGTCCCTGGCACAAAACCACCCAGCATAGCATACCCACTTCATAGAAGGTGTTGTGCTCCAAGAACAAAGCAGAATTGTAGCAGCTCAAAAGAAATATATTCTTTTCAAATGTTCATATGGATTTTTTGTGCCCAACTTGTAGTATAAACTTCTTGTATTGGTCTGATCAGTCACAGTCAGATACACTGTACCTTGACCCCAACATATTAGCTCTGGTAATGTGTGTATCGACCTCATCACCTATCTGTATATCCTTGAAAAGTATGCTGCTAAGGTATAAGTGCGGAGGATAGGGCACTGGTCTTGGAGTCAGGAGGATAGGAGTTTGAATTTAGCCTCAGACATTTACTAGCTGTGTGACCTTGGGCAAGTCACTTAACCCTGATTGCCTTGCATACAGGGCCAGCTCTAGTTGTTCTGATTCATATCTGGCCACTGGATCCAGATGACTGGAGGAGAAAGTGAGGCAGCACTCCCTCACTCAAATCCAATTCATGTCCTTGTCATGGCATCACCTCCCCAATGTAGTAGTGGTCTTTGGGAATGAAGGACAAATATCGCTGCTATGGCATGCCCTTGTGAGGAGATTGCTGCCTTGGTGATATAGAAACTAAGGTCTACAGAACTTAGGTTAGTAAGATGTCATTTTGGTTCTCTTCAAAAAAGGACAACAATCAATAAAGGTTGTATCTTGTTGTGACATCTTTGTATCAGCCTGTGCTCTCCATTCCCTTTTTTTCTAAATAACATGATTTTGAGCCTAGTTCTGTTTCTCAAAAGGCTCTGCATTTTCAGCAAGATTTTCTTGCTTTATTCCCATGTTTCATAAAGTAGATAATGTTCCTTAGGTCAAATGAAGTTGAGCCTTCCCAGGGCAAGTCCTTCTTACCAGCCCTTGTCCATCCTCCAGCCAGGTCAGAAATTGTTCACAGGCTGTCAGATAATGTCAAATGGCAATAGCAGATAGATATCATTTAATTTCTGGGTTGTGTAGCATGCTTCCATTCTCTCAGGTTGAGTGAAACATCTGTTTCCTCAGGGTTTTATTTCATCTTTCTTTTTCCTTTTCTATAGTGAAGCATTCATAGAAATTGCAAAGTTAGGTGATTATTCCCCTTTGTACTGAAGGGTAAAAAGAGCAAATAGATCATTTATTTGCTATGGTGTCTTGCCATCACCATCTTGCTTCTCTAGTTTGTGCATAAATTCTGTATGAGTCCAGGCTGGTTAGATTACATGCCTTAGGGAAATCCAAAAGTCTATCCTTTAAGATTTTCCATTGATCTTTCCCTTTTTTCTAATCTAAATGCCTCCCATTGCTGCAGCAATTCTATCCTTTTGTTGATCCTCCCTTGGGTATTCTCCATGGGGACAAGGTTTCTTTCCCAAATATGTCCCTAATTTAGACCTATTATGTTCCTCTGCAGTGGATTATCTAGCCTCAGCCAAGCTCACACATGAGCTTTCTCTTTCTACTGTAGGGGATCTAGCTTTGACCCTACCTATAGATGGGATTTCAGTTTCCTCACTAAATAATCCTCTCAATTTCCTTCTTGCCAATCCCTCTTGCTTGCCAAATATTTTATTCTCCTTATGAACTCCTGGAGCGGGGCATAGCAAGGGGGAGGGGAGACCTGTAGATTAATATACAGCATTTTTTATTGTCAACATAGAAGGTATTTCTGAATGAGCAAATGAATCTGATAAGTCACATAATATTACCCTTAGTAATCTTCTCAGGTCAATCTTGTGATGTTTACTCAGCATTCTCCAACTTTTTCACATTTTTTGTCAGTGCTTTTATTATGTCTATGTATACACACACACACACACACACACACACACACACACACACACATCAAACTTTGTGAGTCCATTCAATATCAGAAAGCTTCTTGTGGATCTCCATACCTTTCACATAATACATTTCAACCAAATCAGCCCCCATTTTAAAAAAATCAATCACTCTATTATTATACTCATTAGCAAACCAGTAACGGTAACTTAAGCACTAAGAATGCATATAATTACATTAATACATGTCTATTAATGCACATTAACACAATGAGTAAATCCTTCAGTTGGTGTACATATAAGGCCCATATATAAACTGGTGGACCTGTTCGAACTCATAGGCCAAAAATTAGTATATGACTAGGCAATACAGTCAGTGAACCAAAATCAATTGCACATATATTTTATCTTCTCTATACATCCTGAATGCAGTAATTGGCATTGAATAAGGTACTTTTCTTGAATTCTCTGAATTCAGCAAATTGATTCCAAGAGAGGGATATCTATTTGGGAAAAAGAATAGAAAAATATAAATAGAAAATAAGAATAACTTTAAAAAAATTTAGGACTGGAAAAAATTCGATGAATAGACATGAAAATATTTTTTAAAATACAAGAATCTGATAAATTAAAAACAAAGGGAAAATATCTTCCAAAAAGATGTCAAGAAATATTAGATTATAATTCTGTTCAAACTGAATTTTTAACATGATATATATTTTGAGGGAAGTGAGTTCCATTGCTCATAGTTTATTCTGTATGGCTTGCTTAAAACAAATCACTGGGGAAACTCGAGCATATGCAAAGGATCTTCTTCATATAGCTTCAGTACTACAAGAAGCTTCCAGATAAGGAAAGTCTTTCTACCAATCTAGGTAAGCCTGTCTCTGCAATTTGTAGTTTTAGAAGGTTGCCTAGATAGTGAAGTCAAACTCAAAAAGGAAAGGCAACATATTCACTTAGAAAATTACACATTAATATTATTTTTATTATATTGTATTTTTATTTATTTTGTTAAACATTTCCCAATTGCATTTTAATCAGGACTCACTTTGAACTTTTTCTGCAACTGGAAGATCAGAATTTGACTCTTCTGACCTAGAACACCAAGAGGTTAAATGATTTGTCTAGGGTCACACTAGCCAATAAATGTTATGAATCCAAGTCTTTCTGGCTCCAAAACCAAACCCTTAAGATCCAATTTTAATCAGTCAACAGACATGATGAAGTTTTTTCAGATTTCTAAACAAGATTTTCTTCATCCAGTGATCCTATTTTCAAGTATAAACCCCTCTTTAATTGAGTTAAGAACAGCACAATTGGCTAACCAAACAAGTTAACCAGGCTTCTGGAGTATAAAATAGGAGGAAGAAACTCCAGCAGCTAGTCAGTTAAAAGGGGAACCACTATCTTGGAGAAGGACTCTAAATTCAGGAGCTCAGGATTCCAGACTTGTGAAAGGAAATCAGTTTTGATGGGTGTCAGAAAGGACAGTTCCTCCTTCTCTCTCTCTCCCCTCCCCCCACTATTCATATCAGAGAAACTAGACTAGTAGGACACAATACCCCTATCAAGGCACAGAAAGACAAACTGAGATCGAATATAGACAAAGAATGACAGTCTTGATTTTAGGAAAAAATAGCTTCAAGAAGAATGACTCCCTAGTATCAGAAAGAAGTGTCTGCTCTGACCTCAACAGAGGTATGGACCCTCAAGATTCAGCAGGACTACATGCCCAGCAGGGAACTACATCTAAGGGGATAAAGATTCTACAGAGGAGGAATTGATTTCTGGTAACAACAATTGTGAACTACCCCTTTACCAGATGTTTCTTTACACATATGCCTCACTACTTTTATACTTTATGTCTGAGCCTAGTCTTCTCAGTCATCTTCAATGTCCAAGAGAAGAAATATACCTTAGTTTCAAGGGAATGTTCTCTGTATTTAAGGTTTAACTGACTGGTTATCACTGGGAAGTATAATGGTGGGGCTTCATAAGCAGCAGTATTAAAAATATAAGCTCTTAGGATAGCCCATAGAACCCCAAAGAGAATATCAGTAAGTACATTTGGAAGAACCCAACCTTCAAATGCAAGGATGTGTAAGGACAGTGGCATAAAAGGGGGTATCCCCCACATATGTAAATATATGAATATAAACACATATGAAAGTGTATATTTCTTACACAGAATTAGCTGGAATAAGTTGTCCCAAAGATGCAACCTTCTCCTTTTCAACCTCTTCACCCCCAAGGGAGATATTATAGCTTTCTGACCTTATTTCTCCTTCACAAAAGGGCAAACCAAGGCCAAGAAAGGCAAAACAACCAACTGAGGATCATAGAATGAGACTGAGAAGGGTTACCTTGGGAACATCCCCCAGGGACCCTGTTTCCTAAGCCTATGGAACTGTTACTAGGAGATGGTACTCCCTGGTCTCCTGCCATGCTCATTCTGGCTCCTGGGTAATAGCCAGGAGTTAGGTGACTGACTGAAGTTTAGCTCAGTTCAAAAGGCTGTAAATATATTTGCAAAGCCATAGGAGTTTAGAAGATTATCAGTAGGGGCAGCTAGGTGGTGCAGTAGATAGAGCACCAGCCCTGGAGAGTCAGGAGGACCTGAGTTCAAATTTGACCTCAGACACATAGTGATTGCCTGTGTGACCTTGGGCAAGTCACTTAATTCCATTGCCTTAAATAAATAACTTTTCAAAAAAAAGATTATCAATAATGCCAAACTCTTGATTTCAAATTCCTCTATAGACATATTCCCAAAATTAAGATTTAAAGAAGTTATGGGCATTATTACATTGCAAGCTTTTCTATTTCAATCATCAAGCACTGATTTTCTCTCCCACAAAGACTTATCTTTTTTTAAAAAAGAAAAAACCACAACTCTTGTAACAAATTTGCATTGCTATGCAAAATAGATTCCCACATAGGCTATGTTCAAATCTCATTCTGTTTTTTTTTACAAGGCAAATAGGGTCAAGTGGCTTGCCCAAGGCCATACAGCTAGGTAATTATTAATTGTCTGAGGCCGGATTTGAACTCAGGTACTCCTGACTCCAGGGCTGGTGCTCTATTCACTGTGCCACCTAGTCTCTCCTAAATCTCATTCTGTATCATGGATGTCAGGAGATAGGATAGCAAGGAAGGCAATTAGTCCTTTTGAATCATGGCTCATTATTACATTAAAAAGAGATTTAAAATTTTCCAAAGTTGTTTGACTTTGCTGTTATTGTATATAATGTTGTTATTGTATACATTGTTTTGGTTCTGCTTACTTCATACTATATCAGTTCATAAAGTCTTCCTTATTCCTACAGCACTATAGTATTCTCTTACATTCATGTAGCATAATTTCTTCAGCCATTCCTCAAGTTCATGGATATCCCTTAGTTTCCAGTTCTTTGTCAATACAAAAAAAAGATGTCAAATTTTTTTAGGGCTTCTTTTCCTCTTTCTTTAGTGGTATTACTGGGTCAAGGATATGCAAAATTTTGCTTTAAATTGCTTTCCTGAATGTCTAGACCAATTCACATCCAGTTACAGTGCATTAGATTGCCTACTTGACCATATCCCATCTAACAATTATTTTTTTTGACATCTTTGTCAATCTGATCAATAAGAGATGAAATCCCATGGTTGCTTTAATTTGCATTTTTAATTATTCATTACTTGAAGCATTTTTTTTTCATATTCATGGGTTTAGTTTGTTGAGAACTGCTTTTCTTACCTTTTGACCATTTATCAACTGTGGAATGGCTCTTAGTCTTAGCAATTTGACTCAATTCCTCATGTAATTTGGAAAAAATACTAGCTTTCCTAGAACCCACACAATTCATAAATACAGCCAAAATTATGAAGACCAGGGGTTTCAAATTCTCCTCTTGAGAAAATGATATCATAGTCAAGCAATAATTGGTAAGAATTTTAATTCAGTTCAACAAATGTTTATTACAAGTCTATTATATAAACTATTTCTTATAGGAGCAAAAAACTGGAAACAGGTGCCTGTCAATTGGACAACTGTTCACTTAGATTGTCAGATTTATTGACATACAGTTGGGCAAAATAGCCCCAAATTATTAATTTCTTCTTCCTTGAGGGTGAATTCACCCTTTTCATTTTGATAGTAGTAATTTGGTTTTCTTCTTTTCTAAAATCAAATTTATCAAAGATTTATCTATTTTATTGTTTTTTCATAAAATCAATTCTTAGTTTTATGGTTTTCTTACTTTCAATTTTATTAATCTCTCCTTTAATTTTAAGAATTTTTAATTTGCTGTTTTCTAGGTTCATTGATCTCTTCTTTCTCTATTTTATTCATGTAAACATTTAGAGATATAAAATATCCCCTTATAACTGCTTTGGCTGCATCCCACAAATTTTGGTATGTTGTCTCATTATTGTCATTATCTTGAATAAAATTATTGATCATTTCCATGATTTGTTGTTTGACTACTCATTATTTAAAATTGAGTTATTTAGTTTTGAATTAATTTTTAGTGTATCTTTTCAGGGCCCATATAATTTTTATTGCATCATGATGTGATAAGTATGCATTTAATATTTCTGCCTTTCTACCTATCAATGCAGAAAGATTGAAATATGACAATGGAAGATAATGTAATGAAAAATGATGAATATGGGATAGAAAACCATTGGAACACCTGCAAAAACATTTGCATAATGAAAAAAGATTAGTCATTGTAATTAATTTGAATTCTGATGTCTTTTAGTATCATTTTCATTTATATCATTGAAATCATTGTTTATTTAGTTCTTTTCATTCTGCTTTTTTCTTTCTGCATTAGTGGACTAAAGGCAATGTCTAAAATACTTGGATTTGATTCCTGTTATCTTGTTGTGTGACTTTGGACAAGTCATTTAAATTCTCTTATCCTCAATTTTCTCATGTGAAAATGTGGATAATAAAATTCCTATCTCTCAGGATGCAATTCAGTAAGGATTTATTAAGTGCCTAGTATCATGCTAGACATTATAATATAAAATCACATTGGTTTTGACAAGACAGAAATGTCCTCAAGGCACTTACATTTTTTTTCTTGAGGAAATAGCATATATGCTCATAAGTGATGTTTGTCCTTCATTTTTGAAGAGGACTAATGACATCATAGGAGATAGCTTGACTTTTGCATAAATTGGATTGAAGTGAGGCCAAGCTGAACCAAGTAATTCAACTCACTCTTTCTTCCAGAGTCATTGAAATCCAGTGGCAAGACAAAAGTCAAGATAACTGATGATGACCAGAATGTAGTGGATGATCTTTGCATCTTCAACATCTGACTAAGCTCTAAGCACTCTACAGCACCTGTTTCAGTGACCATTGGAATAGATTGTTCTCATCCACTCCTTCTAGCCAGAAAAGACTTCACATGCTTGAAGTAGACACTATGCCCCCCACAACTCACCGATGGGTTGTGACCATGTCAGTTACCTTCAACCTGGTTTAACTAGTCTACCAAGACAGTTTACTGGGATGTGGCCACTGATTACCTGTAACTTCTTGAAGCCACAGGTGGAAGTTGAATGCCAGGAGGACACCAAAGATAGATGAGCAACCTTAAAAAGGGCTTGGCAAGTCCTTACACCAGAGTTGTTCCTACAGGTCACACATAGCCTGGGAATCTCCTTAGGACTCTTGGTTTTTGTAGACTCCGTCCAATCCTGGGGTTTTGATCACAAAGAGTCAGTTTCTTCCTTTGATTTGTTGTTCCAATCTCTAAAAATAAAATGAAATGTGAGTTATAGTTTATAGTTTATAGGTCAATCCAGATTGACCCAACATGCATAGCTGGTTCCCCAATTCCCATTTAAACATTTAAGTATGGGGCAGGTAAACTAAGTAAGCTGTAAAAACAGTTTAGTACCACAAGAAAGAGACAAGAGGCAGTATATGCCAGGCCTATCAAATCACTACTTCAACTAACCCCCCTACCCCCAACCCACCACAATGGCCAGATTTAATATCCTGGAACAGTTGTGTCTTGAGTCTGAAAGATCTGAGTTCAAATGTAGCCTAGTCACTTAACCTCTATGCTTCATTTGTCGTCATTGTTCTGGTTAAAGCAAAGACCCAGGCTGGGGAATTTCTAGGAACTTGGCTCTTAGAAAGCTGGTACAAACAAGAGCTTTATTATTATGTGGTGCAGCAAGCAAGTAGATAAAAGACAAACACACACACACAGATAGACACACTATGTGATTTAAACAGAAGATTGCCCCCATGGGTTGGGGTTCAGGTGGCAAAGTTATATACCCTAAGAATGGGTTGAGTTGTAAACAGGTAATCAGTGCCAGATGCTGGAGGGGCATTTCTAATCAGACCTAGATGGGGTAGAAAAGTTCTTGGGGTCACTTATCGATACCAGGCTTGTGTGAAGTTCAGTTAGGTAGAATTTATTCGTGGAGATAGTTAAATTTTTAAGGCAACAGAAGAATGGCTCAGGACCTTGCAGCAGGTAAAGCTGCTACAATTCAATCAAAGGCTTCTAGCATTATCTGCCAAACTGAATTGATTGGATCAAAACAGTGGAAAGGCACAAACTGTCTTTGTCTATAAGTTTTTATGGTCATTAGAACCACTTAGTATATGTGCATGCTCTCACATACATGCACCAAGAAAGTAAACACACTTTGGGGAAGCTACTGAACAAATAGTAGATTCCCTTGGCCTGCACTGTCCAGTCAACACAAGTCAATAAAAGGCAAGTGTAAGATCCAGATCTCTGGTCCCAGATCCCCATGAGGTGGCTTCGATCCTCTAGTTGCTTAGGTCATTTTGGTAATTCTCTTTCATCTTGAGGAAGGAATCCTTCAAGTCACAGAGACAAGACAAGGAATATCACAAGAATATTAAGTAGGGGGCAGCTGAGCCCCAGCCCTGGAGTCAGAAGGACCTGAGTTCAAATCCAGCCTCAGACACTTAATAATTACTTGGCTGCGTGACCTTGGGCAAATCACTTAACGCCATTGCCTTGCAAAAACCAAAAAAAAAAAAGAATATTAAGTAGACCTGTTTGGCTGGAGTATTGTATTCATTAAGAGCATCAAAGTAAAATCAGTCAAGAAAGATAGAACCAGTTTGAGAAGGGCTTTCAATGCCAAATGGAAGAGTATGCATTCGAAAGAATCACTGAAGTCTTTTGAGCTAAGGGTGACATGGCTACACATGGCTATGGGACTCAAATGAAATAATATATTTAAAGTACAACAGCTAGGTCAATTATTATTTTATATTCTGTTTTTATTTTGTTAGAACTTGGGAGTTTTGTAGGCTTTGAGTTTGATACGACTGGTATGTAATTATCCATATACACATGTATATAATACTTCATAGTATAAACTATTTAAAAGTATATATAAATACACATATATGCTTAAATATATACAAAGAAGCATTTTAAAAGAATATGTATGCATGTATATATATATATTCATATTCATATACATATACATATATATCCTTTTAAAGGTTTACAAAGCACCTGTACATACATGATCCCATTTTAGCCTCAGAATAAACTTGTTGGGCTGAAAGTGTCCCACCCTCCAATTTTTTTAAATAAACACACATATGTATCATATATAGACAACACAAAAATGGTAGTGGGAGGCATATATTTATAAAGTTGGTTGGAAATGGTGGCATCTCAACCTAACAGAGTTGTCTGAAACCAAAATATAATAATGGAAAAGTCTTGTGAACTTTTTTCTTTTTAAATTTTTCCCCCAGCTACACACAAAAGCAAATTTCAACATTTACTTTTAAAACCTTGAATTCCAAATTCTCTCCCTTGCTCCCACCCAACTCCCCCCATTGAGAGAGCAAGTTACTTTATATAGGTTAAAAATATGTAACCATGAAAAAACATTACTACAATAGTCATGTTGTAAAAGTAAATACAATTTCCCATCCCCACAAAGAAAGAAAAACATCAAGAAAAATAAAGTGAAGAAAAGTCTGTATTCAGTAACCATCAGCTCTGTCTTTGGGATGGATAGCATTCTTTATCATAAGTCCATCAGAGGCGAAGCTGGGTTGCATAGTGGATAGAGCACCAGCCCTAGCTGTGTAACTTTGGGTAAGTCATTTAACCCCTTTGCCTTAAATAAATAAAAATTTTTAAAAAGTTCATCAGAGAAATTAATTCAATATTTTTTCCCAGTTGCTATTGCTAATTGTATTTCCCTCCATCCTATTACCTCCCAAGATTCTCACAGTACATTCCTTTCTCCCTCGTTAACTCCAATTTTTAAATATATTATACCTTCAAATTCAACTTCCTCCTGTGCCTTCTCTCTCTCTCTCTCTCTCTCTCTCTCTGTATATATATATATATAGATATAGATATATATATATATATACTCCTTCTAACTGCCCTAATAAATGAAGTTCATATGAATTAACAAGTATCATCTTCCAATGTAGAAATATAAGCAGTTCACCATCATTAAGTCCCTCATGATTTGTCCTTCCCCTCCACACTCTCTCTGTTTCATCGGAATCTTACATTTGGAGATCAAACTTTCTGTTCCTGTCTAGTTATTTCATCAAGAAAATTTGAAAGTCCACTATTTCATTGATTATCCTTCTTTTCCTCTGAAAGAGTATGTTTTTCTGGGTAGCTGATTCTTGGTTGTAATCTAAGCTATTTTGCTTTATTTATCATATTCCAAATCCTATGAGTCCTTAATGTAGAAGCTGCTAAATCTTGTGTTATCCTGACTGTATCTCCATGATTTTTGAATTGTTTCTTTCTGGTTGCTTGTTATATTTTCTCCTTGACTTGGGAGTTCTGAAATTTGACTATAATATTCCTGGAAGTTTTCATTTGGGGATCTCTTTCAGGAGGTGATCGGTAGATTCTTTCAATTTCTATTTTACCCTCTGCTTCTAGGATATCAGGGCAGTTTTCCTGGAAAATGACATCTAGGTTCTTTTTTTTTTTAGTTTTTGTTTTAGTTTTTTGCAAGGCAAACAGGGTTAAGTGACTTGCCCAAGGCCACACAGCTAGGTAATTATTAAGTGTCTGAGACCAGATTCGAACCCAGGTACTCCTGACTCCAAGGCTGGTGATTTATCCACTACACCACCTAGCCTCCCCCTTCTTTTCTTTTTTACTACTTTCAGGTGGTCCAACAATTTTAAAATTATTTCTCTTGTATCTATTTTCTAGGTCAGTTGTTTTTCCAGTGAGATATTTCACATTTTCTTCTAGTTTTTCCATTCTTTTGGTTTTGTTTTATTGTTTCTTAATTTCTCACAAAGTTAGCAGCTTCCCCTAGCTCCATTCTACATTTGAAGGAATTATTTTCTTCAGAGAGCTTTTATATATCCTTTTCCCTCTGGCCAATTCTACTTTTTAAGACATTCTTTTCCTCATAGGCCTTTTGGACTGTTTTTTCCATTTAATCCAAACTAATTTTTAAGATATTATTTTCTTCAACATTTTTTGATATCTCCTTCACCAAGCTGCTGACTCAGTTTTCATGATTTTCCTGCATCACTCTCATTTCTCTTCCCAATCTTTCATCTACCTCCCTTAATTGATTTTTAAAATCTTTTTTTTGAGTTCTTCCATAGCCTGAGAAAAATTCATATTTTTCTCAGAGGCTCCAAAGCCTCTGAATCAGAAACTTGATTTTGTTATGTTCTGAGAGTGTATTTTGGTCCTCCATAGGACCAAAATAATTGTCTAAGGTCAGATTTTTTTCTTCTGTTGTTTGATCATTTTCCCAGTCTATGACCTAATTTAAACTCTTTGATAAGATGGGGCTCTGCTTCTAGGGTGGAGGATGCACTGTCCTAAGCTTTTGTGGGTTTTTACATCTGCTTTCAAGGATGTACCCCAAGGACTTGCAAGTTCTCAGTTCCTCCCAAGATTTTATGAGAAGATATATCTGTTCTCCTGGCCTGTACTCTGATCTGTGTATGAATACAAGCACTACTTTCCATCCTGGAACCTTGAAGAGAGTCCCCGCTCCACAGTAGGCAGTATGCTCTGTTGTGCTTCTGCTCCTTTTCCTAAGACTGGTCCCCCAGACTGTGATCGGATCTGAGTATGGAAGAAACAGCAGAGTCCTGCCTCAGGGTTAACAAAGAGACCTCTGCAATCTCTCCTGATCCCCTTACCATCTGGTGGGCTGAGCACTCTGGAAGCATCGGCTGGATGGCTCCTTGCTAGGTAGTTCCCCAGGCCTGCTCCTGTGCCCCTGAAGTCAGGTCTGTGCTGAGGTCTACACTGAACTAGACTCTACTCTCATTCCAGTATGGCAGAGTTTTCCTGTTGACCTTCCAGGTTCTTCTTGGCAGTCCCTGAACTGAGAGGTCTGGAAACTGCCCTGCTGCCAAGGACCCAGGTGTCCCCAGGGCTCAGGCACCCTATTGTCTATTCCTGGATGGCTGGAGCCAGGTTTTTCTCCAGGATGGCCTGGGCTGTGCTGTGGGCCCTCTCTAACCCTGGTGTACAGACTCTTCCCACAGATCTTGCAAGTTGTCTTGGGCTGGAAAATTATTTCATCCAAGTCTTTTTGTGGGTTCTGCCACTCTAATTATTTGGTTAGTCATTATTAAAGGTATTTGGAGTGATATGGGCAGAGCTCATGGTGAGTCCCTGTCTTTACTCGGACACCTGGGCTCCATCCCAGTCCAATCATTATTACTTATCAGGTTGTCAGATGCAATGATTTGTTCAATTAGTTTATCAGTTAGCAAATATTAAGTGGCCACTATAAGCTAGGCAGTTAAGTGCCACAGTAGATAGAGTGTCAAGTCTTAAGTCAGCAAGACTGAGTTCAAATCAAACTTCAGACACTAGCTGGGGTGACTGCACAAGTCACTTAATTCTGCTTGCCTCACTTTCCTCATCTGTAAAATGAACTAAGAAATAAATGGCAAACCATTCTGGTATTTTTGCCAAGAAAACCCCAAATGGGGACATGATGGGTCAGACACAAATGAACAGCATGTGCTAAGCACTGTTCCAATGATACAGACACAAAAGCCTGTAACCCTTGCCTTCAAAGAGCTAACATTTTGTAAGGGAAATATATGGGCACAGATAGAAGAATAAGGTAATAGAGTAAATATAAAATTATATTGGTTGAAGTGACACCGAAAAACTGAGAGAATCAGGATAGTTTTCCTAAAAAAAAGGTAGTCCCTGAGATGAGTTTTTGAAGGAAGCTAAAAATCCTTTTGTAAAGAGGCATTTTTTCACTCTTGCCTAATCTCCTCTCTATCCCATTCCTCACAGAAACTATTCAAAACCTTCTCTTCTCACTTCAATTCTTCCAAACTCACTTCCTTCACACTTTCAACAGAGGAACTGACCCCATAGTTCACTGAGACAATGGAGTATGTTTTTCTCGGTCTTCCTCTTCTCTCTTTATCTCCATCAGAGATGTTAGAATAACATTACCTAGTGCAGAAACCAGATTAAAATGTAATTGAGAAATAGTTAATAAAATAAAAAATTATGATAATAAAAATACATAAATAACACATTTCATAACTAAATCAGCATTCCAATGGCTTAGTCCTATACTCTCACTTTGCTTTCTATCTGAGTTTGGCTTAACCACT
This sequence comes from Macrotis lagotis, assembly GCF_037893015.1. Lineage (NCBI taxonomy): Eukaryota > Metazoa > Chordata > Mammalia > Peramelemorphia > Peramelidae > Macrotis > Macrotis lagotis. The sequence goes on from NC_133659.1 coordinate 194,034,727, forward strand.
TTATATCACAAAATCTAATGCTATCATTTCTCTATACATATACCTATTTCTGCCCACCCTCTCTTTTTTCTCTCTAGTCTCTGAGGAAGAGGCAGACCACTGATTTGCTAAGTCAACCAACCCCTCTACTTGTAAGCCTTTATCCCATCTTCTCCTATTCTACTACAGATGACTCCCCATAATCATCCACTCTCTCTGAAACTGAAATCGCTTCCTATTTCCTGCCTGTTTTTATGCTTAAAAGAATTCTCACTTGGACCTGCCTTCAAACTATAGTCCTAAGTCTTTCCCCTCTTTCACAACCAAACTCACAGGGGTGGAAGTGGGAGACTGTCTACATCAACTACTTTCATTTCTTCTTTTCTCACTTATTAGCCCTTTGCAATCTGACTTTTTGAATTCTTTACAACTGAAACTGCTTCCTCTAATAGTTCCAGTGATCTCTTAGCTGTCAAATCCAGTGGCCTCTTCTCTCTTGGTGACTTCATCCTTCTTGACCTCTGTAGCTTCTGATACTATTGACCATCCTCTCTGGCTGGCTTGTCTTTCCTCACTGAGGTTTTTTTTTTTGTTTGTTTTGTTTTTTAGGTTTTTGGCAATGGGGTTACGTGGCTTGTCCAAGGCCACACAGATAGGTAATTATTAAGTGTCTGAGGTTGGATTTGAACTCAGGTACTCCTGACTCCAGGGCTGGTGCTCTATCCACTGCCCCACCTGGCCCCCCCAGCCCTGAGTTTTCTTGACATTGTTTTCTGTGTTCTTCTCTTGTATGAACACTCCTTCTGAGTCTCCTTGGCAGGATTTTCATTCATACCATTCCCTGGTACTTGGGAATGTACAACACTGTTGGGTTCCCAGTGTTTTCTCACTTCTCTTCTCTTTCTCCCATGAACTTCTAAATATTAGTTATCATCACAATGCAGAAGATTTTCAGGCCTTCATGACCAGCCTTGAGCTCTTTTTTTTTTAGGTTTTTGCAAGGCAAATAGGGTTAAGTGGCTTGCCCAAGGCCACAAGCTAGGTAATTTTTGAAGTGTCTGAGGTCAGATTTGAACTCAGGTACTCCTGACTCCAGGGCCCGTGCTCTATCCACTGCCCCACCTAGCCACCCACAGTCCTGAGTTCTATCCCACATCACTGACTCCATTTTAGACACAGTAAACTGAAGTCCTGTAGACACCTCAAATCCAAAAAACTCACTATCTTTCCTCTAAATGACTTCCATTTCCGCACTTACCTACATTTCTATTGAACGTTATTTCTATCCTTCTGCTAATCTTCATCATTCTTTGACTCCACAGATCCAGTCAGTTGTCATATGTTATCAATTCTACTTACTCAAAACTCAACCTGTCCTTTTTCTCCCCTTTCACAAGACTCAAACCTTAGTTAAGGTCTTCATCACCTTTCACCTGGACCATTCATTGCATTAACTCCTAATTGGCCTCCATGCTTCATGATTCTTTCCATTCCAATCTCCACATAAGGGATATTCCTAAGTCATTTGTCTGACCATAGGCTGAAGAAGGTCCAGTGATTTTTGATTGTCTTTGTGATCAAATATAAGTTTTCTGTTATCTCTCTGATCAATTACAAATTCCTCTATTTGGCATTTAAATCTCTTCACAGCCTGGCTCCAAACTACATTACTTTCTTTCACATATTCTATGATCCAACACTGGCTTTCTTATTGTTTCTCCCACAGAACATCCCTCTTCCATTTCTTTTTCATCACCCAGGCCATAATGTCAGTATCTGTAAAGATCCTCTTCTCCCTTAACTTACACCTTGCTTCCTTTGAAGCTCAATTCAAGTGCCACCTCCTATATGAGGCCTCTTTAGCTGTTAATGTACAGCCAAAATTACTTTTTTTGTAACATTTCCATTTGTACATATTCTTGAGGGCAGGGACTATCTCATTTTTTTATCTGTGTCCCTAATGGCACACAATGAAAAACTGAAATGAATAAACTCCTCTTGATTGATTGAGGTGAGGTAAGAGATCATTCTAAGTATCATTAAATTCCTTATAATGAATACAGCAAGGAGGCTAGTTTGGCTGAAACAGTCTGAGAAGGGAGATAGAGTATATAATTAGTTTGGTAAGAAAGGCAGAAGTTAGATTATGAAGGGCTTTAAATAGCAGACAGGCAGGGTGGCTAGGTGGTGCAGTGGATAGAGTGCTGGCCCTGGAGTTAGAAGTACCTGGGTTCAAATCCAGCCTCAGACACTTAATAATTACCTTAAGTGGCCTTAGGCAAGCCACTTAACCCCATTTGCCTTGCAAAAAAAAAAAACCCTAATAAAAATAATAAAATAGCAAACAGGGGAACTTGTATGTCATCCTAAAGGGAATAGAGATTCATTGAAGCTTCTATAGCAGGTGAGTGCCATGGTTGGTCCTATACTTTAGGGTTATTTGGCAGCCTTATAAACTAGCTTCTTCTAACCCTTCCAGTCTTCTCACCTATTAATCTCCTCCACATACTCCCCAATGACCCTGGCCTTTTTTTGCTGTTCCTCATACTCAACACTTCATCTTATGGCTTGAGATTTTATAGCAAATGTCTTAGATAAAAGTTTACTTTATCAAACTTATAGAGAACTGAGCCAAATTTATAGAGATAGAAGGTAAATGGTCAAAGGATATGAACAGGAAGTTTTCAGAGGAAGAAATCAAAGCAAACAATAGTCACATAAAAAAATAACTAATATTACAGAGATTGAGTAAAACAACTCTGAGGTTCCACTGCATACCCATCAGATTGCCTAAAATAGTAGAAAAATAATACAACACATGCTGGAGGGAATGTGGGCAAAAGCACTAATGCAATGGGGTTTTTTGTTTGTTTTTGGGAGGTTTTTTTAGGTTTTTTTGCACTAATGCAATGTTAATGGAGCTATGAACTAGTTCAGCTATTCTGGAGAACAATTCAGAAACTATCTCCAAAGGGTTATGAAGCTGTGCATATCTTTTGATCCAGCAATATCACTAAACGTCAAGGAGATCAAAGTATCCATATGTACAAAACTTGATAGCAACTCTTTTTATGGTGGAAAATAATTAGACATTAAGGGAATGCCTATTAATTGGGAAATGGCTAAAAAAATCATGGTCTCTGACTGTGATGGAGTATTATTGTGCTGTAAGAAATTATGAATTTTTTCACAAAAAACCTGGGAAGACTTGTATGAACTGACTGAAAGTGAAATGAGAACAAGTAGAATAATCTATATAGTAACAACCATATTGTAATAATAATCAGCTATGGAAGACTAAGTAACTAATCATTACAATGACCATATCACAATTCCAATACATTCATGAAGCAAAATGCTATCTACCTCCAGATAAAGAACTGATGGACTTTGAGTACAATGTGAAGTATACTTTTTCCCTTTCTCCTTTGATTTTTTTTTTACCAGAACATGGCTAATGCATGAATATGTTTTGCATGACTTCATCTGTACAATGAATTTCATATTTCTTGCCTTCTGAATGGATAGACAGGTGATAAAGGGAGAGAACTGGAACTTAAAATAAAAAGAAAATTAAAGTATCAGAGCCATATAGTAGTGTAGCAGGAGAACTCTGGTCACAGAGAAATATTGCAATCTTCTTTTTTATAAGGGAAACAGATCTTGTGATTTTTTTCTGAACTATTTTAAAAGTGTTGACTTTTGTAGTAATAAGTCTGACAACCCCTATATATTCCTGTATCTTTAATCCTAAGCCACTCTGAGGTCCACAGTAGCTGCCCATATGTTTGACCTTGGTCATGCCCTTGGGGGCAGAAGATGCTACTCATGTGCAGTAAATGCTAACTCACACCAAGTGTTAATTAAGCACCTCCCCTGGAGTATGTGCTGTAGACTGCCTCACAGGCCAAAGTGTTAAACCACTCCTCAAGCACTGCCCTTGCTCCTCCCTCCACAAAAAGTGTACTTAAGGAGTCATAGCCTCATCATCACCCCTTTTTTTCTGCACAGCTCAGCTAAGGAAGCAGGCAGCCTTGTTCACTACTGAGAATTCTCCACATGGCTATATTTCTTAAAAACCTTAATCAGGGGCAGCTAGGTGGTGCAGTGGATAAAGCACCAGCCCTGGAGTCAGGAGGACCTGAGTTCAAATGTGACCTCAGACACTTAATAATTACCTAGCTGTGTGGCCTTGGGCAAGCCACTTGACCTCATTGCCTTGGGGAAAAATATTAAAAATAAAAAAATTCCTTAATCTTCTATGAGATGTTTGACTAGTTTTCTCAATCACTTGTCTATTATTTATTGGCTGCAACTTTTAATAAATCTTTTCCTCTTTTTACCCTTACACAATACCACAGATCTCCAGGTTCTGTTAATTCTTTACCAAATGAGCCTATCTCCAGGCTAGGGAGCCTAGCAACATAAGTGCTCTTTGAATTGCAGTACTAAAAAAATGAGAGGTAAAGGATAACATGTAAAGAAGGTGATTAGGTCACCTTTTCTAGGAGTTTGTTAAGAATAGAGGGAGAGATGTAAGACAATACTAGAGGGTATTGAGTCAAATAAAGGCTTTTTTTAGAAGATGAGAAAATGTGGATATATTAGTCAGGAATTGGAAAGGAATCATTGTCTAAGAAGTAGTTGAAAATTAGGGAAAGAGAAGAAATAATTGAAGAGGCAAACCTCCTAAAGAAGACCAGAGGGAATGAAAACAAAGGCACTAGTAGAAGGGTTACTGTAAGCAAGGATTAAAAGTTGCCTCATGCTTTCTGTTTTACCTGTTTCATTTCTCCTATGGGTCTACTTCACTCACACACCCACTACCCTTGTTTAGTCTCTCATCACCTCTGTCCTAGACTATTGCAATAGTCTGTTGGTTTCAATTCAGTCTGTCTTTCATTCAGTTGCCAAAATGATTTTCCCCAAATATAGATTTGACTGTGTCATTCCTCTACTCTAGAAACTGCAATGGCTTGCTATTGTGTCTTGGATAAAACATAAAGTCCTTTGTTTTGGAATATAGCAAGAACTTAATGTTTGGGTTTTTTTTTTTTCTGTATTGCCCAACTCCACACAGATTTTCCTTGTTTGTGGATCTGATTGCTATTTCCCCACTCTATAAATTTCAACGTCTCTCTGTTATGTCTAGGATCAATTATAAAGTCATTTGTATTACTTTCCAAACAAATAAATATTTATTGATACCCTATGAGTGCATGTGTGTGTGTGTGTGTGTGTGTGTGTGTTTGTATCACTTAAATTTCCCCCTGTATTTTCCCATCCCCTTCTAGAGAGCCCTTCCCATATATCAAAGAATTTTTAAAAATCAATTTAATTAATCAGTACATCAAAAAAAAAATCTGAAAAGACATGCAGTGTTCCATATATTGAACCTCCTATCTTTGCAAAGGAATGAGAGGTATTTTTTCATATCTCTTATTTGGGATCACACTTGTTCTTTGTAATTTTGTGACATTCTTTTTTCAATTTTGTGGTGTTTGTCTTTTCCCTTTATATTGTTACAGTTATTGTGTACATTGATTTCTTTGTAACTCTGCTTTCTTCACTTTGTATCAGTTCATGTGTGTCTTTCCCCATGCTTCTCTATATTCATCATATTTATCATTTCTTACAGTACAGTAGTAATTTTCATTACATTCATATACCACAATTTATTTTACAGTTCACTAGTTGATGGGCTTCTACTTTGTTTCTAGTTCTATGCTACTACAAAAAACACTTCTAAATATTTTGGTGAATGTGGGAATTCTTTTAAATTGATGACTTCCTTGGGGGTAAATGACTGGAAGTGAAATCTTTGGATCAAATGGTATGGTAAGTTAGCAGAGACAATTTTTTGCCTTTGTGTTTTCAGAGCTTAGTATAAAACCTAGTACAAAATACTTAATGCTTGTTAATTCATTGCTGAAACATTTTTCTTTGTTGTAAAAGAAGGTTCTATAGTATTCTGAAGTAATAGTGATATTAAAAGTATCAATAAATCTATATCAAGTATGCTCTAGTTATTCAAATAAACTCCATTTCCTCAGGATTCTCTGGAACCTGAGGGATTAGGATGCCTCCGTGCCATTGACTCAAGCCCACACAGGCCATGTCCCCTCAAAGATAGGACCTAATCAGTGACTAGCATCTCAATTTCATTTAACTTCTTATCAACAATTGGATTTACAAAGGAATATTTACTTCAAAGATAAGGCAAGGGCAACTACAGAACAAACATTTCCCCGGCCACCTTCTCCCTATATCACTGCAGTCTTTTTTTTTTTAAGGTTTTTGCAAGGCAAATGGGGTTAAGTGGCTTGCCCAAGGCCACACAGCTAGGTAATTATTAAGTATCTGAGACGAGATTTGAACCCAGGTACTCCAGACTCCAGGGCAGGTGCTTTCTCCACTGCGCCACCTAGCCGCCCCACTGCAGTCTTTTGAAGGAATAGGTTTAAAACAACTCAGTTCTCATATAGCACTGATTCCACCAAGTTCACATCCAAAGATAGCAAAGGTGGAAGAGTCTTTACCTCAGTCACTGATTGGCTGGGGTTCAAAGGTTACTCCAGGAAGATGCACTTTGCTCCCCAGTACTGACTGCAAAACCTAGCCAACTCCAATAGTTCACTCTTCCAACCTTTTGCAGGGACTCCAGTCCTTTTAAACCAATGGCCAAAGATTGAGGCCAAGGTTTTGGGAGGTCAACTGATTTCAGAAGGGGGAAAACCCTAAAACTTCTCTTCACGTTAGACCACACAAATTAAGAAATCCCAAAGATTCCTCAGAAGAGAATAATACTGAGGAAAAAGAGAAAATGGCAAATGACTACAGACCTTTTACCATATTAGTTGCCTTATATAAAGCTATGAATGCTCCATGGTTTCTCTTTATATATCTTTAAGATTCTCCCAGAAGCAAGGTTCCTTCTTTCCTCCACCTGAAAAAGTTGCATCATCAGAGAAGCTAATGGGTTCTGTGTACAATGTGGGGTCAGATTTCCATTACAAAACATACTTTAGAAGACAATCACATATTGACTTCAGCTAGAACTAGAAATAAAAAACATTCAATCTCATAAACCCTTATTAAACATAATATGCCTGTTTTACTTGCAGTGAAGATACAAAAATAAAATGTGAAACAGTTCCTATGCTCTGAAGCCGACATTTTACTTGGGGGATAAACAATATTCTCCCTAAAAAAAAAGGCTAGAAGCAAAATTTGAGAGAACCATCTCACAGTACTGAAGAAGAAAGAGAAAGTATTGAATTAAGTCTGGAAGGCCAACACATGCATTTCTAGGGCTGGGCTGGTATCAGTGAAGGCAAAGAAAGGATTGGGATGAGAGTGGGGACATGATGTGTCAAGTTTTCTGGGAACAGCCAACTTGCCTTGAAGGTAGGAGTGGAGGAGTGATTCAGAATAACCTTGAAAAGGTAGGTTGGAGCCAAACTGCAGAGGCCCAAATAATAAACTTAGTCATCTCAAAAAATAAAACAAACCCCATTCTATTTATGACTTCATTTGCCAAAGTAATCAGCAAATATTTATTCCTTTGACTGAAGCACACACAAGAGCTATGACCCTCACTAAAAATCAAATATCCTTGGGAGTTTACAATTCCTTTAATATCAATCACTTTTACCTATTTTGTGATCAAGGATGGGGGCCAACAAGGTTTAGTAGAAAGAGTATCTGGCTTAGACACTGGAAACCTGGTCGTCAAATCCCCTTCTCCCTTCCTCACTTAACTTTGTGAACTTAAGCAAGTCAGTAACCTTGATGTTCCTAAGGTACCTCCCTAGGACTCACCTACTTTCTTGCCCTTACCTAGGGCAGCTAGGTGGCTCAGTGGATAGAGCACTGGTCTTTCAGTCAAGAAGATAGGAATTCAAATCCAGTCTCGGAAACTTGACACTTAATAGCTGGGTGACTTTGGGCAAGTCACTTAACCCTTATTACCTTGAATTCAGGACTACCTCCATTTATCCTGATTCATTTCTGGCCACTGAATCCAAAAGATTTTGAAGGAGAAAGTGAGACTGGTGACTTAGCATCAAGTCATGTGCATGTCATGGCATCACCTGTCTGATGTCATTCATTATCTTCTTTAAGAACAAAGGACAAACATCACCTACTAATGATTTCTTCAACACCTGTGGTAGTACATCTTTACTCTTTGAAGTTGCATAAATAAGTTTATCAGACCCTTTCCTTGGAGCAGATTTTGAAAAGAAGGAAAGCAGAGTTAATTCAAATTTTTTATGGGCTTTAAAGTTTACTGATAGTAAGTGAGGGTATCCAGTAGAACTTATGATACTTATTAAATGACTGTTTTAAGATTTGCTGAGTTCTTATATTGACTATCTTTAATAAATTATCTTTAATAAAATATTGACAGTTAATATTTATATACTGCTTTAAGTTCTGCAGAGTACTTTATAAATATCTTGTCTGATCCTCACAACAATACTGGGAGGTATTTACTATATTCTCATTTTACAGATGAGAAGACTGAGGTTAAATGATTTGCTTGTGTCACATAGCTATCAAGTGTCATAGAATGGATTTGAACTAAGGTATTCCTCATTCTAGGTCCAACACTGTTCACATCACTTTTTTACCCTAATGACAGACCTGTTAGGAAAATAGTGTTAGAATCAATCAATCAATCAATATAAAGTTATTAAGCACCTATTATATGCCAGTCACTATACTAAACAATGGGGATATAAAAAGAGGTAAAAACAAACCTTGACCAAGGCATTTATAGTCTAACAGGAGAAACAAAAGAGAAGACAACACACAAACATAAATAAATAAAGTAAAATGTACATATAATTTATGGGATAAATTTATATATGCAATATATACATATATAATTTATAGGATAAATTAAGAAATAACTAATAGAAGGATTAAGGTATTCTAGTTGGGAAAATATTGCTGTAAAAGATGGAATTTTAGTTGGATCTTAAGGATGTCAGCACAGCAGTAGCAGAACAGAGGGGGAACAACTTCCAGGCAAGGGGGAAAGACAGAGAGAATATCAGGAGCCAAGAGATAGTGGGTCTTCACTAGAGTGAAGAATATATAGCAGGAGTAAGATAGAAGCCTAGAAAGGAGGCTAGGCTAAATACCAAAACAGAATATTTAGAAGCAGATCTTACTAGTTATGTGATCTTGCATAAGTCATTTAACCTTCTCAATCTCAGTTTTCTTACAAGTCTATAAGAGAAGTATTAGTCTGTTACTATGATTACTAGTACTTAGACTGAGACTCATAGAAAGGAAAAAAATACAAAAAGAAGAGACCAGAGACACAGAACACAAACTTTCCTTTATTTACAAGCAGGCAAATTAGTTTAAATCATCATAGTTTAGTTAGCCTCTGCTGCTGACTGCTCTGGACACCCAGAAGTCCTATGAAGCAAGAATTAGAAGAGAAATTCTGAGTCAGTTCAAAGGAACCTGCTGGAGCTTAGCCAAAATTCTTGCAGAGTTCTCTAAGAGAACATGAGAAAGCTGGCCCTGTTGTTAGAGTCTCTCTTGTCCTGGACCTGGGGACCTCCCTACCTGGTGGAGGGTGTGATTCTGCTCCTCTCTTGTCTAAAGAACTTCCATTCAGTATGGACTGATTAAACAGTTGTTGATGTCCTTGGATGTTCAGAATGGAAGAATTTTAAACAGCTGCTCCTTTTTAATATGCACTTCCTCTTTGGTTTTAATTATTTTGTTCCTACATTTTCCCTTTCAATTTACTAAAATCTAGAAATGTAATTAGAGCGAGAGGCCAGGCTCAGAGAAAGCTGCCAGGATTTCTACGGCATGATTAAATATACCAGGCATCCCTTTAGTGTGGGGCTGAAAAACAAGATTCTCATTATTATCTTTCCCTTATCCAGGGAAGAATCTGCACTATGCACAGATACGAATTATTGAAAATGCAGCACTAATTAAAAATGCACCCAGGCTTTTGATGAAGGGTGGGGGGGAGAGCATACCACAAAATGAAATTATTTTATTATTTCATCCTCTGGCTATGGAAAAAAATTTGTTTTGTTACTGCAACAACAAACAAAAAAATTACAAAATCTGCGGGTCCACAAGAGGGACTTAATAAGCCTTTTATCCAGGCAACAGTCAAACACACAAAGGCAGGCAGTTTACTGATGGGAAACAAACAGTACAACTCATTTTCTTTTTCCCAAGGAAAGGCTTCAAACTGCTTATCAATAGATCTGGGCTCTTCCTGATCCCCATCAGTCTCAAATGCAAGTATCTAATATCTATCATAGGTAATGGGGATCATTGGTCCCATTTAACTGATGTGGAGAGAAAGCTCCATTTTACCAAGACTGTAAGCAAAGTGGAAGCAAGAAGGTTCATTGATTGACCAACAATTTCAACTGACCTAGTAGAGTCTTGGTTCTGCCTTTGATTTGCTGTGTTATTTAGGACAATTAACTTTTGCTTCCTGACCTCAGTGCAAAGCAGTAACTAGGACAGGGTGTCTGGGACTTTACCCAGGGTTCTGTAATGTTCAGCTTGCTAGCAGCATAGTACCAAGAAGTGTGCATTTCCTCCTAGCCCAGGAGACTGAACCACAAGGGATTTCATCCCGGAAGTGATGGCCCCAAGAGATGACAGTTTTTCCTATTCAGGATATACTTCTTCAAGTAGCCACTTCCCCTCACAACTCTTTGCTCACTCTATTTGAACAAATTTCTTTTATGAGTCAATTTCATATTTTCAACAGCTTTCCTATATGCCCTCTTCTCTCTTCTACAATTCTTATAACATCAAGTTGATTATTGCAATAGCCTGCTGGTGGATCTGTCTGCCTCAAATCTCTCCCAACCCTAATCTGACCCCCATTTAGACACTAAAGTGATTTTCATAAAATACAGGTCTGATCATTTTACCCCTCTATTCAATAAATTCCATTAGTTTCCTATAACTTCTAGGAACAAGTATAAAATGTATCATTTGACATTCAAGGCCCTTCATAATCTAATTTACTCTTCCCTTTCCAGTTTTCTTACCCCTTACTACAGATACTCATCATTCCAGGGACAATGGCCCCCAGAAGTTTCAAGAACAAGACACATCTCAGCTCTTGGCTCTCCTTCTTCTCCCTCACCCCCACCCCACCCCCAATTCCTGAAATGTTTTCTCTCCTCAGTTTACACTACTGACCCTCTCCAGATTCCTTTAAGCCATCATTAAATGATTCTACAGAAGGCCTTCCCAAACCCCTCTTAATTCCAGTGTCTTCCCTCTGTTAATTATTTGTTTCCTATTTATTCTGTATATAGTTTACTTTGTATGTAATTGTTTGCATGTTGTCTTCTTTAATAGATTGTAAGTCCCTTGAGGATAGGAGTTACTTTTTGCTTTTTTTTTTTGTATCTCTCAGTGCTTAGCATAGTGTCTGACACATGGTAGGCACTTAGTAAATATTGATTATAGCCCCTTGGTGTCTTGGAAGCAGTTCTAAAGGCTCTTAAGAGAACATTGTTTAATTATTTTTTTAATGTTAGCACTTGCACCTTCAAAACTTGCAAACAGTACAAATTAGGGCTCGATTTATTGTTTTGTTGATTGTTGAAGTTTAAGAAGGTAAAGGATAAAATGTGGAAATGCAGATTACACTTAAAAGTCTGCATAATTTCCCCTTGAGAATTAGTTAATATTTACGCTGACTGTACCTCAGTATCCTCATCTGTGGAGTGAGAGAATTATACTGGATAATCTCAAAGGATACCCCCACACACTTTTAAAAGAGTTCTGTGCTAACCTCTGGTAATATGAAAGGCAGTGTACAGATAATAATCCTCAGTCTCTCCCAATTCAGGTGACATTATTGGATAGTCACTTAATCCATTTAGGGAGGCAGGGAGGGAAGAGAAGAATGGAGGAAAGAGAAGAGAGAGGCAGAGAGATAAAGAGAGACACAGAAAGAAGGAAGGTAAGAGAAAGATGGAGGGGGCAGAACTTGGTTGAAAAGGGGGGGGGAGAAGACATTTCTCAATATTATAAAGGAAATATGGTCCCTTCTTCCCAGAGGTACTAGTCAATTGGAAAAAAAGATTTACATACCTAAGACTGAGTTTAAAAAATCCTGAACCAAGGAAGGGCAGAACAGGTGAATACTTATAAGATAATATGATGTTGTCCTGGAAAGAGTACTAGGAAAAGTTAGGAGACGTGTCCAAATCCTGGCTTTGTTATTTTCTTACCACTTATGTGTCCTTGGGCACCTGATGTTATCACTCTGTGTTATCTTAGGGACTAGAAACAGAAGGACAAAGTAGAAAGAACTTTGACTTTGAAACCAAAGGATGGATTTTGGCTCTTTTAGGTGATGCTGCAAGAAAGACCTGGCATCAGGAAAATGAGTTCAGATCTTAGAAACTTACTGTGTGATCCTGGGTAAGTCACTTAACCCTATTTGCCTCAGTTTCCTCATCTGTCAAATGAGTTGGAGAAGGAAATGGTAGACTACTCCAGTATCTTTACCAAGAAAACCTCAAATGGGGTCATGAAGAGTCAGACATGACAAAAGACTAAAGAACAATAACAACATTGTTATGTCAGGTAAGTTTCAGGCTTTTAAGACCTCAGTTTCTTTATCTGTGGAATGGAAGAGTTAGAACAGATAATCTCTCAGTTCCATTTAACCTCTAAATCTATGATCCTACAATCTTTAACAATCAAACCCTTGGATTCATTGATGAGGATAGTGTCTTCCAGTTCTAAATTTTTTTTTATGAAAGAAAGATTTTATTTACTTTGAATTTTACAATTTCCCCCCTAATCTTGCTTCCCTGCCCACCCACTCCCCATAGAAGGCAATCTGTTAGTCATTACATTCTTTCCATGGTATACATTGATCTAAGTTGAATGTGATGAGAGATAAAGTATAAGAGATAGCAAAATTACATATTAAGATAATGATTTTTTTTAAATTAAAGGTAATAGTTTTTGGTCTTTGTTCAAACTCCACAATTCTTTCTCTGGATACAGATGGTATTCTCCATCACAGATACCCCCATATTGTGCCTGATTGTTGCACTGATGGAATGAGCAAGTCCATTGAAGTTGATCATCACTCTCATGTTGCTGTTAGGGTATACAATGTTTTTCTGGTTCTGCTCATCTCACTCAGTATCAGTTCATGCAAATCCTTCCACACTTCACTGAATTCCCATCTCTTCTGGTTTCTAATAGAACAATAGTGTTCCATGATATACCACAGTTTGTTAAGCCATTTCCCAATTGAAGGACATTCATTTAATTTTCAATTCTTTGCTACCACAAACAGGGCTGCTATGAATATTTTTGTGCAAGTGATGTTTTTATCCTTTTTCATAATCTCTTCAGGGTATAGACCCAGTAGTGGTATTGCTGGATCAAAGGGTATGCACATTTTTGTTGCCCTTTGGGTATAATTCCAAATTGCTCTTCAGAAAGATTGGATGAATTCACAGCTCCACCAACAATGTATCAGTGTCCCAGATTTCCCAAATCCCTTCCAGCATTGATCATTGTCCTTTCTGGTCATATTGGCCAGTCTGCGAGGTGTGAGGTAATACTTCAAAGATGCTTTAATTTGCATTTCCCTAATAAACAGTGATTTAGAGCAATTTTTTCATATGACTATGGATTGCTTTGGTTTCCTCATATATAAATTGTCTTTGCATGTCCTTTGACCATTTGTCAATTGGGGAATGGCTCGCTTTTTTAAAAATTTGACTGAGTTCTCTGTATATTTTAGAAATGAGTCCTTTGTCAGAAATACTAGTTGTAAAAATTATTTCCCAATTTACTACAATTTTTAATCTTGGTTACAGTGATTTTTGTCTGTGCAAAAGCTTTTTAAATTTAATGTAATCAAAATTGTCTAGTTTGTTTTTAATGATGTTCTCTATCTCTTCCTTGGTCATAAACTGGTTCCCTTTCCATAGATCTGACAGGTAAACTATTCCTTGATCTCCTAGTTTGCTTATAATATTGTTTTTTATGTCTAAATCCTGTATTCATTTTGTTCTTATCTTGGTACTGGTTCTAAATCTTAAGCAGTCATAGGACTGCAGTAAACAAAACAAACAAATTACATTAGTGTTGGTAAGGGTAGAGATGAAGGTTGAACAGATAATAGAATTAATGTTAGAGTGAATGGTGATAAATGCCCTCCTCTTCATTCTCACAGCCTTTAAACCTTCATCATGGTCTTGCCTGGACCATTAAAATAATGATCCTAATTGGTTTGCTTGTCTACAATTTCCCCCCTTCTCCAACTTATCCCCAGGATAGCTTATCAAATTAATAGGATAAAGATAAGAATAAGAATTTTATCTATCATTTTAACAAAATAGAAAAGTCTCTAACAATGTATCTTCTTAGGACCTTGAGAGGTTAAATGATTTACTCAGGGTCACACAGTCAGTATTTATCAGGGGTAGAACTTAAACTCAGGTGTCACTTTTTCCAAAATTAGCGATGTTTAACATGCCAGGCTATCTCTTATGGATTTTCCCTAAAATAACACAGATTTGACTCTGTAACTTCACATCTTCAGTTCCCTTTATCACCTCAAAAATCTTCAAAGGTCAGCTAATGCCTTTAGAATTTAATACAAACTCTTGAGTCTGACATTTAAAGCCCGTCTTCACAATCTGGTTCCACCTACTTTCCCAGTCTGATTTCATAGCACTTCCCTTAAACCAGGAATTCTTAACCTTTTTTTGTGTTATGTACCCCTTTGATAGTCTGGTGAAGTCTATGAGCCTCTCTTCAGAAGAATGCTTCAAATACATAAAATAAGGGGAGGCTAGGTGGTACAGTGGATAGAGCACAGGCCCTGGAGTCAGGAGTACCTGAGTTCAAATCCGTCCTCAGACACACTTCAAAATTACCTAGCTGCGTGGCCTTGGGCAAGCCACTTAACCCCATTGCCTTGCAAAAAAAAAACTAAACCCCCCCCCAACAAAAAACAAATATATAAAATAAAACACAAAAGAAATCCATATGTTATAATAAAGATGTGAATTTTTTTCCCATCCAAATTGTAGGCCACATTTAAGAATTCTTGCCTTAAAAACACTTTCTGTTCCAAAGTGTCTTCCTAGGAGGCAACCCTCTTATATTTCTTTGTGAAGGCTAACTTTTAGACTTTAATATCTTCCTGGAGGAAATTTTTTCATCTCTGATTTCTACCTTTTCCTGGAGAAAAGTCCCTCCTGATAAGTTTTTTTTGGTAATCCTATATATTTATTGTATTATTTATTGGAAATGAACTGAAAGGACCCAAGTAGTGCCTGTAGCCTGCTTTTGATGATGGGTAGAGTCTGCCCACTGAAGGCTTCTGAATTACTCAGGTCTTTTGGAAACCGTTGGTGACTTGACCATGAATGAAATCTGGTTTTTGAATTGTTCTGGAGGCACCAGGAGGCATCACTTCTTTGAACTTGACTGGATCCAACACTCCACAGTCCTGTTTGTCTGTGATGTTTTCTGATACCAGGTTTTCCATAGAATTTCACTCCCATCATGTTCTATTCCCTGGATTCCCACCTAAACCAGGGTTTTGAGTATTTTGTATATTTTTTATTGTTCATTTTCATGCCTCACTCCTTGATTTAATTTGTTATTTTCTGGGGGCATTTTGTCAGATGGGAGGACAGAATTCTGCATTAGCTTGGCTTGGAATCAAAACATGCACAGTGGAGCCTCCCTTTGGGAAAAGAAAGGGGATGTAGCTTGATTTATCATTGATATTTGAAGATTTTGAGAGGGGCAGTTTATTTTCTTGAACTTAGAATTTGCCATGTCCTGGATCAAGAACACATTAGTTTATTTATATGACATAGGTGATTTTCCTTTAGTGATGGGAGGTGGACTGGTGGGAATCCAAGACAGGGAATCAAGTCAACAAACATGTATTAAGTGCTTATTAAGGGTTAGATACTGTGCTATAATAAGCATTGGGCAAAGAAAGGCAAAAGATAGTCCCTGCTCTCAAGGAGCCCATGTCCTAATAAAAGAAACATCATGCAAATAATTATGTAGCACCAAAAATGCTAAATAAATTTGAGGTAATTCTGAGAGAAGGTACTATGTGACTAGAAAAAAACTTCATGTAGAAAGCAGGATTTTAGGTGAGATTTTGAAGGAAGCCAAGGGAAACCAGGAAGCAAAGATGAAGAGGAAGAGAATGAAAACCTTTTTTTCTATATAAAACAAAACAAATTTCTGCCTCTTCCCTCCCCTCCACCCTCCATTCCAACTCTTGAACTAAGAAGGCTTTCATGAACTTTGGAGGTCATCTAGAGGATTTCTCATTTCTCTTCTAGCAGTGCTTAACTGACAATAGTCTACAAATCCTATTTGGACTCATGGATTTGAATTGTTTCCTTGGTGTCCCATCAGTCTCGAGAAAATCTAATAGCAATGCTTGCCTATGTGAAATCAAATTGGATCTGATAAGGAAAGCAGAATATATCCCTTTACAAAGAAGAGCCCATATAATAGAAAAGGAGCATCTCAATTCTGCCAGCAGGAACTCTGTGTTAATCCTTTGCCATATATATTCCCTGAACTTGAACTCACTTCCTCTGGGACCCCCTTTGTACCAATGAGGACAAAGTGTCAAGTACTTGGTGGGGAATGTTTAATACTAATTTATCAACTTTAAATACCCATAATTTAAATGTAATTAGGTCTGACCAATTAAATGTAAGTCATATAATAATGAATAATAAAATATATTGGAAAAGTAAATCCTTCAACCCTTTAGGGCTATCCCTAGAGTCCTGAGAATACTTAATAACTATACTCTGGGCTCCTATCAGTGCAGATTGGAGTTGGGAAAGTATGTTCAGAATATAATGTTATTTAAGTAAGCAATACAACCCCTGCCCTCAAGGAATTTACATTCTAATAGGGGGAAATAATACATAAAGGGGAGTTAAAAGATGGAGTGGGTTATGGTTTTGTGGAGTCATGGTGTATATATGGCCAGGAAATGGCATGGAGGTCTATTTCTGGGCTAGAAAAGGTAAAAAGCTCACCTGTCAGAGTCTGACATACTCCAGATGGAATATAAGGTTCCAGTGGGTGTGTAAATGGGGAGGTGAGAGAGGGAGAGAATGAAAATAATGACTAGAGTACAGGCAGCATGGTATGCAGATGGTCAGAATTCAGCTTTGAAGCTTTGATCATAGAGGTCTGCTACAATGGACCCTGGAAATAATTTTATAGATGAAGAAATGGGCCCAAAGAAGTGGAATAGTTTACATGTAGCTGAAGAAATAGTAAGTAGCAAAGCCAAAATCTAAGTCCAGGTTACTCTGGATTAGACAATTTTTTTTAGCCATTCCCCAGTTGATGGACATTCCATTTAACTATGTAATTTTGGCTATTATGAAAAGAGCTACCATAAATATTTTTGTACATGTAAATCTTTTTCATCTTGAATTCTTTTAAATATAGGATTAATAATAATATAGCTAACTAGGTCAAAGTATATGCATAGATTGGCAACTTTTTTGTTATAGTTCCAAATTACCTTCCAGCTCCATCAACAATGCATTACTGTGTCTGTTTTCCCACAGCTGTCTGTTTTCTCACAGCTCCTCCAGCTTTTGACATCTTAGCAATTATGATGGGTGTGAGATGGAAAGTTGCTTTAATTTGCATTTCTTAATTACTAGTAATTTAGAGCATTTTTCACATAATTGTTGATATCTCAGATTTCTTCATTTGAAAACCACCTTTTAATATCCTTTGACCATTTTTCTATTGGGTAATAAATTTTAGTCTTGCAAATTTGAATCAGTTTCTATATGACTTGGAAATGAGACCTTTATCTGAGAAATTTGTTGTGGATTCCCCACCCCCATTCCAGTTCCTGTTATTCTTCTAATTTTTTTGTGCAAAAACTTTTTAATTTCATATAATCAAAATTATTCATTTTCTCTTATGTTTAGTCTTGAATTTGTCCCTTGTTCATAAGTCCAGAAGATGTTTTTTTCCTTATTCTTCTAAATGTTTATGATGTGATCTTTTATGCTTGAATCATGTACTCATTTGGAACTTATCTTGGTATATGGCATGAGGTGTTCTAAACCTAATTTCTGCCAGGCTGCAGTCCAGTTTTCATAGCAGCTTTTGTAAAATGATGAGCTTTACTCTAATGGGGAGAGGAGTATCTTTTTTTTTTTTTAAGTTTTTTTTTTGCAAGGCAATGGGGTTAAGTGGCTTGCCTAAGGCCACACAACTAGGTAATTTTTAAGTGTCTGAGGTTGGATTTTAACTCAGGTACTCCTGACTCCAAGGTCAGTGCTCTATCCACTGTGCCACCTAGCCGCCCCTAGGAGTGTCCTTTTTTATTGAGAATTTTTATTAACTATTTAGAAGAACATATAGTTTGGGGGCAGCTAGATGGCACAGTAGATAGAGCACTGGCCCTGGAGTCAGGAAGACCTGAGTTCAAATGCAGCCTCAGACAGTTAATAATTAATTACCTTTGCTGTGTGACCTTGGGCAAGTCACTTAATTCCATTGCCTTGTCAAAAAAAAAGAAAACATAGTTTATAGGCAATATAAAATTGGGATGTTAAATAGGATGTAAAATGACATAATAGCAATTATACAAGTCAACTTGATCACAGGTTCTTAACTAGTATAGAGCTATCCCATGATTGTAATTTTAGGTGTCATTTAGAGCAAAAATGCATAGAATAAGAATACAGTCATCCTGGGCCCCAGTATTCCCAATTCTGGAGCATGCATTGGGTTTTGATCTAACCCAAAGATGTTTTAGAACAACAATTGAGTTAAGTGATATATTCCTCCTCACCTCCCCCCCAAAAAACAAAACAAAACTGTGGCCTGGGATTGTATGAAAAAGAAACCAGTATTGACCACTTCTTGATTTTTTCCAGAAAGGAAGTAGGAACTGAAGACATGAAACCCTTGACTGTCATATTCATAGCTATGGAATCAGTCCTAAAGTAAATACTCCAGAGTCAATCTTTAAGGCTATAGTGATAGTTTGATAATCTGCTGCTATCCTCCACAGTGTAGGCCTGCTCAGCAAATATCTATGACCTGGCTCCTTACAAAACATCAAGGAGTAAAAGGAAAGGATAAAAGGGCATTTTCTGTTATTGACTTTGGATTTACTGAGCTCCATCTCTCACTTCTGGGCATTTTCTCTGCTGTATCCCATGCCTAGAACTCTCTCTCTCCATCTTTGTCTCTTAGCTTCCCTGGCTTTCTTTAAGTATCAATTAAAATCCCAACTTCTACAGGAAGGCTTTCCAAATCTCCCTTAATTCTAGTGTCCTTTCTCTGAAAATTATTTCCTGCTTTATCTTGAATATAGCTTCTTTGTACATAGTCATTTGCTTTTTGTCTTCCTAATTGATTGAGCTCCTCAAATTCAGGGAGTATTCTTTCCTCTTCATTGTATCTCTAGCTCTTGTGTTCAGTCATTTTTCAGTCATGTCTGACTCTTCATAACCTCATTTAATGTTTTCTTGGCAAAGATTATAGAATGGTTTCCCATTTCCTTCTCTAACCCATTTTATAGATGAAGAACTGAGATAGAGTTATAAATTGTCCAGTAAGTATTTGAGGCCAGATTTGAACTCAGGAAGATGAGTCTTTTTGACTCTAGGCTTGACACTGTCCACTAAATTACCTAACTGCCCTTGTGCTGTTTGATTGATTGATCATATATGACAAGACTGAAAGAAGGAAAAAAAAAAAGCAAAGATCCTCTCTCTCCCCTACCACAAAGAGACTACTGCAAAGGTAGTAGTATGTACTCTTCCTCTATTCTTGTCTATCCCTTATATTTAATCATTTAGACAGTATTTCCCTATGTCTCAACCATCAATTAATAGGCCTTGCCAGCTATCCCTAGCTGGCAAGTTTTCAAGAGTAACTTTTGAATGGGTAATAAGAATAACTTTTGAAGCTTGATACTGAGAGGTAAATTGGGTGCTAAAGCACAGAAGTCATGGCATAATTTCCTTCAGGAAAGGTAACTCTGACATACAAGTGGACATACCAGTGGATTTGAGCTTGGGGATCAGAAGGACTGGGTTGGAACCCATCTAAGACAATTACTGTATGATCTTGGGCAAGTCTTTTAATTTCTTTGAACTTTTCACAGTAATGCTTACCCATTTTACAGGTGAACAAAACTGGCTCAGAGACTTGCTCACCCAGCAAGTAAAATGGGGAAAATAATACTTAATAATATTACCTTACAGAATGGTTGTAAGGATCACATGAGATAATGTAGGTGGAGTGGGGTTTAATTAGAAAGGAGACCTCCACTTATAGTCCAAATGGAATCAGCTCAAAAATGGGATATAATACTCTAGTCAACAAACAAACCACTAGCTCTCACCCCTTTCATGACTCACTACCTTATTAAGTGTCATCCCATGTTCTGATAGTGTCTCAAAAATTAATAACAATGTGTAATTTCATTTGCTAATTAATCAAATTAGTTCTGAACTCCTTCATCAGTTTATAAGATAAACTGAAGAATTCTCTTTTCCGTAAGCTTTCTCTCTTCTCTTTCTCAAGCACCCTAATTTCAGAGACTTGATAATTTTTTTTAACAGTGCAAATGGATTGGTTTGGGATCCCTTTCCCTTTCCCTTTCTAATCCAACTCTTATCCATTCAAATTCTCACCAGTAGCTGCTAGAAAGTGGAGTCTACCAGATTGACTCAAGACATCTTTCTCTAATACCCTAGTCTGTCTTCTCAGATCTTACCAGAATCTTACCTTTCCAACAGTTATGTGCTTAAACCTCTCCAGTCCCCTAGATATGAGATAGACTTAGCTGTTCATGCCCATTGCTATCTACCCTTCCCCAGGACCCTAAGAACCCTGTGAATCTTGCTATTTATCTTATAGCTGCAGCTTAAGGATCACCAAGTTTTTCCATCTGCTCTGCAGCTGAACTCTTCTCCCCCAATTAGAATGAATTCTTTGAAGTACATGAATTCCCAGTTTGTATTAATAATACTTAACATATAATAACACTTCATGAATGCTTTTCCAATCCATATTTAAATATTTCGAAGCTATATCTCTGTAATTAAAATCATAGTCAGTTACCTCTCATCATCTGCTGTAATGTTTGACTTCTAAACTGTGGGAACACAATCCCACCATTCAGATCTTTCAGAAGATTGCTGAAAATATCTCATGAATTCTCTTCATCATGTTTCTTTATAAACATTAAATTAGATTTATCAAAAATATCTCTTTAATCTTTCTCAAAAGTAATTCTCTCAAGAAAAAAGTTTTCTAAAAAAGTCCTCTTATTCCTTTCTCTTTGTACCTCAGTCTCCTCCATATATGACAGTTAATAGTCACTCTAGGATGACAGTTAAACTATAACTTTCTCTAAGATTATTATTTACTCTTAATGACACCAATCAGAGTCCAAGTTTCTGTCAGAAAATAAGTTGACGTTCATTTACATTTGTAAAACATTACCTAGGCATCTATTGGAGTGGCATGCCAACATCTAGGGTCTCAATCAGATAAGAGGACTTGGTCTTCTTGAAGTCTGTGGTGGATCCAGGCAGCAGACAGAAACAGAAGGCATTATTTCATATATGCCCACAGTGCCTGGGGAGGATTGGCCATGTCATTTGATTTTCAGAGCATGAAGTTAAGATGGAACATATCTACCCATATACTTCTGAGGATAGTTAGAAGGATAGAGAATTTATTAAGTGCTTGTGTTGTGCCAGTACATTCTTTTTTTTTTTAATGTTTATATGTTTTATCTGTTCAAGGAGACTGTAAGATCCTCAAGGGCAATGGATCATATCTCATACTTCTTGATCCACATAGCATCTATTACTAAGTATTTATTGTTTGTAAGAATGATGATTGAAACATTACCCCAAATTATTTTGAGAACCATTCCAATGTAACTGCCCTAATGCTAAACTTTGACAATTCTCTGATGTCTAATTAGATCTGATCTCTGTCAGAAGGTTTTCCCACACTCATATTGATAGGACTTTTCCCCAGTATGCATTCTCTGATGTTGAATAAGACTGGTGATCCCACAAAAAGCATTTTCACACTCATCACATTTATAAGGTCTTTCCTCAGTGTGGATTCTTTGATGTTCGGTAAGAACTGATTTCTGAGTAAAAACTTTCCCATAATCATCACATTTATAGGGTTTCTCCCCAGTGTGAGTTCTCTGATACTGAATAAGGCCACTTTGACTGAAGGCTTTCCCACATTTATTACATTGATAGCATTTTTCTTTGTGGTAGATTTCTTGATGTGAAACAAGAGATGAATTGTAAACAAAGGCTTTCCCACACTCACTGCACTCATAGGGTTTCTCCCCTGTATGTACTCCTTGATGTTAAACAAGGATTGAAAAGTGATTAAAACTTTTTTTATACTTACTACACTGATAGGATTTGTCTCTAGTGTGAATTTTGAGGTGATGAAAAAGACCTGTCTTTTGAATGAAGCCTTTCCCACATTCATTACAATGATGTTTCTCTCCAGTATGAAGTCTCTGATGTTGATTAAGGGTTGACTATCAATCAAAAGCTTTTCCACACTCATTACATTTATAGGGTTTCTCCCTAGTGTGGATTTTCTTATGTCAAATAAATACAGTTCTCCCATGAAAAGTTTTTCCACCTTCTTCACATTTGTAAGGTCTGCCTCCAGTATGAATTCTTTGATATTCCATAAGCTAAGAATTCTGAGTAAAGGTTTTCCCACACTCATCACACTCATAAGGTTTTTCCCCAGAATATATTCTCTTATTTTCAATAACACTCGGGCTCTTAGTGACGTTTGTTCCATTTTCATCACTCGTAGACTGTTTATCTCCTAAAGGATAACCTCAGGAATCTTCTTTTCCCCTCCTGCTGTTCATAGATTTTGTCATACTCAGGACCCATAGGAATTCTTTTATTGTTTGTCAGCTATGTCCCTAATTGTTTTCATTTCTTCAAAGTTTTCCTTGCTCAATTTTTCATGCTCACTTCTGGTTTCATCATCTGAAACTCTCTCATGTAGGGTTTGGGGCTTTGGTGATTCACATTTGAACTGGGCTGTCACCTCCCTCAAAGACATTTCCTGTCCATGTATAATATCCTGAGTCCTGCTGTTCAGGTTCATCAAACTCTCTCTCCAAATCCTCCAGCACAGTCACTGCCTCCTCTCCACTCTGTGGATGATGTTCCTGCACCCAGATCTGAAGCTCCTCAAGCAGAATGGTTAGAAATTGCTCTAGTACGAGAAATTCCAAGACCTGTTCCTTTGTGTGTATCTGTGGTCTTAGTCATCGGTGGTAGAGCTCCTGGAGTCTGCTCAAAGCCTCTAGAGGCCCAGAGGTTTCTTGGTAGCAAAACTACCAAAAGCATAGCCAGAAAAATTCTCTGGTATTAAGATACTTTGGCAGAATGGAATCTTGTCTGAAATTATAACCTTCATTCTCAATTTAACTTTTAAAATTCTCTCGTGGTATTATTGGAGTCTAGTGTCCCAGAGGGTTGTCATCTTAGGCCTGAAGAACACTGAAATTCCACTCTAGTACACCACAATGTGTCTGCTGATTCATTGATTTCTGTAAATAGTGATACAAGACCACCAGGCAGATAGATAAACCAAAGAGAAAAGGTTCTAATCAACTAGTGTCTTTTGTATGTGTACCCACTGGCTACTTGAGTTCAGTTCTGTATATGTGGACTCATTATTTAGACTTGGGAAAGCAAGGGTGGAAAAAATAAATAAAAATTTATTAAACAAGTTACCACACATAAGAAAATGATAGGAAAGTTAAGAAGAGTTTAAGCAAAAGCCATGTGGATTTGGCAGGTCAGTTGGCAGGCTCAGCTGAAGTTTGGAAAAGGGGGGGGAGAGAGAGGGAGAGAGGGAGAGAGAGAGAGAGAGAGAGAGAGAGAGAGAGAGAGAGAGAGAGAGAGAGAGAGAAGGACAGGCAGCCACAAAGCTTGGGTTAACCAGGTCACATGGTGAAGCCCTTGGAGCTTCACATGGTTTAATGAAGAGCCAGAAGACAGCCCATACTTCTGGATGGGAAGGTGGAAGAAGCAAGAGATATGCTGGTATGTTCTATTAGGGTTTTTTCCCAATCATGTTTGAATCTTTGTGATCCCATTGGGGGTTTTCTTGGAAGAGATACTGGAGTACTTTTGCCATTTCCTTCTCCAGATCTTTTGACAGATGAGGTAAACAGGGTTAAGTGACTTGCCCAAGGTCACAAGGCTATTAAGTGTGTGAGGCTGGATTTGAATTCAGGAAAATGAGTGTTCCTGACTACAGGTTCAACACTTATAACCACTGAGCCACCTCACAGTCCATAATACTGGGCATACAAATATAAAAGTGGAACACCTCTGCCTTCAAAGAGCTTATATTCTGAAGGAGGAAATGGCATATACATAAATAGGTTCATACAGATATGATATATGCAAAATTGGCACAGTAGATAGAGCATTGATCCTGGAGTCAAGAAAATCTGAGTTCAAATCTAGTCTCAAATATTTACCAGCTGTGTGACCTGGGAAAATCACTTAACCTCTGCTTCAGTTTCCTCATCTATAAAATGGGGATAATACGAGCCCCTACCTCCCAGGGTTGCTATGAGGATTAAAAGAGTTAATTGTAAAGCTTTTTATACAGTGCCTGGTAAATGTAATCGTTAGATGAATGTTAGCTATCATTATTATTACAAAGTAATTTGGAGAGGGAACATAATAGCAGCTGCCTGGACTAGTTCAGCAGACTCTCAGTGGGTCTCCCTCCTCAAGACGCCTACCCAAAGCAGAGGGAGGCATTCTAAAGCCCAGGACAAAGTGACTTTATCACTCCCCGTTTAATAAACTACAAGGACTCCTTATTACCTCCCTGTTACCTAGAATCATCCTTACACTCTTGGTTTGACTTCCTTAATTTCCTATCAAGAGACAGTTGCCTCTTCTCCCTCTTCCTCCTCTTCTTAGAATGGAAATACTTTATTAAGATTTAGCCCAAGGGTCAGCAAAGGAAGAGTATGATCCAGATCGACTTGCTGCTTATTTTTGTATGGACCATGAATTAAGAATTTTTGTATGGACCATGAATTAAGAATAGTTTTTATATTTTTTAAATAATGAACTTAATAATTCTTAATTCATTGGCCATACTGCATGTATTTTGCCTGCCCTGATATATAACCCTTTCCATTTGTTCAAATATATTTTTAAATTTCTTTTGTATCCTGTGTTTGTATTTCAAAGAGTAACTTCACCTCTGATATTTTAATCACTAATACTTGAAAATCTTCTATCCCATTAAAAGTTGATTTTTTTTCCCTGACCCTCAACGTTTGTACATAAAGTCATTCTTATTTATAAGCTTTTACTTTTGAAATTTTCTCTCCATTACATAGTAGCTGATAGGTCTTGTGTGATCCTGACTGTAGTTCTTTTGTACTTGAACTTGAAATACTGTGTGCAGTTTCTTCTTCCACCTGGAAGGCCTAGGTTTTGACATTTCTAGGAGTTTAAGTTTTGACATTTCTTCCACAAAACAGAAGTCAATGTATCTTTTCTTAACCTTACCCTCTGGTTCCAATAGATCTGGGCACTTTTCATTTATGATTTCATGAATATGTTATCAGGATTTGTTGTTTTTTTCTTTAATGAGTCGTGATTTTTACCATGATTCTTTTTTATTTAAAAGTTTTTTTAATATTATGCTTCATTCTGCATTCAGAAAATATCAGTTCTTCCTCTTCTTCCTCTTCCCTTTTTCTTCTTCTTGTTCTTGTTCTTCTTCCTCTTCTTCACCCTCTCTTCCTTCTTTTTTTATCTCCTCTTTCTTCTCCTTCGTCTTCTCCTTCACCTCCTTCTTCTCCTCCTTTTTTTTTTTTAAGGTTTTTGCAAGGCAAATGGGGTTAAGTGGCTTGCCCAAGGCCACACAGCTAGGTAATTATTAAGCGTTTGAGACTGGATTTGAACCCAGGTACTCCTGACTCTAGGGCCGGTGCTTCATCCACTGCGCCACCTAGCCGCCCCTCTTCTTTTTTTTTTTTTAAGATTTTTCAAGGCAATGGGGTTAAGTGGCTTGCCCAAGGCCACATGGCTAGGTAATTATTAAGTGTCTGAGGTCAGATTTGAATCCAGGTATTCCTGACTCCAAGGCTGGTGCTCTATCCACTGCGTCACCTAGCCACCCCGTCCTTTCTTCTTTCTTCTTCTTCAGGCAATAGAGTTAAATGACTTGCCCAAAGCTAGTAAATATCAAGTATGTGAGACCAGATTTCATCTCAGGTTCTCCTGACTCCAAGGTGGGTGCTCTAACTACTACATCACCTAGTTGCCCCATTTATCATGATTCTTAAAGTTCTTTTTGATAGTAGGTGCCTAATAATTTTCTTCTATTTAGATTTTTTAAAAAAATTGTATTTCTTATTATCTGAAGGAATTGAGTTGTTTATTTGATCCTAATTTTTAAGGTTCTTGAGCAAAATTTTGCAACTTTTTTTCCTGAGTCATTTAAGCTCTTTTCAATTCTTCTTTGCAATTCTTTTATTTAGCTTATATTTTCATTTTTATCTCTTGCTTCATTTCTTTTGGATATTCCTATGACCAAACCATTTTATCCTCTTAGTCTCTGTTTTAAGTTGTAGAATTATTCTCTTGTTCTGGGTGTATCTATTGGGAATCTTTTGACTCAAAATATTCCTCCACCACATTTGGTAGTTTATGTTTTCTCATATCTCTAGCCTTAATTCCTGACTTTGAATTTTGTGCCAGGGCCAGGTTCTGCTCAATTCCAAACTTTTGGCTGAGAAAGTTAGACCCTTTTTGTTTCTGACCCCAATCTCCTGGGTTCCTGTCACTGACTTTATCTTCTCTGGTGTGTCTGCACTCAAAATTCTGGCAGGTTTCAGGTGCCCTGAATCATCCATGTTTAGAACACTTGGTTTTCAGGGCTCTTTGTGGTATCATCAGGTCACATTATTGTATACCTCCTGTCCCCCTTGGAAACACTGCAGTCAGAGCATAATTGTGCTCCTGTTTCTATCCCTATTCTTGTCTCTGCATCCACAGTCAAAGTGCTACAGGGTTCCTAACCCTTTGGGATATCTTTATCTGCTTATTCTCAGTTTCCTGCCCACAGGGCTCAGTAGGCTGGAGGCCTTATGTATCCAGAGCATGTTAGACTTCAAATTGTTTATCTACAACACACTAGCTTCCCTACTGGAAGGATCCTTTAGCCTCTGGCTGTCATTTTCTACAGTCTCCTGGCTGGATGAAACCACTTAGAGTAGTTTCTCTTTGGATTTCTTAATCATTATTTGGTTTGGTGCTATTTTTGGAACTTTGATGGAGTATATATGGGATGGTTGGACTCCTCTGTGACCTTTCATGATACCATCTTAACTGGAAGTCTGTTTAACATTTTTATCAAAGACTTACATAAAAGCATAGATGGCATGCTCATCAAATTTGTAAATGGTGCAAGTCTGGGAAGGAGAGCTAATACACTGAATTACAGAGTCAGGATCCAAAAAGAGCTTGACAGCAAAAGTATTGGACTGAATATAACAATCTAAATAAGGAGAACTATAAAACTTTATGCTTGGATATGGTAAAAAAAAATGAACTTCACAAATACAAGATGGGAGAAGCATAGCTGGGGGCAGTTGGTCTGAAAACTACTTGGGCCTTTTAATGGGCTTCAAGGTCAATATGAATCAGTAGTGTGATGGGGCAACCAGAAAAAGTCAATGCAACTTTAGGCTGCATTGGTCAGGCAGTGCTTGCAAAAGTCAGATGAGGATAGCCCCCATAGATTCTTCCCTTATCAGATCTCATCTGGAATATTGTGGTCAGCTCTTCATGCCACAGGTTAAGAAGCATATTGATAAGCTAGAGAAAGTATCCAGAATAAGTTAAACAAAATGAAAGGTCTTAAATCTGTGCCATCTGGGGATCACTTGAAGCAACTGGGGATGTTTATCTGAGTGAAGAGAAAACAAAGCAAAAGTGAGGGGGGAGGGGAGGACAAGTGATGATCTGCCTAACAGTACATCCAATTCATATTTCTCCATCTTACTCACAAGGATATTCTGAGAGATGTTGTCAAACTCATTGCCAAAATCCAATTATATAACATAGAGATATAGTGTACCCTTTTTGGATGTGGGAATAAACTTTTTAGATATAAAGATGCCTTTTTAACATCACAAATTTCACAGATCTCTACATGATAATATTTGCATTCATAATATATATTTTGGTTTCAATAAAGGTCAAAATAACAATGTTTGGAGAGAATATTTATTCAAGGACATGCCTGGTCTTTCAGAAAAGGAAATTAATTTAGACTGACATGACTGTTTTCAGTGAATCCATGCTGGTTCATAATGATAATCAATTCCCTAAGTGTTTGTAAACTGTTATTTTAATTATGATTTCTAGAATTTCAAAATTAAAATCAAGCTCATGGGTCAAAAAATTTGAATAATCCAGTTTCTTTTTTTCTCTTTTTGAAAACTGGAACATTTGCCTATATTCTGAAGCATTTCTACTATTCTTTTTTTTAAGTTTATTTATATTTATTTTATTTGTATACAAATGATGTTTTTATACATTATTAAAATATTCTTGTTTAAGAGCAAACATAATACCTCCTCCCCCCCAAAAATATAGACCCTCATGAGCAATAAAGTAAAGGAAAGAGGAAAAAATTAAAATTAAAAAATAATAATAGGGGCAGCTAAGTGGCACATTGGATGGAGCACTGACCCAGGAGTCAGGAGCACCCAAGCCCAAATCCAGCCCCAGACAACCAACAATCACCCAGCTGTGTGACCCTGGGCAAGCCACCCCAACCCCATCTGTCCTGCAACCCCCCAAAAATAACAATAACAATAATAATAATAATAATAATAATAATAATAATAATAATAATAAATGTGCTTCAGTCTGTGTTCCAATACCACCAGCTCTGTTGTGGGTGGATCATATTCTTTAGGGTAAGTCCATCACAAAAGCTACTTCCATAATTTTCCACTGTTGCCATTGTTGATCGCAACCCCCTCCATTTGTACTTCCCCACTACCATACACTATAGTTTCTCTCTCCTTTCACTCTGTCCCTCTTCTTAAATGTGCTATAGGGTAGCTGAGTCACACAGCAGACTAATCACTGGTCCTGGGGCCAAGAGGCCTCGAGTCCACCTACCACCCCTAAGGCCCAGCAACCACCCTACCCTGTGGTCCCAGACAGGCTATCCAATCCCATCCCTTTGCAAGAAGTAAAAAAGAAAATGTGCTATATCTAACCACTCTCCCCTGCTGTCTACCCTCTCCTCCATCACTCATACCCCCATCCCCCTTTCCCTTTTCTCTCCTTCTTATTCTAGATGCCTATACCCCATTGAGTATATATGCTGTTTCTTCTCTGAGCCACCTCTGATGAGAGTGAAGGTTCCCTTATTCCCTCTTGCCTTCCCCCTTCCATATCACTGCAATAGCTCATTGTAATAAAAAATCTTATTATATGAAATATCTTAGCCTATTCTACCTCTCCTTTCTCTTTCTCCCATTACATTTCCCTTTTAGCCATTGACTCCATTTTTACAATATCTTCAAACTCAGCTCTCTCCTGTGCTTCATAAAAGCTCCTTCTACCTGCTCTATTAAATGAGAAGTTTCCTATGAGTATTATCAGTATCATTTTTCTATGCTGGAATACATGTAGCTCATCATCATTAAGTCCCTCATATTTTACCCTTCTCCTCTGCTCTCTATGCTTCACCTGAGTCCTGTACCTGAAGATCAAACTTTCTGTTTAGCTCTGGCCATTCCAACAGGAACATTTGAAATTCCCCTGGATCATTGAAAGTCCATCTTTTTCCCTGGAAGAGGACATTCAGTTTTGCTGGGTAGTTGATTCTCTGTTGCATTCTGAGCTCTTTTTTCTTCCAGAATACTATATTCCAAGCCCTACGAGCCTTAAATGTAGTTGCTGCTAAGTCCTGTGTGATCCTGACTGCAGCTCCACAATATTTTAATTGTGTCCTTCTGGCTGTTTGTAATATTTTCTCTTTGACTTGGGAGTTCTGGAACTTGGCTATAATATTCCTGGGAGTTGTTTTTTGCAGGATCTCTTTCCAGGGGATATCAGTGGATTCTCTCAATTTCTATTTTGCCCTCTGCTTCTAGGATATCTGGACAATTTTCCTGTAGGAATTCTTTAAAAATTATGTCAAGATTCTTTTTCCTGATCATGACTTTCAGATATCCCAATAATTTTTAAATTATCTTTCCTGAATCTGTTTTCCAGATCAGTTGTTTTTTTCAATGAGATGTTTCACATTTTCTTCTAATTTTTCATTCTTTTGGTTTTGAAGTATTGTGTCCTGACTTGACTTCTCATGAAGTCAGTAGCTTCCTTCAGCTCCATTCTATATCTGAAGCATTTGTTTTCCCTCAAAGAGCTTTCTTATCTCTTTTTCCATCTGGCCAATTCTGCTTTTTAAAGTATTCTTCTCCTCAATAACTTTTTGAACTGTTTCATCCATTTGGCCTAAGCTGGTTTTTAACATGTTATTTTCTTCAGTATTTTTTTGGATCTCCTTGACTAAGCTGCTGACTTCTTGTTCATGTTTTTTCCTGCATCTCTCTCATTTCTTTTCCCAATTTTTCTTCTATCTCCTTTTTTCTGTTTTTCTTGGAGTCTTTAGATGCAGGAGCTTGGACTTCCTCATCTTCTGACTGAGTATTTTGATCCTTCTTGGGATCATAGACAAAGTATTTCTCAATGGTATTCCTCTTTTTTCTCTGTTTACTCATTTCCCCAGCCTGTGCCTGGTCTTGGGGTGCTTCCTGAGCTTTTGAGTATTATTGGGACACCCCCCCCACATGAAGAGAGGATCTCAGTGTGTGAAGCTCTGTCCTCCCTCTGGGTCTGTGAATGACCACAAGCACACCCCTTCCCCATGGGGCTGAGGTGGGGGGGTGCCCTGCTGTTCTATTGGGGGGCCCAGACTGCAATCAGGATTTGAATGTAGTCAGAGCCCCAGAGTCCTGTTACAGGGACAGAGGACAGACCTTGGAAGTCTCTCTCCTCTCCCCTACCTAGGCTGAGCACTCAAGGCTGAGTTGCCTGGGGGCTCCTGCTTACCAGCTCTGCCTGCTTCCTGTTCCTGAATCTAGGCTGCCCACCATGCTGCTCGCTGAGTGCCCTGAGGGCTGGGATTCACATGTTTGCTCTGGCAGAAGTACACCCTATGATCTTCCAAGTTGTGCCCTGTGATCCCCAAGTGTAGATCAGGGAAACTACCCTGGCTGCTGTGAGCTGTGGCTCCCAGCGCTCTGGGGCTGCCTCCAGGAGGCTGAAGTTCCTTCACTCTGGTGGCCGCTCCTCTAATCCCGTGGAGTGGAGCCTTTCCACTATTTTCTGCATTTCTTTGGGCTGGAGAATTGCCTCACTGGATCCCTCTGCGGGTTCTGTCTCTCAAAAATTTAGTTAGAGTCCTTATTTTATAAGTTTTGAGAGAGAGCATCTAAGAGAGACTCTTCTCCTGTAGCCATCTTGGCTCCACCCCCATATCTCTTCTATTCTTAATGATTTTATTTTATGATCAATAGTGATTTTAAAATCACATTAAATTCCACAAGCTTTTTCAGTAGATATTATTCAGCTGGACCTAGTGACTTAAACACATTGAAGACATCTACATGTTCTGCTACCATCATGTTGCTTATCTTTAATTTTGATTCTTTGTTATCCATCTTTATTGGTTTTTTTTAAACTTAAGTTGTTCTTTCTTTTTTTTAAAAATTTATTTTTTGTTACAATTTAAGTTCTAAACTGTTTTCCTCCTCCACATCTCACACCAGAGAAGGCTATCATTTGATACAAATATATGTAACAACAAACTTATCAGTTCTGTCTCTGGAGATGAATAGTATCTTTGTTCATAGGTCCTTTGTAGATGATCTGAGCATTTCTACTACTCAAAATAATTTAATTGTTCAAAGCTGTTCTTAGAACAATATTGCTATTGTTGTCTACATTGTTCTCTTGGTTCTGCTCATTTCACTCTTCATTATTTCATGCAAATCTTCTCATATTTCTTCTAAAATCAACTGGTTTGTCATTTCTTATGGGACTATTGTATTCTATCACTATCATATACCATATCTTGTTCAGCTATTCCCCAATTGACAGGCATTCCCTCAATTTCCATTTTTTACATCACAATGAGAGCTGCTATAACTATTTTAGAACATATGGGTTCTTTTCCTTTTATGCTGATCACCTTGGGCATCTTAATTATGTTCTTCCCAAATTTAATATCACATTATTTGCTAGAGAAAGCAGAAATAAAATGATAATAGAGTAGAATTGTTTTACCTCTATCATGTGTAATCATAATGGACAAAGCAGTGGTCTCAACATAGCTATAAAAAGCTTTTTATTTTGAATTGATTGCATTCTTCAGTTTTCTTTGGGCTGTTCTGTTCCTGATATCATTCTTATAAGACCATGCTAATATTGTATGTCCATTCCCAGTTACTTCTTATTTGTATGTCCATTCCCAGTTACTTCTTATTTACTCATCTTTTGAAACCCTGTATTGTCCAGTGAGTTTCCTGCATAGTCACATTGTTCTCTTTACATAGTTCCCTCCTTTTAATTCAGTGGAATCCTTTGTATTTGAGCCATTGAAATTTTTTTTGAGGTTGTCTTAGCCCTTTTGATTTGATTTGTCTTGTAGAATTTTGAACCATAGAATCCTAACTATCCTTTTCACAAATTCTTTGAAGTAGATTATCTTAAAATGTAGGAGAATAGAAAAGGTCTAGAATAGTCAATATGAGAAATATGCCAGGGAGTCTGTCACAAAATGATTCTTCTCTTGCTGAAAATGAACTTATATGTACTTTTCACTAGATGGATAATGTAGCAGTTCAGATGAGCTGGCTATTACATGCCTCTGTGATGTATGAAAAATCCTTCTGGGGTTTATTTTATGAATCAATATGGGCAGCTGTACCCAGTCAACTCCTAGAATTGCTTCTTTCTTGTGCCTGCCTCTGACTCTAATCTAGATAAGACTTCCAATCAAAAATAAATGTTACTTGATGTTTAATCCCTATCCCACCTCATGTGGATTTTATCCTCTGACTGGCAAGTCAGAAACATGAATCCAGGATCATACTCTCATTTGAGAAGCCCCATTGGATTATTCCACAATATTGTTGATGATTTTTCCCCATCTCTAAAAAAAAGTCACAATCATTGAATTTTTTGCAGTGAATTTGATCATTTTTGTTAATCTTATTTACAAACATATCTTAAAGAAAGAGCTATTAATAATTTGATGGCAAAACCCTGACTACAACCTTCAGTGACAAAGTAGAAGTCAAAGAATATGAAGAACAACTGCTTCTTTGACATGGTCTTGTGTTGTCTTTTTAAAAGCAGGAATGAATGAATGAATTAAAAAAGCATTTATTAGATGGGAATTCAGGGAAGCCTGGAAGGATTTGCATGAACTGATTCTGAGTGAGATAAGCAGAACCAGAAGAACATTGTACACCCTAACAGCAATATGGGAGTGATGGTCAACCTTAATGGACTTGCTCGTTCCAACAGTGCAACAATCAGGTACAATTTTGGGTTATCTGCAACAGAGAATTCTATCTGTATCCAGAGAAAGAACTGTGGAGTTTGAACAAAGACCAAAGACTATTACCTTTAATTTTTGTTTTTTGTTTTTTTTTGTTTTTAGGTTTTTTCCAAGGCAAATGGGGTTAAGTGGCTTGCTCAAGGCCACACAGCTAGGTAATTATTAAGTGTCTGAGACCAGATTTGAACCCAGGTACTCCTGATTCCAGGGCTGGTGCTCTATCCACTGTGCCACTTAGCTGCCCCTATTACCTTCAATTTTTTATAAAAGTTATCTTATTATGTAATTTTGTTATATCTCATACTTTATTTTTCTTCCTTAAGGATATGATTTCTTTCTCATCACATTCAACTTAGATCAATGCATACCATGGAAATAATGCAAAGACTTACAGACTTCCTTCTGTGGGGAGTGGTGGGAGGCAAGCAAGATTAGAGGGAAAATTGTAAAATTCAAAATAAAAAGCATTTGTTAGGGGTGGCTAGGTGGCACAGTGGATAGAGCACCAGCCCTGGAGTCAGGAGTACCTGAGTTCAAATCTGGCCTCAGACACTTAATAATTACCTAGCTGTGTGGCCTTGGGCAAGACACTTAACCCCATTTGCCTCGCAAAAATCCTTAAAAAAGCATTTATTAAAGCCATACTTAATAAATATATCAGGCATTGTTCTAAGTGATGATGATGTTTGTCCTTCATTCTCAAAGGAGACCATGACATCAGGGAGGTGATGCCATGAAAAGCACATGAACTAGATTTGAATGAGGGGGTACTGTGCTAAATCACCAACCTCACTTTCTCCTCTAGAGTCATCTGGGTCCAGTGGCCAGACTGAATCAGGAAGACTGGAGAGAGACATGGATTTGAGGCAGTCAGGGTTATGTGAGTTGCCCAAGGTCCCACAGCTAGTAAATGTAAAAGGTCTAAAGCTGGATTCAAACTCCTGTCCTCCTGACTCCACTGCCACTATTCTATCCATTGTGACACCTAATTGCCCACTATTCTAAGTGCTAGAGAAATAGATGAAAGCTATCAAGAGAGTCCCCTGACCTCAAGGAGCCTATATTTTAATAACAGGAGAGAATAAAAACAGGGCACTAGGAATTAGGAAGAGACACTTTGGCCCTGAAGTTGCAGGGATGGTGAGTGGAATCACAGGGGAGTAGATTAATTAGTATACTTTGACTTTGGCTGCAAGGTGATCTTCGAAATTAAGGAGGATATGACCAGAGAGCTGAATGTAAACTGAAACATGACTGGTTTTCCTAAAATAGTAGGCCCAGAGAGACAGTTGTCCATCAAGACAGCAGGGGCCCAGAATTGTATTTCTGAAAATGGAAAAGTCAGAGTCTCCAAGGCATGGTCTTCAATGTAGATGGTAAAGAGAGTGATGATGCTATTAAGAAGATGGTCAGGGAGTCAGGAATAGAAAAATGAGATGACAAAATTTAGTAATTTGTGGGATATCTAGTGTGAATGAGCATGAGGAATCAAGGCATAATGTTATAACGGACTTTGAATCAGCAATATCTGGGTTCAAATTCCTGTCTCAGATACTTATTAGCTGTGTGATCCTGCACAAGTCACTTAATCTCTTTGGTCCTATTGTCTTCGTCAGAAAAATGAATGGTTTTGACTAAGTGACTTCTAGATCCTTTCTAATTCTACATAGATGACCATATGATGTTAAGAGAATTGCCTTGGGTGACTAGGAGAATGATGGGGCTATCAACAATAATACAGTATTTTGGAAAAGGGGAGTACATTTTGGGAAATATAATAAATTCCATTTTAGAGATGTTGAAAATAAAATGTCTACAGTATATCCAGTTCAAAATGTCCAGTTGGTGTTGTGAGAATGAAGCTTAGGAGAGAAACTGGAGCTAGATATATAAATCTGGGAATCATCAGCATGGAGATGATAAACACACATCAAGTGAAATAGTATAGAGGAAGAAAAGAGGAAAGAGTCTTATGGGACTCACAGCTAGTGAGTATGATAAGGTTGAAAATCTAGCAAGGGAAACTGAGATGGAACAAAGAATATATATAGGAGGAGTACTGAAAGGAATGTCATGAAAACAGATTGGATAGAATCTTCAGGAGAAGGTAGTCAACAGCATCAAATGGTACAGAGAAGTTAAGAAGGATGAGGAATACCAGTTAAGAGATCATTAACAACTTTGGAGACCACAGTTTCAGTTGCATGGTGAAGTAGATTGCAGAGGGTTATAAGAATGATAGGAGAGGAATTGGATGCACTTAGTATGGATTGTTTTTTTAAGGAGTTTAGTTAAGGAGAGGTATATGAGTATTCAGGAGAACTAGTAGCTCTGGTGTGAGGGTTAGCTGAGTACTTTTCAGGGCTGCTCATCCCCCTTGATGCCCACCTTTGCCCAACTCTTATCTGTGGCTCCAAGAAGTTGTAGGATGTGTAGAATCCACATCCCAGTAAACAATCTCAGCAAATGACTAAACCAGGTTGAGGGTAAATATTAGGCCTTAAACCCTTAGGTAAGGCAGGGGGTTGTGTACTTCAAGCATGTGGGTACTTCCCAGAATGAGTGTATGAGTACAATTTGTTCCAACACCCATGAAGGTGGAACAAGAAAATGCTGAGGAGAGTGTGGAGCTTGGTCAGAGATGGAAGACTCCAAGATCATTCACTGCATCCTGAATCATCTTGATTTTTGTCTCACCACTGGTGAGACTTCAATGACTAGAAGAGAAAGTGAGCCTGACAACTTTGTGCAACTCTGTCAAGTTTAAATCCAGTCCATGCAAAAGTGAAGACATGCCTTCAAAAATGAAAGCCAAACAGCAACACCACAACAGCTAAGAAGAGAAGGAGAGATGTGGAAATGGTAGGGATCTGGTGAAGGTAGGTACTAATAAGTGAAGAGAGAATGGAGATTAGAGAGAGAACAGGGATCATAGAGGAGTTGTGATGTTTGTCCTTTGAAAGAAGATCATGATATCAGGGAGGTGATGCCATGACAAGCTTATGAACTGGATTTGAGTGAGGGGGTGCTGTACTAAGTCACTAGCCTCACTTTCTTCTCCAGTACCATCTGGTTATGAATCAGGACAACTGGAGATGGCCCTAGATGCAAGGTAATAAGGGTTAGTTGACTTGTGCAAGGTCACACAGCTAGGGAGTAGAGTCAAGTATCTGTGGCTGAATTCAAACTCTTGTCCTCCTGACTCCAAGGCCAGTGCTCTATCCATTGTACCACTGAGATACTGGAGAATATTGAAGGGGACAAGCTCAAGGACACATGCAAAGTTATAGACCTTTGCAAAGAGAAGGATCATCTCCCATCATAGATTGGAATGGAGGAGATAGTTGGGGATGTCAGAGGGAGTGAGATGAGAGGAAGGATCTTTCAGCAAATGTATTCAATTCTTTCATCGAAATAAAAGGGATAGTTGAGGACAGAAGAGGAAATTTGAAATAGTTGAGATGAATATAATAGAAAATTAATTAGAGACCTTGGTATAGTGAGGGTCTAGTTGAGATTAAAGAATATAAATTTGTGATGGAAAAAGTAAGAAAAGAAAAGTTTTAAATGAAAAGAAGTTTGCTAATTGTGGAATGGAATGTCCAGAGAATAAAGTGCAAGGAGTAGAAAGATTTAATGTAGGACATTAGAGGGTGGAGGAGGCAGATTGAAGTGAATGAAAATGAGGGGTTGTGAGAAGAAGTTTGTTTTTTGTCAGAATGGGGTTCAGAATCTAAGAGGTGGGGGAATATGCTAATCATTTGAGGAAAGAATCAAGGCAGAGCATGAGTAGAGGTCTGTTGAAGAAGGTAGGTGATTAGAAGATCCCTAAATCTAGTCCTCAAGATCTTGTGGTGCTTCTGTCTTGAAGGGCATCCAGAAGTATGTTGGGTTATCCTGGAATCAGGTTAGGAGGTAAAAGTTGCTATCTCCCCAAACCTCCAATCATGGCAAACTCATAGGGCTTGGCATTGTCATTTCTAGTGTTATTGATTCTACCTCCACAATATCTCTCACCTCTATTCCCTTCTCTTCATTCACAGGTAGCACCATAGTTCAGGCTCTCATCACCTCTCAGATGCACTATTGCACTAAATATCCTTGTAATGGATTGCCCTGCCTCAAATCTCTCTCCCTGCTCCAATCCATTCACCCCTCAATTACAAAATGCGTATTCCTAAAGCATAGACATGACCCTATCACTGTCTTTCTCGAGAAGCTCCCATTGTGTCTAGGATCAAATACAACAAATACAAACTCTTCTGTATGGTACTTAAAGCTCTTCTTATTCATGATCCTGCTGACTTTTCTAGGTTTACTATATATATATATATATATATATATATATATATATATATATATATATATATATATATGTATATGTATGTATATATACATACATATACATATATAACTCCCCCAAATACATTTTATGGTCCAGCCAAACTGATCTATTTGTTGTTGTCCCTCACACATAGTATCTCATCCCTTGGCTCCATGTTTTGCACAGCCTTTCCTCCCATCAATGGAATGCATTCCTTCCTGATCTTCCTTAGGAGAGATCCTGGGCCTCACCATAGAATTCCTACCTTCCTACTGGATTCAGCTGAAGTGTTACCTCTTAATCCCTCTTTGGGCAGCTAGGTGGTACGGTGAATAGAGCACCAGAGTTGGGGGCAAGAAGACACATCTTCCTGAGTTCAAATCTGACCCCAGACACCTTTGAGTGAGGGGGTGCTGTGCTAAGTCACTAGCTTCACTTTCTCCTCCAGTACCATCTGGCTAGATATGAATCTGTGTGATCCTGGATAAGTCACTTAACCCAGTTTACATCATTTCTCATCTGCAAAATAAACTAGAGAAGGAAATGGCAAATAACTCCAATATCTCTACCACGAAAACACCAAAGAGGCTCATGGAGAGTAAGACATACAACTAAAATCCACTGAAAAAACAATTTCTCTTTATTCCCTCCATCTCCACCAAGTCCTTTCTGATCCACGCCTTGCCCTGAATTATCAGTGCCTCATCCAAAAACTTTGGATTTACTTTGTCCAAATTTTAAACTTACTTTTATGCATGTTTCTTCACATGCAAACTCAGAGGGCAGGGGCGCTTCTATTTTTGTCTTGTATTTCCAGGGTTTAGCTCAGAGGTAGGTTAAGTTGATTCTAATTACCAAACATTTATTAAGCACTAGTTATGAACTAGGCATTGTGCTAACTGCTGGATATAAACATATCAAACAAACATGGAACAAACAATACTTGTTGATTAATTAATTCTTTACAGAGTAACTTAGACACTTTAAATTTTAAATTCTATTTTATTTTATTTTCAAACCTATCCTCTCTCCCTCATACTTTCCCTCTCCTCTTTAGCAAATTGAGAAGAAAACACTTCTTTTGCCCACACACACAGTTGAGAAAAACAAGCTCTTGCATTGGTCATATCTCTGCTCCACCCCCAATGTCTCTCAATTTTTCACTCTGAATCACTGCAGCACTCTAAGGGGAAGTGGCAGTCATCTGGAATTGTGGTTGGTCATTGTGTTCATTAGAGTTCCTAAGCCTTTTCAGCTGTTTGTCTTGACAGTATCGTTATTGTATAAATTTTTCTTCTGCTTCTGTCCAATCCACTCTGCTTCAGTTCAGACAAGTCTTCCTAGTTTTCTCTGGAATCACTTAGAGTAACTCTGTAAAGAGATTATTATTAGAATAGTAGTAGCAAGGGTCGGCCTAGAGTTCATGGCATCCCTGGATCTTGAACTGTTAGAGACCTAAGACAGTTAAGCTAACATGCATCTAGAACACTTCATTCATCAATCGTCCAGCACTTGTTCAGCATTTTTTATGTTGAGGACAGGTCCTTACTGAGTTGTGGCCTTAAAAATAATAATTAGATTAAATATGTGTTAAACTTCAGTTTGTCCTAATTAAGGATAAACTTTAACCTCCAGGGTTTAACCTCAAGAAAGAGCAAGACAGAATTAGGCTAGCATACCCTTTATTAATATTTCCCTAAGTTAAGCAGGCATGTGGGGGGTTTGATCTGACTACAGAGTCAAACCCCCCAAAGATACAGCTTGGAACCATGGTCCTTATACTTCCACTATCAGAAGGTGGGACCTGAAAAGCTACATCTGGCTTTTCCATCAAAGGATAGGAGTGGCTTTCAATTAATGATGGGGCTAGATATCAGATACAAGGAGGTGTATCCTGGAGGTAATGCCAGGAGGGGTGGCTCCTCCCAAAATCCAGGAGTTTTGTGTCTTATCTGTTATGTCAAGACCTTGGCAAATATAAAATCTCTCCTTCAGGATGTTGGCACACCCAGTGACCTTTGATGCAATGAAATTAGTTATTAGGGGTCAACAGTGTACTGTGGTAGGCACAAGGAAGATAAAAACAACCCTATGCTTGATTTTGTGGACTTTTAGTGATCATTTTGTGACTCCCTGTATTGTTGAAATTCTTAAACAATACCTGATAACTTAGGGGTAAGGCTGGAGAAAAACAGGCAGTGGTAGAAATGGATGTATATTAGGAATGAGAGACCTTAAGTATGATTCCATGCTCTAATACTTGCTCTCTTTGGGACCCTAGAAAATCACTTTCCCTCTCTGGGTCTCAGGTTTCTCCCTTCTATAAAATAAGGGGCTTGGGTTAATGATCACTAGCTTTCCTTCCAGCATTATGTCTATAATCCTATGCCTAAGAATTTCAAAACCTGAGCCAGAGGGGCAAAGGATAATAGCATGGTATTTATTATACTATTGAAATAGTTGACAGTGGGAACCTAGGCTTGGTAAATAGAGAAACCAAATTGGGGAGTATAGAGGAGAGAAGGAATCGGAAGCCATGATGGAGACAAAAGAATAATATTAGCAGCTGGTGAAGGGTCAAACAGGAACTTGTGGTCAGAGAGAAATATCTTTTGTATTATTTATTCCTTTGGATTACTGTAGCCATGGCTTATCTTTATCACAGTGGATAATTCTGGTGATTTTTTTGGCCCACATGTGCAGAGCCCTGTGCAAGTTACCCTGAGAAGAATCATTTCCCCTGATCTGCAGGAAAATTTTTGACCAGGAATTAGAAAAGACTTGACCATGTAATAGTAACAACTAGCTTTTCTATAGGGCCTGAAAATTTGCAAAACGCTTTACAAATGTCATTTCATATAATCTTCATAATAACCCTGGGAGGAAAGTGCTATAATTAACCCCATTTTACAAATGGTGAAACTGACTCAGACAGCAGTGAAGTGACTTGCCCAGGGTCTCACATCTAGGATGTTTTTAAAGCTAGCCTACTCTAGTACAATCCCCTTGTTTTGTAATTTTTTTTTTTGCAAGGCAAATGGGGTTATGTGGCTTGCCCAAGGCCACACAGCTAGGTAATTATTATGTATCTGAAACCAGATTTGAACTCAGGCACTCCTGACTCCAGAGCTGATGCTCTATCTACTGCACCACCTAGCCACCCCCTCATTTTATAATTTAAAAAAAATCCTAGAGGAAAAAAATTGCATTCCTAGGGACACAGAGCTCTAAAGTAGTATGCTGGAATTAGAACTCAGGGTTCCCAACTCCCAGTTCAGAGTGCTTTTCATTATATTATGCCACTTCTAGATGAGGAGACAAACAACCTACACATGAAACAAGTTATACAAACTTATACACTGATACAGTTAATGGAATAGGAAGATAGGGAAAGAAGGATAATAGATATGATAGAGACAGCCAGTAGATAGGTAAATGACAGGAAAACAAAGATTTTACTATGAGCCTGGCACTGTAATAGCTCTGTATCTAGAAGACCTGGATTCGATTCCTGATTCTAACAAATAACTTTGTTGAGTTTTTAATTTCCTTATCTTCTAAATTAAGGATAGTAATACTTTCATTATCCACTTCTCAGTGTTTTTGTGAGAAAATAATAATACAAGGCTTGATTATAACAATAATATACATAACATTTACATTTTTCTTTCTTTTTGTGTTTTTTGGATTTTTAAAAATCATTTTAAAAACTTTTCCCCAATTGTATATAGCTAATAAACTAATCCCATTATATCAAAGGTTACTGGGTGTGTCAACATCCTGAAGGGGAGATTCACATTTGCAGCAGTCCTGGTATAAATGCTAAGTCATTCTTTTTAAAGGAATGTCTGATATCCAGCTCCCTCTGTCCCATCCTGATATCTCCTCCCCATCCAGAGTTGGAGGTTGCTCCCTTATTTGGCTTTTTAGATCCTGCCTTCTGATAGTCAAAACCAAAAAAAAAACCCATAGCTCTTGGAGGAGCTGGCTCTCTAACCAGGTTCCTCCACTCATAGCTGTGTAATCAATATACCAAGAGAAATATTAATGCATATATTATGCATCGTTATGCATATTAACCTAATTCTATTTTGCTATTTCTTTTTTTTTAGGGTTTTTTTTTTTTGCAAGGCAATGGGGTTAAGTGGCTTGCCCAAGGCCACACAGTTAGGTAATTATTAAGTGTCATGTCGGATTTGAACTCAGGTACTCCTGACTCCAGGGCTGGTGCTCTATCCACTGCGCCACCTAGCCACCCCTAGTTTTGCCATTTCTTGAGGTCCAATTCTGGAGGTTAATCTTTGTCCCTTATTAGGACAAAACTTTGAAGTTTAACATATATTTAATCTAATTATTATTTTTAAGACGAAAACTGGGTGAGAACTCACCCTCATATGTGTAAATGCAATTTTAACATTTTTTTTCAAATTTTGAGTTCCAAATTCTCTCCTTCCTTTTCCCCTATTTGACATAAATTTGACATAAATTATACCACATCCTCTTCTTTGCAGCTCAATTAATGTTCATTATCTCATTTGATACAATAACCTCAAAAGTAGCCCAGGAGTGTACTGAAGCCAGGTCCAACTACAAATATGGTATTTTATTTCATTTTGTTGATTGTCAAGACTTAAGAAAGGGATAAAGAAAATATTCATTAAGCAGATTAGACTCAAAAGTCTGTGTGTGGGGAGGGTATTATTTTTCATAGAGCCAGTCATTAAACTTTTACTAGTCTACCCTTGGGTTCTCTCATCTTCATTTTACAAAATGAAGAATACTCCCAGAGATTAAGGCTCATGAAACTACCCAGTCTTTGATGGGGTTGGAACCCAGGGCTTCCTGATTCCAATACTATTGCCCTAATGCCACAATAGATAAAAGTTGTTGTAAAGCATCATAAACAAGTCAGCTGTCATTATTACAGCAAAAAGCAGAGTGATGAGGAGATGTGAGGATAGAGTTAATTGGTAAATTTTGAGAGAGGTCAGTTGGAATTTGGAGTTAGAAAGAGGAGAAGGAAAAGTCAGTGAAATTCAGAGGCAAAATAATCTTAATGGGAGGTGGAGGGAAAGATTTAAAAAAGGACTCCAACTACCAGAACTCTGCCAGGAATTTGGCCTCTGAGCCCAAGCCTCCACCCAGTTTCCTGCTGCTTTTTTCATTGGGACAGTGGAAGCTCTGCCCTTGGTGCCCTTCAGCTACTTCTCAGGGTTCTCAGGAGGGATCCAGCCCTCCCTGAAAAGACCTCAAAGCTAGAAATTACTAGTAGCTATGTTTATGGATTCTATTTTTACCCCTTCTAGGACAGCAGCAAAGTTAATTTCTGAGCCAGACATTATGCTCAGGAACATGGACAAGCAAGGAAGTGGGTTTGTGATGCCTTTGACTCACAGCTTTGTTTTCCCTTGGAAGTGCCTCAGTGCTCCCTCCAGAGTCACCGGGCACATGTTTTTAAGGGCTGGTTTACTCTAAGATGCTTTTGATCCCATATTCA
This sequence comes from Macrotis lagotis, assembly GCF_037893015.1. Lineage (NCBI taxonomy): Eukaryota > Metazoa > Chordata > Mammalia > Peramelemorphia > Peramelidae > Macrotis > Macrotis lagotis. Next base: position 194,078,274 of record NC_133659.1, read on the forward strand.
TTAAAACCTGAGCCTGCTGCTTCCTCCCAGCCCTAATGGTCGGCGAAATGATTTCCCCTTTCCTAAGATTCTCTTAACTCTGCTGGGGTTCACTGAGCAAGAGAGCTCACGGAGCTGCCAATGTCCTCTGGCTTATTTAAGTCTGCTCTTCTTCCACAAATAGAAATTAATCCTTTGCTTTACCATCGCCATGAGTGTTGGGGAAGGAAGCAAGGATGGACGGATTCTGGGAGTGGGGAATGGGGGGAGGGGAAGAGAGCTTTGGGACTTGTGTTAGCAGTGACAGAGGGATAATTGACCAGATGATACAAAGCTGGTTCTGCGTGGCTGGAAAGAAACCTGGGAACCCCAGTGCCAGGGAAAGGGTTTACAACCAGAAGTGAAAGAGGGAAGAGAGAGAGAGAGAGAGAGAGAGAGAGAGAGAGAGAGAGAGAGAGAGAGAGAGAGAGAGAACAATAGCCAACATTTACATAGATCTGAACAGCCCTTTTCATGTTATTTCTTTTTACTTTTTAATTTTTTTTTTTTACTTATTTAAGACAGTGGGGTTAAGTGATTTATCCAGGGTCACACACTTCCCCCCCCTTTTTTATGATTTCTTTTAGATATAGACCTAATATTGGTATTGTGGGGTTAAAGGGTAGGATTAGTTTTATTGCTCTTTGGGCATAGTTTCAGATTGCTCTACAGAATGTCTGGATCAGTTCACAACTCCACCAATAGGACCTTAATGTTCCAATTTTCCCACATCCTCTCCCACATTGATCATTTTTCTATTTTGTCATTTTAGCCAATCTGATAGGTATGAGGTGATTTTAATTTGCATTTCTCTAATCATTAATGATTTGGAACATTTTTTCATATGACTATATATAGCTTTAATTTCTTCTACTGTCTTCATATCCTTTGATCATTTATCAGCTGAGGAATACCTTATGGTCTTTTTTTTTTCTTTTTTTTCACATTTTAATTTTCTTTATTATTCAAAAAACATCTTTTTTATTTACTTTTTGGACTCTGTGCTTGTGCCTTCAACACCTTCACAACAATTTTCTGCTCCTCAATCAGGAAAGCACGCTTGATCCTGTCACGGACATATTTAGCACACATGGAGCTACCATAAGCCCTGCTGACATGCTTTTTTGTCTTTGATAGCCTCATAAGAACTTTAGGTCTTACTGCCCGAACACCTCGAAGTCTTCCTGGGCACACACCACAGGCTGATTTTGGTGCTTTTCCAGCTTTCTTGGTGTAAAGGTAAACAATCCTGTTACCTGGAGTTCGTGACAGTCCAGTTTTGTTGGAAGCTGTATTGTAGGACAACCTACGCCGATATGTCAGGCGCTGAACCATTTTTAATTCCTTGTCAGGTTTGCCACTGGAAGAAGCAACTTATAGTCTTACAAATTTAATTCAGGTCTCTATTTATTTTAGAAATGAGACCTTTATCAGAAAAACTGTGAATATTGTTTTCTATTTTCCTTCTAATCTTGGCTGCATTGGTTTTATTAATGCAAAAATGTTTTAATTTAATATAGTCAAAATTATCCCTCTTGTAATTTATATAATGTCCTTATTTTTTGTTTGGTCATAAATTTCTCCCCTCTCCATAGATCGGACAGATAGACTATTTCTTCTTCTCTTAATTGGTCTATAGTATCATATCACCCTTTATGTCTGAATCTTATACCCATTTTGACTTTATTTTGGTATAGGGTGTGAGCTGTGGTTTTTTGCCAAGTTTTTAACCATACTATTTTCCAGTTTTCCCAGCAGTTTTTGTTGAAAAATGAGTTCTTATCCCAGAAACTTTCTTTGGGTTTGTCAAACAGTAGATTCCTATAATCATTTACTGCTGTTTCTTTTGTACTTATTCAAATCCACTGATCTATTACTCTATTTCTTAACCAGAACCAGGCAATTTTGATGACTGCCACATTATAATATGGTTTTAGATCTGGTACAGCTCAGCCTCTTCCTTTGCATTTTTTCCCATCAATTCCCTTGATATTCTTGTCATTTTTGTTGCACCAGATGAATTTTGTTACTATTTTTTTGGTTCTGACAAATAGTTTTTTGGTAGTTTGCTTGGTATGGCACTTAATAAGCAATTTAATTTTGGTAAAATTGTCATTTTTATTATATTAACCCGGTCTAATCATGAGCAAGTATTTTATAACTGTTTTTAGTCATTTTCCCATCCTCAAGTTACATTGTATCTATTTGTACTTAAATGTATCCTCCTATAAAATGTATGCTCCTTGAAGAAAGGAATTTTTTTAATTTTATTTTTATAGCTCCACTGACTAGAAGTGTCATGGATATAGCAGATACTTAATAAATGCTCGTTAGATTGTATTTGGGAGCTGCCAGATGGTATGTAGGAATGACCTCCTCTTCTATGGCCCTCACGACTGTATCTTAGAGTCTTGCCTCTCTCTGACTAAGGGTACCTTTCTTGTCTTGTCTCACATCTGAAATTCCTAATTCTGGTTCTACCAGTACTCACTCCAATATGTCCTACTTTTTCTGACACATCTCATTAGACACTCTTCTAGCTAGGCCTTGGAATGATGAACTTGGAGTCCAGGAGACCAAATCCTGCCTCAGATACTTACTATGTGCTCCTAGGCCAGTCACTTACCTTCTGCCTGCTTCAATTTCCTCATCTGTAAAATGGAGACAATAATAATGTCTATCTCCAGGGCTGTTATGAGGATCAAGTGAGATACTTGTAAAGCACTTTATAAATCTTTAAGCCCTATATAAAAATACTATTATTATTATTATTAATTTAAAGATCTTTCTATAGAGAAACCTAGAATAAGGTATTTTATTCTTCCAACATTCCCTTCCAGTTTCTTAAGGTGGCATCGGGGGCAACTAGGTAGCACAGTGGATAGAGCACTGGCCCTGGAGTCAAGAGGACCTGATTTCAAATTCAGCCTCAGACACTTAATAATTACCTAGCTGTGTGGTCTTGGGCAATGTAATCCCATTGCCATACTCTGGGCTGGCTTATTCAGTTAGAACCAAATAATGGGTTGGAACTATGGATAGGTTGCTTTGAGAGGCAATATGTATAGTTAAGAAGACTTGTGTTTGTCAAGAATCAATTAGGAGATACACTGTTATCCGGAGCTAAGACCTAGCAAGCAGACTGTGCTCTGAGCTTCTTGTAACAACAATCCATTTCTTCTCAACCTTTGGATATACACTGCTGCAACTAAATCACAGAACTGGTGATCCTTGAGCTCAGGGAAGTGTCAAGAAGTCCAGACATGAACTCCTGCTATGAAGAAACTTTTCATTACTATACAACTTTACCTTACTGTTGTTGTAATGTAGCAAATACACACTGTTTGACTCTTTGACTAGCCACAAATCTATAGAGTGAGTCCCTTCACAAGGGACTGGAACATTTGTCTAGTTTACTTCCTTGCTTGCAAGCTGTTTCCCCTCACTTTGAAATTAAATTCTTTGATTTCTTACTTTCTAGCCTGCTCTGTTCAACCATCAACAGGTTAGAGGCTGGTTCGATCCAGTTGATAGATTCAAATACTAAGCTATAGAGATATGAATGTAATAGAATATTTTTATGCTGTGAAATTGATGGAGATGGTTTCAGAGAATCCTAAGAAGACTTGAATGAATCATTGCAGAGAGAAGTGAACAGAATCAGAACAGTTTATACAACTATAACCATGTGGTAAAAACAGTTTTGGAAGACTTAGAGCCTCTAATCAATATGAAGATTAACCATGATTCTAGAAGATTGATGATAAAGAATGCTACTGGGGCAAGTCACTTAACCCCATTGCCTTAAATAAAAAATAAATTAAAAATAAAATAACTCAAAAGAATGCTACCAACCTGTGGACAGAGAAGTAGCAGACTAAATATGAAGAATGAGACATGTTTTTGGACATAACCAATATAGATCTATATTTTATTTGCCCAGGCTTTGTTTTTCTTTTTTCTAGTGGGGGTGGAAGGGAGGAGAAATGAATGCTTGATAATAGAAATAAAATAAAATTTAATTCAAAAAATAAAGAACAAATACTTTATTAGGATACTTATTAGTTATATAACTTTGGTTAATTTGTTTCTCTGGATCTCAGTTTCCTCATCTATAAAATAGAGATAATAATACTTGCATGAGAAACAATGTAGAGTAGTAGAAAGGGAGATAGGTTCTGAATAAGGAAGACCTGGATTCAGGTGCCACCTCTGACATACTCTGAAACTTTGGGCAAGTTGTTTAACTTTTGGGTGTCCCTAGGAGGCTTTTTAAGACTCTTAAATTGCAGAATCTGTTGAAAATCTGCACTGAGAAAATTTCTTCACTGAGAGTATGCTCCATATCAGTGAAATCCAAAAGAACTGAAAACAAAGTGGATATGTATAAGGAACAGCTAACCAAATTGTGACACATAAATGTAAAAAAATGATTGTGAAGAACACAGGAAGGCATGCGAAAACTTTTATGAGTTGATGCAAAGTGAAGTAAGCAGAATCATCAAAATATTTTTAAATTTTTATTTTTTTTCCACTGAACATTTTCTCTTTCCCCACCACTGAAAAAGGAAGGAATACAAAACTCTTGCAACAAATATGCATAGTCAAGAAAAAACATTCCAACATATACCATGTTCAAAAAAAATAATGTCTCAGTCTGAACCTTGAACCCAATATCAGGAGGTGGTAGCATACATCATCATTAATCCTCTGGAATCATGATTAGTTATTGCACCAATCAAAAGTCTTTCAAAAGTGTTTATTTTGGGGGCAGCTAGGTGGCACAGTGGATAGAGCACTGGCCCTGGAGTCATGAGTATCTGAGTTCAAATCTGGCCTCAGACATTTAATAATTACTAGCTGTGTGGCCTTGGGCAAGCCACTTAACCCCATTGCCTTGCAAAAACCTAAAAAAAATGCTTATTTTTGCAAAGATGTTGTCATTTGTATAAATTGGATATAGTTTGAGTTCTAATCTCTCTCACTTCAATCCAATTCATTTGCAAGTTAAGACATCACCCTCCTGATGCAATCAGTCCTCTTGGAGGATAAAAGAAAAGGAACAACAATGTGCCGGGCAATCTCCTAACTGCTTTACAAATATTAAATTATTTGACTTTTACAAAAACCCTGAGAGAAAGGTTTTATTATTCCACTTTACAGTGGAAATAAATGAAACAAACAAAAGTCAAGTGATTTACCCAGAGTAACACAGCTAATAAGTATCTGAGACCAGATTTGAACTCAAATTTTCCTGACTCTATACCCATCACTGTAACCCCTGTGCCACATCACATTTAATGTGGGATATGATCAATGTTCTGGTTGGTTTTTCAGAAATTTTTTTCCCCGTCTTCTTTTTTATTGCTTATTATAAGGAAAGGAACTGGGAGTGAAGATGACTTTAAACCAAAAGTTATCAATAAACATTTATATTGTTGAAAAAGAATAAACAAAATACTCCTACTCCCTATCTTAACAGGGAAGTAAATGCTTGAAGTACTTTGTAAATTAAGCAAGTTAGCAATAAGTATTTGCTAGACCCTCAGTTTCTGAATTATGCTGGGGTTACAGAAAATCAAAATAAAAAAATCTCCATTCTCAAAGAGTTTATGTCAGAGGCAATCTGTGCATGTATGTCTACATATGATAAATAGAAAATAAATTTAAAAATTAATTAAACTTAAGGGATCATGGATACAGGGGTACGAAGTCACTAGTAGGGGGTCATCAGGAGAGATCCCTATAGAAGGTGAAGTTTTAGTCTTGTCTTAAAGGAAGCCGGAGAGTCTAGAAATAGAGGTGAGGAAAAAGAGAGGGCCTTCCCAACCAGGATGGTCAGTGCAAAGTCAAAGAGATGGGACTTGGAATGTTGCTTTTGAGATCAGAGTGAAGGGGTCAGTTTGTATTGATTATAGAGTTCAGAAAGGGAATCATGTATAATGAGATTGGAAATATAGGTTAGATTATAAAAGGTTTTAAAAGGCAAACAGAAGAGTTTTGATTTTATACTAGTGGCAACAGGGAAGTGTAAGAGTTTATAGTATAGGGGAGAGATCTGATCAGATCTGTATTTAAAGAAAATCACTTTGGTGGTTGTGAAAATGGATGGTTTAGGCACTTGTATCAGGAGAGAAAGTAGAGAGGTCATTGAAATAGCACAGTTGAAAGTCAATGTAGGCCCAAATTAGCATGATGGTTATGTGAATGAAGAGTAGGAAGCAGTTTTAAGAGATGTGGTGGGGGTAAAAGTGATTGGATATGTGGGGTTAGTGTGACTAAAGAAGTGAGGATAATGCTGAGGCTGCAAATCAGGGGAATTAGAACATTCATAGTGCCTTCAACAAAAATCAGGAAATTAGGAAGAAGGGGAAGTTTTAGGGGAAAAATAACAACTTTTGTTATCTCTGGGACATCCAGTTTGAAATATCAATAGGTAGCTAATAATGTGGGATAGCTAGGTGGTACAGTGGATAGTGTTGGGCCTGGATTTGTGAAGACATATCTTTCTTAATTTAAATGCAGTCTCAGACACTTACTGTATGATTCTAGACAAGGCACTTAAACCTGTTTGTCTCAGTTTCTTCATCTGTAAAATGAACTGGAGAAGGAAATTGTAAACTGTTCCTGTATTTTTACCAAGAAAACCCCAAAAAGGGTCACAAAGAGTGGGACACAACTAAACAATCACAATTGTAGAACTAAAGTTCAAGAGAGAGATCAGAGCTGGGAGTTATCTGCATAGAAATGATGACTAAATCCATAGTAAATGATGAGGTCAGGAAGAAATATTGAAGAGAGAGAGAGGAGAAGAAGAACATTAAGAGACAGTTATAATTAAGGGATGTTCTATAGACATAAACCAGTGAAGGAGAGGGAGGACCATCCATGCAGGTAGGATGAGGCATTTCTTTTTTTTTTTTTTGGCAAAGGCAAACGGGGTTAAGTGGCTTGCCCAAGGCCACACAGCTAGGTAATTATTAAGTGTCTGAGACTGGATTTGAACCCAGGTACTCCTGACTCCAGGGCCGGTGCTTTATCCACTACTCCACCTAGCCACCCCAACTACACCACCTAGCCGCCCCAGGATGAGGCATTTCATTAAAACTCAGAAGGGAGAGAACATATAGGAAAGGACAGTCAACAGTGGTAAATGATGCAGAGAGGTCAAGGAGATGAGGAGACTAATACAAACCCATCATATGAAGAAATTTTGGGCAGTTTTGGAGAGAACAATTTCAATATATTGATGAGATCCAAAACTAGATTGTAAAGGATTAAGAAGTGAATAAGAACAGAAGCAATGAACATACACTTCTGTTTTGAAGAGTTTGTCTAAGAAAAAAGAAGTAGGGGAAAATACCCCAAAGGCACATTGAGATCTAGGGAAGGTTTTTTAAAAAGTCAAACATAGGGGCGGCTAGGTGGTGCAGTGGATAGAACACCGGCCCTGGAGTCAGGAGGACCTGAATTCAAATCCAGTCTCAGACACTTAATAATTACCTAGCTGTGTGACCTTGGGCAAGTCACTTAATCCCCCCACCTTTCAAAAACAAAAAAAAAAAAGTCAAACATAGAGGTGCTGCTCATATGGAGCTAGTACCCTGCACTACTGTTACTACTGTATGTTCTGGGTCCAAATATAGTGGTTTGCCTTGGGTTCAATCAGGGAAAACTTGACCTCTAATTAGAGGTAGTAGATTTCCTGTACTCCTGTACTTGGTTCATTAATAAACCCCTGACTACAGGGTAGATGTTACTTATAATGATGGTTCACATCTGGATTTCCTGTAAAGGGAAACCCAATTGGCAATATGAATCAGATGTTACTTTTTTCTGATAAAGGTAAATGAATAATTGTGTATTTTAACAGAATAATTTTAAACAGGATTCAGTAACATAAATATGATTACAATCTTCTGGGAAGCAAACACTTAAGCTTCATTAAAACATAAAATATTTTTAAGGGCTGTTGGTTCACCAATTCACTTTTCTCCTTGGCTTGACTGGGTATCTGAACAATGTAGCTGGCAAAAGGCCAAGCTGGCTTGTCTTCTTTCTGATAGTCTTGCTCCTGAGTGAACACTTCCTCTGTCTTCAGTCACTGGGGGTTCAATGACCACCATTGCCACTGCCATGCCAAGAGACAATTCTACTGCTGCAACCAAAAACTTTTAGGACTTTCCAAGTCACAAAGTCATCAGTTTAAAGAAAGAAAGGCATATTTGAAGGCAGTAGGGAAGGAACTAGCATATGGGGAGAGATTAAACATGGTGGGAGGGTCAGGGAATAATAGAAAAGACAATCTTATAGAGAAGGGAAGGGATGGTTTCAAGGGACTGGCCTTGACTAGAGAAAGGCCACTTCCTTACCAGAGATTGTGAGAAAGAAGGAGATAGTCAGGGATGATTGTCAAAAGGTTTTGAGATGGAGTGGAAAGAATAGGAAGAATGAATTCTATTAGCAATTTTCTTAGCTTAAAAAAAAAAGGAAGGAAAGAAGGGGGAAAAGCATTAATTCAGCACTTACTATAAGTCAAAAACTGTGCTAAAGCTTTACAAATATATAATTTCATTCTCAAAATGATAAAGATACAAATAGCTAGCAATTTATACCTGATTATATATACAATATATATAATATCTGATAATATATAATATGACATGTATATGATATCTAATAATATAATAACAGGCCTTGTGCTAAGCACTATACAAATATTATCTCAATTGATCCTCACAACAATCCTGGGAGGGGTGTACTCTTTTATTCCTGATTTTATAGATAAAGAAAACAAAACTAACAGAATTTAAATGATTTGCCTGGGTCACACAACTAAGGTCTGAGGTCATAATAACCCTAGGAGATAAGTGTTACTCTATTACCTGAATTTTACAGTTGAGGAAACTGAGGCAGACAAAATTGAAATGACCTAATCTGAGTTCAAATCTAGCTTTAGACACTGACCGTTGACTTTTTGGTCACATGGCTAGTAAGTGCCTAAAATTGGATTTGAACTCAGGTCTCCTTGACTCCAGACCCAGCTATCTATTAGCTGCTTCTGAGTAAAGTAAGAAATAAGGTTTTTATTGAGAGAGTAAGATAGAGTAATTCCAGATACAAATTTCTATGCCTTAAATTCCAGAGAGAAGAAGAAGCAAGAGTCAACTCTTACTTTAAAATCTATTGAGTTGATGGTTCTTTCTGGCTCAGTGGCTGATGTACTTTTGACACAGCCCATCCTCCCTGCTTTTCTTACTGCATTCTCCCAACCCTGTTGGCATAGGAGCTGGGAACAGTTGCATCATCCCAAAGCTCCAGGTGCTTTAGCACTGAACTCTGCATGTGGTCCACTGAAAGGGGTCTAGGGTCCACAGTGCCACAGACCAGGAGGGGAGGGGGCTGTTCTGATGGGTTCTTTATATTCTTCCCCCAATTAAATATTTGCTCTTATCAGTCAATCACTGGGGATCTATTTGTCACATGTGGTCCATATCCCCAATTACAAAAAGGACTCTGAGGATCTTAAGAGGCTTTCCAATACCCTCTCTCAGAGCTTCAGACTGATTTCAAGATCCCCATGGCATGCTTCTTAATGACCTCTTTAATGCTAGATGGAGGCCAAAGCAGCCCAGTCAGCACAATTAAATCTTCAGTGAAGATCCAGACCTACCATGGCTGGTGGGCAGGAAGATACAAAATTAAGCAAATTCAACACACAAACAACATTTTTCAAAGTTCTTATAGGTTACTTCCTGTCCCAACTTAAGCAACTTGGTGAAAAAAAAAAGAAAAGAATCAAACAAAATAAGTGTTCCATCTCAGAGGGAAACTCTAGTACCAAATAAGCTCTAAAAATACTTGAGTTTTTCCAGTAGGGATCAGAGATAACTTGCTTACTTTCAGGTGAGAAATCCAGCTATTCAAGGTGAAAATTCTTTCACAGGCTCCTGTAGCACATCAGGAAGCTCATCCATTCCCTTCTTGGTTTCCCCTGACTATGAATAGGAAATCCAAGTCCTAAAGGCCCTGCAACAAGGGTAGCTAGGTGACACAGTGGATAGAGCACCCTGACTCCTGTCTATGAGTTCAAATCTGGCCTCAGACACTTACCAGTGTATGATTCTGGGCAAGTCACTTAACCCTTTTTGCTTCAGTATCCTTATCTATCAAATGAATTGGAGAGGGAAATGGCAGACCACTCCAGTATTTTTACCAGAAAAAAACCCAAAAGGCATCATGTATAATCAGACACAACTGAAAACCAAGGGAACAACATACACAAAGTTATGATAGGATAAGCATGTTTAGCTCAAATAAAAGCAAACAAACCAAACTCTAAATACATGTAGTAGTCCCCAAAAGGGATCAATCAGGGTCAATTGGAGTCAGTCCTTTATATCCTGGAAACAGTTCCAAGTTAATGAAAGGATCATTTCCAGAATGTCAGGATATCCTTCCCACTAAGGGGACCCTAGGTCTGGGCTCACTTGGGTTTAGGCTTTTGAAAGCCTGACCTCTAAGGAAAGAGGACAGGCTATTTTTCTTGAGTTGTTTGACTCTTCAAACTCTCATCCTGGGAATCTCAGGGAACATTACTTAAAGCCTAAGTATGGCTCCTTTCTAGGGATTCTTCGAAACGGAGTGTGAAGGTATTTACTGTTCAGAGTAGATCAGATATAGGGTAGATATTTATTTTCTCCATACAAAAGAAATACTAAGATACAAAAGACATACGAGGGCAAATTGACAAACACTTAAAGCATGATAACATAAAATGTCTATTAAATTCTTAACACTTAAAGTATTAAAAAAGGTATCATTGTTGGTATTATGAAAAAACCAATAAAATTGATAAACCTCTGGTCAATTTGATTAAAAAAAAGAAAGAAGAAAACCAAATTGCTAGTATCATAAATGAAAAAGGTGAACTTACCACCAATGAGGAGGAAATTAAAGTAATAATTCGAAATTATTTTGCCCGACTCTGTACCAATAAATTTGATAATCTAAGTGAAATGAATGAATATTTACAAAAATATAAGTTGCCCAGGTTAAATGAAGAAGAGATTAAATACCTAAACAACCCTATCTCAGAAAAAAGAAATTCAACAAGCCATCACTGAACTCCCTAAAAAAAATCTCCAGGGCCTGATGGATTCACAAGTGAATTCTACCAAACATTTAAGGAACAATTGGTTCCAATTCTATATAAACTCTTTGGAAAAATAGGGAAAGATGGAACTCTGCCTAACTCTTTCTATGAAACCAATATGGTGCTGTTACCTAAACCAGGAAGAGTTAAAACAGAAAAAAGAAAATTATAAACCTATTTCCCTGATGAATATAGATGTAAAAATCTTAAATAAAATCTTAGCAAAATGATTACAACAAGTTATCACTAGGATAATACATTATGATCAAGTAGGATTTATCCCAGGAATGCAGGGTTGGTTCAATATTAGGAAAACTGTTAGTATACTCAATTATATCAACAACAAACCTATCAGAAATCATATGATCATATCAATAGATGCTGAAAAAGTTTTTGACAAAATACAGCATCCATTTCTATTAAAAACACTAGAGAATGTAGGAATAAATGGACTGTTCCTTAAAATAATTAGCAGTATCTATCTGAAACCATCAACAAGCATTATATTCAATGGGGAGAGGCTAGAGGCATTCCCAATAAGATCAGGGGTGAAACAAGGGTGCCCATTATCACCACTACTATTCAATATTGCATTAGAAATGTTCGCGTCAGCAATTAGAGAAGAAAAAGAAATTGAAGGAATTAGAATTGGGAAGGAAGAAACAAAACTCTCACTCTTTGCAGATGACATGATGGTCTACCTAGAGAATCCCAATAAATCATCCAAAAAACTACTGGAAACAATTAGTAATTTTATCAGAGTTGCAGGTTATAAAATAAACCCTCATAAATCCTCAACTTTTCTATATATGTCTAGCAAGATACAGCAGGAAGAGCTAGAAAGAGAAATCCCATTCAAAGTAACCTCAGACAATATAAAATACTTGGGAGTCTATTTGCCAAGACAGACTCAGAATCTTTTTGAAAACAATCAGAACACTTCTCACACAAATTAAATCAGATTTAAATAACTGGGCAAATATCAACTGCTCATGGATAGGTAGAGCTAATATAATAAAAATGACAATTCTACCAAAACTAAACTGTTTAGTGCCCTACCAATCAAAATTCCAAAAAATTACTTTAATGAGTTAGAAAAAATTGTAAGTAAATTCATATGGAAAAATAAAAAGTCAAGAATTACCAGGAGTTTAATGAAAAAAAGTGCAAAAGAAGGTGGCTTAGCCCTACCTGATCTAAAATTATATTATAAAGCATCAGTCATCAAAACTGTTTAGTATTGGCTAAGAAATAGAGTGGTGGACCAGTGGAATAGACTAGGTGTAAAAGCAGGAGATGATTATAGTAATCTACTGTTTGATAAAGCCAAAGAGTCCAGCCATTGGGATAAAAATTCTCTCTTTGATAAAACTGCTGGGATAATTGGAAGTTAGTATGGAAGAAATTTAGATTAGACCAACACCTCACACCCTTTACCAAGATAAGATCCAAATGGTTACAGGACATAGACATAAAAAACAATACTATAAGCAAATTAGAAGATCAAGGACTAGTTTACCTGTCAGATCTATGGAAAGGGGAGCAGTTTATGACTAAGGAAGAGTTGGAGAACATCACCAAAAACCAATTAGATGATTTCGATTACATTAAATTAAAAAGCTTTTGCACAAATAAAACCAATGTAACCAAGATCAAAAGAAATGTAGTAAATTGGGAAACAATCTTTACAACTAATGATTCTGACAAAGGAATGATTTCTAAAATATACAGATAACTGAGTCATATTTTTAAAACAAAAAGCCATTCCCCAATTGACAAATGGTCAAAGGATATGCAAAGGCAATTTACAGATGAGGAGATCAAAGCAATCCATAGCCATATGAAAAAATGCTCTAAATCATTAATTATTAGAGAAATGCAAATTAAAGCTTCTCTGAGGTACCATCTCACACCTCTCAGATTGACCAATATGACCAGGAAGGATAAGGATCATTGTTGGAAGGGTTGTGGGAAATCTGGGACTCTATTACATTGTTGGTGGAGCTGTGAACTCATCCAACCCTTCGAGAGAGCTATTTGGAACTATGCCCAAAGGGCAACAAAAACATGCATACCCTTTGGCCCAGAAATACCACTACTGGGTCTATACCTTAAAGAGATGAGGAAAAAGGGTAAAAACATTACTTGTACAAAAATATTTATAGCAGCCCTGTTTGTGGTGGCAAAGAATTGGAAATCAAGTAAATGTACTTCAATTGGGGAATGGCTTAGCAAACTGTGGTATATGTATGTCATGGAACACTATTGTTCTATTAGAAACTAGGAGGGACGGGATTTCAGGGAAGCCTGGAGGGATTTGCATGAACTGATACTGAATGAGATGAGCAGAACCAGAAAAATACTGTATATCCTAACAGCAACATGGGGGCGATGTTCAACCTTGAAGGACTCGTTCATTCCATCAGTGCAACAATTGGGAACAATTTTGGGCTGCCTGCAAAGGAGAGTGCCATCTGTATCCAGATAAAGAGCCATGGAGTTTGAAAAAAGTTCAAGGACTATTCCCTTTAATTTAGAAAAAAACAGATATCTTATTGTCTGATCTTGTTACCTCTTAGACTTTTCTTCTCTTCTTTAAGGATCTGATTTCTCTCTCATCACACCCAATTTGGATCAAGGTACAACATGGAAACAAAGTAAAGACTAACAGACTGCTTTCTGTGGGGGGGAGAGGGGAGGGAGGGAAGTAAGATTGGAGGGAAAATTGTAAAACTCAAATAATATCTTTAATAAAAATAAATTTAAAAAAAGGTATCATTTAGGGAGTCTCTTGAATAGCCATTTCACCTTCACCTTGGCTCTGAACTCTCTAAACAATCCTCTCAAGGTCTGAGTCTTTTAGCAGGTCAAGGCTTCATCTTCCATCCCATCTTCAAAAGGCTTTGTAATAGTAGGAAGCACCTCTCTCAGAGTAAGGAACACCAACTGAGGAACTTAGAAGCTCAGGGGCTCCCAACCTTTCACTCATGACATCGTCTCTCAGCTGGAAACATCTTCGGTAAGATAACCTGACCTCAGACTCTTACTAGCTGGGTAATCCTGAGCAAGTCATTTAATACTATTTGTCTCAGCTGTTGGAGAAGGAAATGGCAAACCACTCCAGTACCTTTGCCGCAAAAGTTCCAAAATGGGGGGGGGGGGGTGGGACACAAAGAGTTTGCTAGGCAGAAATGACTGAACAACCAGGGAAGGAAACATGCAGCCAAAATAACCACAGGCCTAAGGCTTAGGTAAAGCATTTCTCACTGCCATGTGTGAGCATGTCTCCATAGGAGCAAGTTGGAAGAAAGTGCTCCTGTCCTTACCTCATGGGAAGCTCCAGAGACAGATCCTTACCATACATTTGGGAAAGGGAGAGGGGGCAGACATTTTCTCTCTATATAAAATTCAATCAAACAGGCATTTCTTCCTGGCTCAACAACCAATCCTCTTTGTCTTAAGTCTGCCTTGCCACCATCAGGGGATCAAGGGACTGCTGTGTCATCTTAAATGATGTCATGCAAATCCTTCTGTACTGAGCCCTGTGTATAGTTCAGATGAGAAGAGAGGGTGAGGAAGACTCAGCTATTTACTTCCATTGCACAAGGGAATGAGTGATTCAAGGGTAAAGGACAGTGTGAGTTGAATTGATTAACTATAGGGTAGAGATTGCAAGGAAAGTCAAATCAAAGAAGGAATAATGGCAAAATAATGAGGGTAGAAGAATCAAAGATCTGTATGGGAGTAAAAAGTAGAAGAGCTGGAATAGTGAAGTGAGGGTAAGATTGAGGAGCATCAGTTTTTTTATCATGGAAAGGAATATAGGGATAATGATGAGCTTCTGGGTATGATCATCCCTGTGCCTAACTTAGAAAGAATGAAGAAGTGAGTAGGTCATGGGATTCAAGGTGATTGAGTAACTGGGTGTTTGGAGTGTTTGAGGGAGCATCAACATGAATATTGACATCCCCAGGAAGGTAGGAGATGGTAAAGAAAGGAAGATAGTGAAGCAGATACTGAATTACTTAAGAAAGGAAGGAGAATGACGTAGATTACCTAGCCATGAGATTCAGGGGGTGAAAAATGTTAATGGAGTAAACTTCAAAGGAGAAGGTGATAATGAGTATAAATGTGAATATTATTGGTTTGTTTGACACAGAGGAAATACTTGTACTCACTCTTACATTAGACCCCTAGCTTTGGCCATCCATTTCAAGGTGAGACTGAGAGATTATTGACTTCCTCAGTGCTGGGGGACAAAGGATAGGTGTGGAAGGTGCTAAAAACTGAAACCAATCATTCTGCTAATGGTTTGGTGGCAGCAACTTCTTGGTACAAAATGGGCAGAAGTGTTGGTTTTATTTCATGTACTGCTGTGGGAAGGAAAATTTCTCTTATTCATCTCTGATGTGCTCTAGGCTAACTCTCTTCACCACAATGATAAAAACAGAACAATAACAAAAAAAAAACCAGAACATCCGAATTCTCCCAGGTTTCCACTTCAGGGTGGGGTGAGGTTTGATTTGGGATAAGTCCTTTGGATCAAGCATGAACCATCTTTCCTTTAACCCATGGAACTGCTGTGCTTTGCATAGCAGAAACTACCTGCAAACCAGAGATGGAAGGAGATGGGAGCTTGGAGAGTGAAGGCAAAGAGATAGAAGGAGAGATCATGCAGTTTTGCTATAAGATGTTTCCACTGGTGCTGAGAGCCCATGTGGGTTCTTTCCCCACTCTGACTGCTAATTAGAGAAGACCTAGTGAGGACGTCAGGCAATCGGCAGCAAGGTCTATCTACATCCTCCTCCTTTTCTGCCTTCCACTCCATCTTCCAGGCACAAGTTGAAGAGTGACAAAAGGATCCATCAAGAGAGGGGCTGGGGATGATTTTGAGATAGACTTCTCCAAATGTCCCACCCACACAGTTGAGGAGTTGTGTACGTACACACACACACACACACACACACACACACACACTCCCCACACATTCATTTCAAGCACAGTTCATACCCTAACCAGAAGCAGAATGACTGGTTTCAGGAAGCCCCCTGGGATCCAGGCTCCCATACTCCTTTGCAAAGAACATGAGGGGACAATGAGTAGGGTATTCCACTGTTTGATTTTCGGTGGTGGTCAGGGACAGGAGGACTCACAGGAAAGGGATGGGAAGGAGCACCCCACTTTTGTATTGATTGACCCAAAGCTTTTCAGAACACTAGGAATCAGATGCACTTCTAAGGAAACAGTGTCCCCTGCTGACTGAAACTAGGTTTGCATCTCCATACCCAGAGGAAGAATGAAAGGGATATAGGGTTCTGCTTAATTCACTCAATTCACTTTAATTCATTTAATTCACCTGGGTCATTAGGAAAACCGGGGCACTTTTTTGTCTACCAGTAGAATTGTTGAGAGAAGAGTGTGGGAGTCACTGGTTGTCTCAGAGGCAGAGAGCATTCAAAGTCAGAAAACCCTGGTTCAATTTCAACCCAGCCTGTATAATTTTGGATAAGTCATTTGACCTCATCCATACAACATGAGATTAAATGGCCCCTTCTGGTTTTTATCATCCTGTGATCCTCACAGTGGTTATGGGTCATTACTTCCTTGTTCCAGCTTTTCCTGCAAGTAGTGGTGTCACCAAGGCAAGGTAGTAAAAAACAGTGAGAGCTCCAGCCTAAGTGGGAATGGGATGCCAGGCTTCAACCCTCCCAGCCTGGGATTTCTGTTACCTCCTGCCTCTAAATAGACTGCTGTCCAAGGTGCCTAGTCCGAGAAAACCCATGGGACACATTGCTTCAAAGACTTAGCCACATTATCAGCCTCTTCTCCCTACCCCTTCCACAATCAAGTCATCCATTCTTCTGGATAGTATCTTTTGTTTTTAGGGTTTTTTTTTGGCAAGGCAATGGAATTAAGTGGTTTTCACACAGCTAAGTAATTATTAAGTGTCTGAGGTCAGATTTGAACTCAGGTACCCCTGACTCCAGGGCCAGTGCTCTATCCACTGCACCACCTAGCTGTCCCATTCTTGATAGTATCTTGCAGCAGTTAAGTACTAGATCCAGGAGGACCCTTAGCCTCTCTGGACCTTCTGACAGACATGGGGGTAATTAGAGAAAACAGATTCTTTTAGTCTCTATTCACTGTTCTC
Organism: Macrotis lagotis; assembly: GCF_037893015.1. Lineage (NCBI taxonomy): Eukaryota > Metazoa > Chordata > Mammalia > Peramelemorphia > Peramelidae > Macrotis > Macrotis lagotis. The sequence continues at coordinate 194,095,598 of NC_133659.1, forward strand.
TTACTTTAATCTCTACTGTACATCAGGAATGTCTCCAGAATAAATAAACAATCCTCTCAAGGTCTGAGTCTTTTAGTAGGTCAAGGCTTCATCTTCCATCTCATCTTCAAAAGGCTTTGTAATAGTAGGAAGCACCTCTCTCAGAGTAAGCAACACCAACTGAGGAACCCAGAAGCTCAGGGGCTCCCAGTCTTTCACTCATGAGATCTTCTCTCAGCTGGAAACATCTTCAGTAAGATAATCTCTTGGTTTGTCAGACTGTCTTCTTTATCCTCCCCACTTTCTTCTTTGGACCACTTCTTTCTTCTCACCATTTTCTCTTGTCTTTTGTTCTTTCATTCCTTCATTTCTCATTCATTCTGCCATCTACCCTTGGGTATTTTTTCCTTGCCTAGTTTCTTGTTCTTTATCTCACTCCTCATTTGTCTCTGCCTTTCCCTCCCTCTCCTCATAGGGTTCCCCAGTTCCTTGTGTTGGATCTGGAGTCAGGAATACTGGGATTCAAATCCTATTTCAGTTCAATTCAATAAGCATTTATTAAGTGTCTACTGTGTGTCAGCAATAACCCCAGAATAAGACTAGTGGGTGCTAAGGTCCCCTTCTAGCTAGAAATCTTTACACCCAAGATGTTTGCATCTGAACAAAGGAAATTATTCACTTAAAATGTTCAAAAGCCATCACGAATTGTCCAGTTTTTCTATTTGTATCCTCAACACGTAGCCTGCAGGACACATAGTAAATGCTTAATGAACATTTTATTCATTCATTTATTTACCTCTCAAACCTCCTGTCTTTCTTCATTCTCCCTGGTTGTTAAGGCTCTTCCCTCTCCTGTGTACTTGCTGTTTCCTCCAATAGAATGTAAGCTACTTGGGGTTTTTGTTTTTAGTTTTATATCTTCAGTCCCTAGTAGACGCCCTGGTACTTGTGTTTGTTCAGTCATTTTCAGTCGTATCCTGCTCTTGGGTGACCCCATTTGGGTTTTTCTTGGCAAAAATACTAGAGTGGTTTGCCATTTCCTTCTCTAGCTCATTTTATAGATGAGAAAACTGAGATTAACAGGGTCAAGTGAATAGACCAGGGTTCCACATCCAGTAAGTGTCTGAGACAGGATTTGATGTTAAGAAGCTGAGTTGTACTGACACTAGGTCTGGCATTCTGTCCACTGTGCCACCAGTCTTATTCTGGAGACATTCCTGACATATGGTAGACACTTAAGTGCTTGCTGAATTGAACTGAAGCAGAATCTGAACCCAGTGTTCCTGACTCCAAGTCTAACACCAGAATCTGTGGAGCCCTATGAGAAGACAGAAGGGAAGGCAGAGACAAATGAAGGGAGAGACAAAGGGAAATGAGAAACTAGGCAAGGGGAAAAAATACCCAATGAAAGATGATAGAATGGATGAGAAATGAAGGAATGGAAGAGCAGAAGAAGGAATCACAATATATTTAAAGAATGCTTTCTCACTATAATCCTGTGAGGTATTATTATTCCCATTTTACAGATTAAGAAACTGAGGCTCAGGGAAGTGAAGTGGTCTGTCCATGGCTAAGTCATGAGGAAGGATCTGATGTGAAATTCAAACTCATCTTCCTGAGTCCAAGTTAAACACTTTTTCCCTTGGGGAAAATGATCTTTCCCTAAAGTTGATATGTATAGTCACAGAACTCTTTCCCCTAGAATTTCAGTAACTGTTTTAACACAGAACTCTTTAAGATAATTGCCATCTATCTTTCAATCAATCCACCAACAAGCCTTTATTATTGTTCAGTTGTGTCCAACTGTTCATGATCCCATTTAGGATTTTCTTGGCAACTTGAGTTGTTTGCTATTTCTTTCTTTGGCTCATTTTGCAGATGAAGAAACTGAGGCAAACAGGCTTAAGTGACTTGCCCAGTGTCCCATGGCTAGTAAATGTCTGAGGCGGGAATTAAACTCATGGAGAAGAGTTTTTCTGACTCCAAGCCCTGTACTCTATTCACTGAGCCATCTTGCTGCCTACAATATGTTAGGAATTGTACTAGGCACAATGGATACTAAAATATGAAAAGTTCTTATCTTCAAAGAGTCACATTCCATTGAGAAGACAATATATACCCATACAGGATATATACAAACTAGATGCAGCTTGGGAGGTCAGGGAATGCCTCACATAGGAAATGGTGCTTGAATCCCTTAAAAATTCTAGTTAATGTAATGTAATGATTTGAGAGGATTGATGCTGAAGAATAGCACCTACTTCCAGACAAAAGACGTAATTCACCGAATAAGCAAAATGAGGCAACTGTGTGTTATAGTGATACAGCACTAAGTCTGGAGTCAAGAAGACCTGAATTCAAATCTAGCCTCAGATACAAATTGTGTGACCTTGGGCAAGTTGCTTTAATTTTGTCAGATGAAAAATGAGGGCAATAATAGTACCTATCTCTCAGGGCTATTGTGAAGATCAAATGAAATATTTGTAAAGCACTTAGCATGTAGTGCCTGGTGTGTAATAGATGTCATAGCATAATGATGATGATGATGATGATGAAGACATAAGATGTGCAAATTTAGTGGCATCTTCACCCCAAATGTTCACATAGACTATTTGTACCTGACCTGTAGTAAAGCCTTCCAAGCTTTTCTTGGCCTGATCAGCCACAGTCAGACATAATGACCTTGATCCCCAATATAGTCATTTTGGTCCTCTTCGAGAATGAAGTACAACAACCAACCAACATCATATTTGGACACAGTCAATTGGGATTCATTTTGCTTGACTATTTTTGTTACAAGGGTTTTCTTTTTTATAGGTGAAGAGGAGCAAAATAAATGTTTGATAATTGCAGAAAAAAAGTGTAACTTTAAGAAAGAGTGGAAGAGGGGCGGCTAGGTGGTGCAGTGGATAAAGCACCGGCCCTGGAGTCAGGAGTACCTGGGTTCAAATCTGGTCTCAGACACTTAATAATTACCTAGCTGTGTGGCCTTGGGCAAGCCACTTAACCCCATTGCTTTGCAAAAACCTAAAAAAAAAAGAGAGAGAGTGGAGCTTGAGCTTCAAGTTATCCTTGAAGATAACTAGGAATTCTAGAAAAGCATTCCAGGTATGAGGACAGCCAACTCAAAGACACACAGATGGGAAATGGAGAGATGTATGTGCTGGAGTCAGTTGATTAATTTTCGTTGTGGGTATTTATACCTTGGAAATGTGCAATGGATAAAAACAGAGCTTGATTAACTATTTTGTTGATTGTCTAGACTTAAGAAAATGATGAAGACAACGTTAATGCTCACTCAACTTAAAAATGTGTCATGGACATATTTTTTAATAGATTTTCCATCCCCACCTGATTGTTAAACATTTTTTACAACACCTTTAACTGTATATATGAGGCATAAGAAGGTCAAATTGACTGGCCTATTTAAGGAACATAAAGAGGAATGTACCTACACATTTGCACTGAATATTTCCATTGAGATGGAAGTAATGTCTATATTTAACAAAATTATAACTTCTAATAGTACAAATTTGAATACATGATCATTTCATTATTCTCATTAATTGGGACCTACCTATAATAAAAGAGGCAACTAAGTTGCTAGCTGGAGAGAGTGGAGAGAGTGCTGGACCTGGAATACCTGAGTTCAATCTGACCTCAGACATTTACTAGTTGTGTGACCTTAGGTAAGTCACTTAACCTCTATTTGCCTTTATCCACTGGAGAAGGAAATGGCAAACCACTCCAGCATCTTTGCCAAGAAAACCACATGAAATTGTGGTCCATGGGTCACAAAGAGTCAGACATGACTAAATAACAAAACTATAATAAGGCTATAAAGGGATGTTGGAATCATGTGGTAAAGGGCCATAAATACAAAGCAAAAAAGTTCTTATTCAATTCTAGGACTAAAGAGTCACTGTCACTGATGAGAAGAGGGTCAAGTATACATTGGCAGGTCTCTAGAAGATGGATTGGAGAGAAGAGCTCTGCAGTAAGGAGGCTAGTTGGCAGTGATATTCTCCAGGAGGCTACAGTGGGAAGAACCCTTGATACCTAGGTTCTGGTCCTAGCTCCATCACTAACTCACTATGTGATCTCAGGCAATTCGCTTTCCCTCTCTGGGCCTGTTTCCTCCTCTGCAAAATGACGAGTTAAGTGTCCTGATAATTACTTAACAATTAGCTCTTTGGGGGAAAAATGTAACCCTATACACCTTTTTTAGTTTTTTTTTTTTTTTTTTGCAAGGCAATGGGGTTAAGTGGCTTGCCCAAGGCCACACAGCTAGGTAATTATTAAGTGTCTGAGGTCTGATTTGAACCCAGCTACTCCTGACTCCAGGGCCGGTGCTCTATCCACTGCGCCACCTAGCTGCCCCTCCCTATACACTTTTAAGTTTTGCCTGCTTTACTAGCAATTCCTCATCACTTAAGTCTAGACAATTGACAAAACAATTAAGTTGAACCCCAATTTATAGTATTTTTTCCATTTTCAAAGTGAAATTGCTCACACTGACAATTTAACAATCGGCTTTTTCTGGTTCCAGCAACCCTGTGATTTAGCTGAGGTGGTCTCTAAGTTCTCTTTCAGCTCTGACACTCTGTGGGTCTATTTTTGGAACCACATTTGCATCCCCCTTCTAGAGACTTTTATAGGCCTAAAGAGCTTCAGGTGCATGTGATGTGAGAGCTGCAGTCTGAGTATTATCACTGTTCTAGGGCTTTGAACAAGAGGAAATAAAGGGAGAGCCTGGTCAGGCGCCAACCTGAGACACAGCAACAGTGCCAATTCTAGCTACTCAGATGCTATCAAAGCATATAGCACCAGGCAGGGGGCAGGAAGTCACAAACAATCCCTCCACTCAGCAAAGGCACTGAGCCCATCTTTCCCCTGGCCCAATCAGCAGGAGCTCTGGAGGGGAGGGATGTGGAAGTGGGTAGAAAATTTACCAGAGGGAGTTCTGTGCGTTGAGGTATTTTTGTACTGATAGCACAATAAATTCAGAATGATAAAGTATCTCAGAAAACATCAAATCCAATTCTTTCATTTAACAGATTAAGAAAGTGAGGCAGAGAGGTCATGATTAGTTCAAAATCACACAGGCAGGGAAGAAGTAAAGCTGAACCCAAGACCTAAGAATCCAAATTCAGTCTTCTTTCTATTGCATCATTCTCTTTTCTCTTCTAGAGTTTTCCTATTCCAGAATACTGGAAACCCTAGTTAGTCAATGGGGAGATTGGTACCTGATACCTCTACCAAACTGATCAGGATTTTGTCCCTCTACCAAACGGATTTTTCAGTCCATCCTAACTCTTTGCTTCAGTCACATCTTTCCATACTAGATCTGCTGCCAAGTCTTGTTGAATTCATCTCCTCAATATCTCACATATTCTGCCTCCATGTCTTGGTAAATGGTTTTCTTTTTTATAGGTGAAGGTTCTATCTCCTTCAAAAAGATTTTTCTGAGTTGTTTCAATTAGTGTTCTTTCCTCTCCCTCATATATTTTACTTACATACTGTTAACAAACTTAACAAAGTATGCCCTACCATTCTGTTCCTTTCTCTCATTTAACACTACCACCGTGTTAGTCCAAATGATCATTACTTCTCACCTGAACCACTGGCTACCTTGTCCTCTCTGGGTTCTCTTTTGAGTGTCTATTATATCTTGGTCTCCTTTTGCAATTTTTTTGTGAGTGAACTCAGTCTTTTTCTCTTTAACTCTCTACATACTCTTTGAGTGACCTCATCAGAAACAATGAGTTCAATGATCATTTCTATGAAAATGACTTCCAGATCTATATCCCCAGCTTGTTCTCTTTCCAAAACCCTTTTCTTATGTAACCAACTGCCAATTGGATAGTTCAAGCTATATGCCCTGTAGGCATATTAAATTCAACATGTCCAAATCAGAATTCATTATCTTTCTCTACAAAACCCATCTTTCTTCTTAGCTTCCCTTTTTCTATCAAGGGAGCCATCATCCTTTCAATCTGGAAATTGTCTGGAAGGATTGTCTGGAAGATTGGATTCTTTGGAGTCAATCTTAATTCCTCATGCCATATATTATCCATTCAGTTGACAAGTCTTAGTAATGCTACCTCCATAGTCTCTCATATTCCCTTGTTTTTCTGAACTCACATTTAGCCAACACCCTTGTGTAGACCCTGGTCCCATCTCACATTAGCCTCCTCTCCAATTATTTAATTAATTCTATACACACAGCCAGTGATAATTTTAAAGCCAAGGGTTTTGGGGTTTTTTTTAGGTTTTTTGCAAGGCAAATGGGGGTCAAGTGGCTTGCCCAAGGCCACACAGTTAGGTAATTATTAAGTGTCTGAGACCGGATTTGAACCCAGGTACTCCTGACTCCAGGGCCGGTGCTCTATCCACTGTGCCACCTAGCTGCCCTTAGAGTCAAGGTTTTGATCATGACTTTCCCATTCAAGAAAAGTTCATTGGTTCTCTAGGATCTGTTTTGTTGGGCATTTAAAGACCATCACAACCTGACTCCAAAATGCCTTTCCAGGCTTATTACTTATTCATACACCTTAGTTTGCCCAAATGAATATTTTGCTATTCCTCATGATTGTTGTCTTGTATCTAGAATGCTGTCAGTTTTCAGTCATATCCAACTCTTTATGAGCCCTTTTGGGATTTTCCTGGCAAAGATACTAGAGTGGTTTTCCATTGCCTTTTCCACTTCATTTGGTAGATGAGGAAACTGAGGCAAAAAGTGACTTATCCAGGATCACACAGATTTGAACTCAGGAAGAGGAATCTTACTGATTCCCAAGCCTACATCACCTGTGTCTAGAATACTCATCATCATCATCATCATCATCATCATCATCATCATCATCATCATCATCATCACTGACTTTAGAATTCCTGACTTTTTTTGTAGTTCAATTTGAGTCATGTTGCATCAAGACCTTTCCTAACTATCTCCTGTTAGTGTCTTCCCAGACCCAAAACTTACCTTTGTTTATTCTTATATACATATACTTCCCCCAGTAAAAATTCTGTCCCTGGGAGGACTGAATTATTACTTTAGAGCCAGAAGGGACCTTAGGGGCCATTGAGACTTTTCTACTTTGTCTTTGCATGCCTATGGACAAGCACATTGCTGGGCAGACATGTTTTCAGCTATTGATTAATTAGCCTCCTAATTGGTCTCCCTGCATCATTTCTCCCCTTACAAATCCATCCTCCACAAAGCTGGCAAATTGATATTCCTAAAGCACAGGTCTAACTGTGTCACTGCTGAAGAAGCTTCATCAGCTTCCCTTGCCTACAGGACCAAAGACAAACTCCTGCTTGGAATTTAAAGCTCTTCCTAACCTGGCTCCTGTCCAGGCTGATGCTTCAGCTAAAACTGCCTTCTTGATGCATATTTGTGCCTGTTGTCTCTATCTAAATGTTTATATGCTGCATACATATTCATACATGTTACACACGTTTACATGTGCACACACACTCCATTCTCTGCCTTTTCAATGGCCATCAACCCTCTGTACCTAGTGCCCTTCCTCCTCATCTCTTGGAACTATCTCCATCACCTTCAGTTTTTCTGAATTGCTCTAGTTGTTAGTATATGAACCCCCCTCCCCCATCACTCTATTTTAATTATATGTTGCATTTACTTACAAAAATATAATGTATCATGCTTGTTCAAATTCTTAACCTAGGAACAAACTTATACAAATATGTATATTTAAATATAAATTTCAATCTAATAACTAGTAAAATAATCAGTTTCCTCTGTAATCCTATCTATTCTGTGTTTGAAAGCATTATTCTGAGAAAGGATCCACAACCTCCACAAGACTATCAGAAGGATCCATGAAAAACAAAAGTCAGGTCCCTGCTCTCCTAAAATAGAAGCTGTGGAAAGGAAGTGGGCTGTCTCACTTTTGCTTTTGCATTTCCACTATCATGCACATAGTAGATGTTAATGATTATTTGTTGATTCTAAGTTCTCTAGGGTTTAAGTGGGATGTAAGAGTTATTGTGGTCCCAAAATTCATCCTTTGCAACCAACCTGGTGATCAGAGCATCCCTAAATTTAGCTAGGCTGATTTTCAGCCAAGATATACTTGAAGCTTTTCTGGCTTAGAGGAATCTCCTTGTGCTGAGTTAGCTTAGCCTTGGAGAAGCCATTCATCCATATACCACTGCCTTTCTTTCACATCCTTTCTTCAATCTCCTTTTCCCCTTCTCTCCTATGCATCTCAGAGATAACAGTATCACCCAGGAGCACTAAGAGCTGGCTACTCAGAGCTGAAGAGGTTGCTAACTCCTTGTATAGGGGAAATTACCTTTCAATAAAGAAGCAGCTTCTAGTTTAGACTCTGCAATTGATTTAACTGTGTGACCTTGGCACATTCCTTATTTTTTCTGGCTCCATTTCCCCATGTCATATGGGGAGAATCATTTAGTTCTGGTACCCAATTTTCATCAGTGCCTTTTTATGGGAGGAGGGAGGGGCAGTCACAAGCCTGTGATTTGGTTACTGTGGGTACTTCCCAGTGTGGAAATTCCTTCCACTGATGCATGTTCTCAGTTTTTATGGATGTTATGAGGATAAAACAAGAAGTTAAAATACCAATGTGCTCTCAAAGGAAAAGAGCTCTAAAATGCAAAGATTATTACTCCTAGAGACAGATGGTATTCTCCCAGTAGGGAGGGTTGGATTATCTTGCAGAGGCCCAGGACAGTTTTTCTGCCAGGGCATTTGAGGCAAGTGACCAGTTATACCTCATAAAATGTAAAAAGCTGATTAATCAAGACCAAAGGAAGTCGGAAGGCATAAAACCAGGGAAGATGAAGGGCATACAATGTCATTCTGGATGTCTGACCATCATGAAAGACACTGAATGCTGAACCAGGAGTAAAAAGTCCTATATTCTAATCCCTACTTTACCACTGATTTTGAGAAAATTACTTAAATTTTCTGGGTCTGTTTTAATTACAAAACTCCCTACCTTAAAGGGATTTTGGAGCAAATGATATCATGCAGTTTTCAATTATCCCCTTTATAGGTTATCAATAGCTATTTGCTTCCAGGAGTGTTTTCTTAAATTTTATTTCACTGCCAGACACCCTTAAGTCCATAGCTATGATAATACTCAAGAAATTCACTCACTTCAACATCACAATCAGAAAAACAGGGTGAAGGTCGAGGGAATTCACACTTTACCAGCAGCAAACCGTCACATTAAAGATTAACTAAGGTGCCCAGGGTTCCCTCCCAGTCTAGAGAGAGCCACTGGTGAAAGTGCTTTTGATTTGCAAATCTGAGACATTAAGTCTCATTATCTCTTGAAGTGAGATCTCTGAGTTTATCATTTGAGGTCTGTACCATGAAGAATAAACAGACTTTGACCAAATTAAAGATACTCTTTTCTGCTAGCTGAAGAGAACCTTGCTCCAGTGCTCTGTGGGAACTCTAACAGGGCAGATAATCATTGTTTTTTTGTGATTGTACTGAGCAAGCCCTGGAGGTTCCCCAAACTTGGTTCTCAAATTGTATCATATGTTAAGAGTTAGAAAGGAACTGAATCATTTTAAAGCCACTGAATCATTTTAAAAAGGTTATCCTGGAAAATTAGAGATTTAAATGACCTGTCCAGGGGTCACACAGCTAGTATTTGAACACAGGTCCTCCTGACTCCCAAGTCCAGTACTGGATTCCTCTAGATTCCAAGAGAAGTCTGGTAAAGAGTCTAATTCAATTCTTTTTTTGTTGTGGAACCTAATACCCTTTTTACTCTCATCACTTTGAACCAATCCAGGGTACCATGTTGTTCTTTCTCATAGAATATGGCTGGTGCTCCTATTCCATCTTAATTAGATGTATGCTATGAGCTGTCCTCTAGTAGTAGGGAGAAGTCATGCTGAGCCATCCACCCTCTTGCCAGGTACCCCCATGACCAACTGAGGGAAATTTCTTAAGCAATGTTTCTTGGTGGTGAGTTAATTCATCTAGATGGGAACAAAATCAAAGGCTGGAGCCTTGTTGACAACATGCTCTACCCATCTAGGATAACCCAGTGAAGAAGCTGGGTTTGGGAATGATCTTTATCAGTAGGAAGAAAGCTAATTGATGCAAGCTTTCTGAATGAAGAGCATTGAAGAAAAGGAAAAAAGGGGGAGGTGGGAAACAGTAAGATGTGAGCAGATGTAACTCTACAACTCTTCTACCAAAGAGGAGTTTAAAGGGAAAGGAGTCCTTTGGGACTAAACTACACAAACACCCTTTCCCTGCCTAAGGAGGGAGATTAATGGAATCTGAACCAGGGCTTGAAAGGTTGTATAGGGGAAGGTGAAGCCACCACTCAGGAAGGAGGTTGGGCTCCCATCTGGAGAGCCAAGGGGCTGGGGCTGCTGAACAGATGGAATCAGAGAGGCAGCTGGTGAAAATGCACTTTCATGTGTAAAGTTTGCTCTTTGGAGGATTGTGCTCTCCAACTTTGAAGGCAGCACAGGGCAGGAGGCAAACATACGCGCGTGCGCGCGCGCGCGCACACACACACACACACACACACACTCCAAAACTTCAATTGGGGCAATATGCCAGGGTTTTCTGCAAGTGCCCCCTTCAGCAAGCAGAAGCTGGCTGTGGCACCTTGGCAGGGGGATGTGTGGCAGAGGGCTGTGAATCTCTAACAATTCTGGAGAATGGAGGAAGAATGGATACCGTGTGTTCCTACCTCTTTACATCCGAGGATTGGGAGAAGGGAGAGAAGTAGGTGGATTAAAAGCAGGAGAGAGTAAAGAAGGTAGGCAGGAAAAAGCACATTCACACACCTTCCCAACTCCCTTCCCACACAGGCTAAGTTTCCATTTTGGAAAGTTTTCTTCTCTCTTGGGGGAGAGAGGTGTCAAATTCACAGCAAGCTCTGCAGCTATGAAAGCATTTTACCCCATCACAACAAAAGAAAAAAATCCATAAGGAGATAAGTTGTTTTTACTTTTGCTAACAACTTCTTGGACACCAGAAAAATTATTGGAGAATGAACTGTCTGAAGTGGTTAATTTGAGACTCTCCCTAGAGGTATGTGACAGAAGACAAGCCCTCACCTAAAAAGAAGGAAATGGCTGGATCCACCCAGCTCTCAAAATCCCCCCCCCCCCCATTTTCATACTATCAGCAAATCAGACCAAGATAAAGGAAGAAAATGATCAAAATCTCCCTCTACTTTTTTATTGAGGTAGGCAAAGTTATTGCCCTCCTCCATCTTACCACAAACAAAAGTCATTCTCATTCCAATTTTTTTCCTAAAAAAAGGCAAAACTCAACAATTTCACTTTTTTTTAGAACCTATGATTTCTTTCTTTAAAAAAAAAAAACAAAAACAAAACTAAAACCCCTTTCTCTCCCCTTGTTGAGTCCAGTTCTCAGGGAGATATTGAGATTTGAGAAAATAAGTTAAATAGCCTTGGAGTAAATCCCTGGAATCCTCCTAGAGGGATGTCTTCTTAGAACCTTTGCCAAACTTGGCATCGAGGCCGAGACCTACGAGAGTAGAAAGAGAGAATGAACTTAGAAATGTCAGAGTAGCTAGGCCTCAAGATCAACTCTATAGGTCTACATATGACCAGGATGTGAAATAAATTAGGTGAGGCTTAAAAGAAACCAGAAGCTCTAAATAAAATGGAGTACACAGAAGCACAGGTATCAAATCTCCCTTGAGAGAGGTGACAACTTAAAAAGATCCTAAAATACAAAGTACTGGCAAAATGCAGAGAGGCTGAAAGCTACTTTGCTATCTTAACCTTAAATCTGCTTTGACTTAGAACATGGCTAGGTAGAATTAATCAGACAATAAGAATAAAATCAGGAACTAAATGTATCCCCCCCACCCCCCCACCATATGGTGGTACAGGTCTGTAGTCCTTGCTGCCAGGGAGGCAGGGATTAGTGAATCTCTTGAGTCTGAGAGACTAAGGCAAATCAGAAATTGGCACTAAGTTTAGCCCCAAGATAGAGTATCCCTGGGCAACTTGAAGAGATATGAATAGTCCAGGCTGGAAAAAATGGGAACAGAATCAAACTTCTGTGCCAATCAGGATTATCATCAGGTCCATTAATGTCCAATATATTTTTTGTTTTTTTGATTTTTGCACAGCAATGGGGTTAAGTGACTTGCCCAAGGTCACACAACTAGGTCATTATTAAGGTCTGAGGCTAGTTTGAGGTCCTCCTGACTCCATACACATATCTAATGCATTTCTAACCTGAGCAAGAAAGGAAGATCCTAGTTTCCAAAATCTCCTACCTCTTCCCCTATGTACTAAGATGTGTCTTCAAAATAGAGCCCTGCTTCTGGAAGTTGAAGCCACCACCAATCAGGAAAACTTACCCATGAACACCAGCACAGTGCCCACCCACTGCATAGAGCTGATAGGGTTAGCAAAGAGGATCACAGATGCCAGGATAGTGAAGAACTTTCGGGTTGTGGTAATGATGGAGCATGTCAGAGGGCCAAAGTACACAACTGTCATGAAGATAAAGCTCTGAAGAGAGAAACAGAGAAATAAGTTCAGACCAAGGATAGGCATTGGCTTCCAAGACTTAAGCCTTCCAAAAAAAAAAAAGCAGCCTGGAAGTTTATAGGTAATGTGACACCACCCCCCCCCCCAGGTTCATTTTAGAGGACTCACCTGGCCCAGGGCACTGGTTAGGCCAAACAGAAGGATGTTGTAAAGGACACTGGGAAAGCGCTCAGTAAAGCTAAGGAAATCCCAAAATTCCCCAGTAAACAGGATTCCTGAGTGGGAGCAACAAGACACCAGAGTTAATGTGAAGAAGGAACTGGGATCCTCCCTCTCAAATGTTCCCTTCACATATGTACCAGGAAGCCTGAACCCCTAGGAGAGTCACTCAGATCTCTGGAGAATTAGGATTGGGAAAGAAAGCACAAGGAGCAAAAAAGAATCAGGGCTTGGAAATTATTCCTGTCCCACATGCAATTTTCCCTGTTCTGTCTCTTGATTTTTCTTGACCAGATAAATTACAATCTCGAAACTTGGCGGTTAACTAGCTAATCCTGTTCATGCAACCAGATAGTAGAAACTAGGATGTAGAATTGGGTTAAATTTACATTTGCTTCTTGCTTCCTCTGGCAAACTATCTGCTTTTTGAAGGCAGGCTCTCTCCTCACTTAAGACTGTAACCTCCTCTCAATTTTATGTCTTGACACCTTGCCTAGAGCTTTGCACACAGCAGGAACCTCATCAGTGCCCACTAACTCAATGTGCTGAATATAGACAACAAGCAGTGAAAATGTGATGGGAGTGAAAGGGGTTTCTCTGTTATTCAGGGTCTCTGTCATATGACATCTTGAAGCCAAGGCTGGCTGATGGGCATGTTGAAAGGTTGGCTTTGGAAAGGTGAGTCTGTGGCTGACCTAGATCAGGAGTCTGCCATCCAGGGGTAAATGGTGGAAACATTGGAACTGGCTTCTTACCAGCTCCCAAGAGCAATGTGGACCAGAGGTTTATGTTCAGCATCATGTGGTTAGAGCCTGTTTGGTAATGAGCTCGCATGTGATCCTGGGAGACACCTGTCAGTCCATCCAGTGTCAAAGACAGCAGCTGAGAAATGGAGGGAGTAGCATGAGGCGAAAGGATCAGCAAAGCTTTGAGCCCCAGGGAAGGCACGGCTCTACCCCTCAGGACTTCTCTGAGAATAGCTGTCGTAAGCCAGAGGTCAGGGTTCACAGCATCATAGATTTAGAGCAGGAAGGGACCCAAGAGGTCATTGAGTCCAACCCCCTCATTTGAAAATAAGGAAATTGAGGCCCAGGGCAGTTAAGTGACTTGTCCAGGAGGCAGGATTTGAGTCCATTCTTTCTGGTTCCAGGTTCAGGGCCCTGTCCACCTTGCCATGCTGCTTCAAGAGATGACCCATCTCAGCTCTTTAGGTCATGCAAATCATGCTTCCTTCTTAGCTCCAGGGCAGTGGGGGCAATCTGCAGGTTGGGTGATTTAGTACTTTCTAGAGAAACAGGCAACTTCCCTCCCCACTACTACTTAAACAATAGACCTTAAGCTGATAGGTAGGGGTTAGAGTAGAGAATGCCAGCACTGACTCAGAATATAATAAACTACTTCCTGTTTTTAGGGTTCTTAGAACCCAGGTGTGGAAGAACCAAAAAAAGAAATTACTTCTTTCCCTCTCCAGTCCTTGAATTTGGGGAATTTTATACCATGATCTCTAGTTATGCCTGCTATAGGGTCCAGGAGTTAGCAGGAAGCTTCTTGAAACAAAGCTGACAGTCCTTGACTATAAATATTATATGCACCCTTTGGAGAAGGAAGACCCAGGTCTTCCCCAAGAGCTTCAGCCAGGGAAACATCTGGGCTAGGGGAAGAGATGTTGAGTGTTTCAGAACAAAGAGCATTACAATTCCCCCTTCAGTAACTTCCTACCAGAAGTAGCTCTCCATAGCCAACCAAATGCTCATCAGCTCCAACCCCCTTTTTGGGTTTGTACATGAAGAGGGCCACTCCAGCCACAATCAAGAGCACACAGAGGTATTTAGCCACTGGATATTTCTTCTTCAGGAGGGTCACTCCAAGGAGCATAACTGCCAACAGGAAACAGAGTCAGAGATTCAGCCCCCTTCCCAGGAGACAGGAAGGAAATGAAGATCACTTTGTAGAATGGTGTTATCTGGAGGGAAAGGCACCAGGGGAATAAGGAAAAGGGCCTAGAATTGGCCTGGAGAGAGAGCTAATTGAGCAGAGCAAAGGGCATAACAGGCTGGAGAGAAAGAGCAAAGGTAAAGTGAATAAGAAGGTAAAGCACAGGGTATTGGAGGGAAGGGAAAAGCAACATACTGCATTGTTTACTGACATCCCAGACATGGAGTTCTAAAATAATATAACAAGACATATGAAATTCTAATATAATGAACTTTCAACAACAACTCACAGTTATTCAAAACGATATATACATACGTGTGTGTGTGTGTGTGTGTGTGTGTGTGTGTGTGTGTTGGGTCTGGGAAAAGAGAGAACTGAATTTTAATATGAGAAATTCTATTTAATCTACCTAAAGAGAGAATCTCATAAGTCTGAATATAATGAAGAGTAGGATAGGAGTAGCTTCAAGCCACAGAAGAAATTAGAATGGGGAAATCCAATACTGCTTACCTGGAATAGGTTTACAGGACTTGCCAAGGACCTTAAAAAAAGGAGGGAAGATACAACTGATCAAACTCTATTGCAGGATGTCTCAGATGGTGCCAACATTTTAATTGTTACTTCCCGTCAAAACCTCCCTCTTTTACTGAGCCTGAATACAAGGCTCTTTTCTTTTAGTGTAGAAATACAAAGCTAAGGAAAGAGGTTTTAAAATCTAAGCATCTGCTCTGGGCTCCACTCCAACCCATGGACCATTCCTTGAAGTTTCACCTGAGTTGGGTAGTTGACAAACTGTAGTGCAGAGTTGCTAGAGACCATGGCACCCAGGTAAGAGAGAGAGCAGGCTGCATAGAGCCAGCTTCTGGTCCGATCCACCCTGGCAGTGTCAAAAAACTGGATCACTGGGAGAAGACAAAAAAAAACATACAAGAGAAGCCTGGGAGGGCTAGGACTGACCACAGGGCAGAGAGGCATGGAAATTGTGAAAGAAATTAAGACATTAAGACAGGAAGCTCCCAAAGGACAGGACCAGATTCTAAGGGACTGTGTATTCTCTTTTTTTCTAAATCTATTCTCAGGGCCCAAATGTGGATTATTTATTTCCCAAAGGACAATCTGTGCAGATTAAATTGGATAGTTAATCCTATAGAGAAGATAGGAGTGGCTCTAAGAGGAAAAATCATTTTAAACTAAATGGGCCAACAAATTCTTGAGTAGAGTTAGAGCAAAGAAATAACATCTTTGGCAAAGATATAAAAGGAAAGGAAACCTACTCTTTTCCTTTCTTAGTTCTGATGCAAAGAATGACAAAATGGGAGAACACCACCATGGTTCTAGGGCTTCAAATCCTGTGGGGCCAACAACGATCACCCTGCACCCGGGGCCTGAGTGGTCTCTCCTTGATCAAGTACTCACAGATCTTGGCAAATACTGCATTGATCACACACTGGATGAAGACCAAGGTTAAGGCAAATGTGAACTTCTCTTGTTTGGCACCTTCCCCATATTTTCCCCTCGTGCTGATAAGGAAACAGGAAAAAAAAAGAAGTTAGTAAGACTAACGAGAGAGATGGATGCTACCAGGGCGTACCCGAGCACTGCTCAGACATCTGGCCGGCTCTGTGCCACCCACCCCGGCCGGGCTGCAGGGGCTGCCAGTATTCTGATTTCACAGATGAGGAAACAGAGACTCAGAGAAGCTGGCCGCCTTTCTCGGGTGCCGCGGCTGGTGAGCCTGAAGTGAGTCTTCCCGACTCCAAAGCTCGGCCTTCCAACAAGCCAGAGAAAACTGGGAGAAGCAGCCCGGGGCGATCGCCGGCCTTGGGCAGTTCTGCTGCCTGGGAAGAGTTAAGCTCAAATCTCCATTCTGCCACCTATTCAAGACAAACTCCCCTCTCCACCCTTACGGTGCGTAGGGCACCAGAGCCAGGAGGCTCTGAGTTCAAATCCTGCCCCAGACGCTTACTAGCTGCAGGACCTCGGGCATGAGCCTCAGCCGCTCCCTGACTCAGTTTCCTCATCTGCAAAAAGGGGGGGGGGCTCTAAACTCCCCGGGCTCTGCAGGGCTGTGGCTGCGGCCCCCGGCCCCGACTCCCGGGAGGGCCGGTGTCCGGGGTGGCCGGCCGCGCTCACATCTTCTCCTGCAGGATCCCGTAGTAGAAGTAGCAGATGAAGACGCCAAAGAAGCAGAGCGGCAGGCGCAGCCGCTCGGGCACCAGGGCGCCGCTGGCGGCCATGAGGCGCGGGGCCGGGCCGGCGCGAGCCTCGCTCAGGGTCCCCAGGGGCGGCGGCGGCGGCGGCGGCGGCGCGGGCAGCGGCAGCTCCAGCCGGACATCGCACCCCGGCGCCGGGGCCCTCATAGGGGCGGCCTGCGACCGCCGGCGCAGAAAGGCCCCGCGGCTGTCTGCGCGACTGCCAGACCCGGGCGCCCGCGGAGGAAGCGCCTGCGGGGGCGTCTCGACATGCTTCGCCGAGCGAGGCGCGCCTCCGGGCCTCGACGTCTTTCTCGATGGCCGGGGACGCCCGGGCCTCCACGGGAGAAGGTAGAGTCCCGAGTCTTTTCAGTGAGGCGTTCTTCGGGGCAGCCCCGACCGGAACCCGACGGGGGACCTTGGGGAGCGGGGGCGTTCTGAGGTGACGTAACTGGATGTGGAGGCCGCCGATTGGTCGCCTTGAGGAAAGACTGTCGGAGGTAAGGGGCGGAGACCCAGAGACAGAAAGCCCGTCAAAATAGCTTTCTCCCAGGCTCCTCCTGGGTCCTAGGGCCGGCGGGCACTGAGCGTCGGAATCCCTTGCGCCCTCTAGCGCCCACAGCCCTGCCGCGCAACCCCTTTGCACTCCCTATCCTCGGGCAGCGCAGGCCGTGCAGCTCAGGGGCGAAGTCTCCAAAGGGGCAGAGCAGGGACCAACCCTGCAACCGGTCCTCAGTTTCCCTCTCAGTAGAACCTGCCCTGCAAGCCACAGAGCAGGGCTTTAAGGGCCGGACGTGGTCAGGCGTGGGGAAGCTCTCTGACTGTATTGGTCTGAGCTCCCGGGGTCTCCTCACTCATCCCCCCACCCCCCATCCTTGGGAGCAAGACAGCAAGACAAGACCTTTAGAGTCAGGTTTCACTTTTTTTTTTTTTTTTTTTTTTTTTTTTTTTTTTTTAGTTTTCGCAAGGCAGTGGGGTTAAGTGGCTTGCCCAAGGCCACACAGCTAGGTCATTATTAAATGTCTGAGTCCGGATTTGAACTCCGGTCCTCCTGACTCCAGGGCCGGTGCTCCATCCACTGCACCACCCCTAGAGTGAGGTTTCAATGACCCTCAGGATTGTAAAAGCCAGGGCCTACCTGCCTTGTTCCCACGAGTGGGCTTTCTTGTGCCCTTTCCACCAGCCTCTCTGTAGAATCCTCCCCATTTAGGAGCATCAGGTCAAGGGTCAGAGAGAGCAGTCTGTATTCTTGCAGGGCTCCCCCCCCCCCACCGCACACATTTTCAGTTGATCTAAACCTCAGACACCCTCTGTTGGGTCGAGCCCCAGTAGCCCCAGTAAAGGTTTCTCCACTCGTAGCCGCCTCCTCCTTTGGCATCGTCTCAACCAGAGGAAGGAAACACTGGGCAGCACCACACCCATGACTTTAGGCCTGACTTGCACTGAAGATTTAGAGCATCGTGTCATTCTATTTTTCAAGAGCATTCTTCCTGTTTCTCCCCACTCCTTTCCAATCCCCCATCAAGGGACCTCTATGCAATCATTTGCTATTTTGCTTGTTCATTCTTAGCAAATTTGGCTTCCATTTTTGCAGTCTCCCACAGATGAAATACAAATTACTGGAATAAGGAGCAGTTTATCCCCTCTAACCCAAAGAATTTGCAAGATGGAGTGGGGTGACTGGAAGCAGCCACCCCCAGGGTATGTAGAAATCTGCCTTCTTCCCTTGGCTGATTTTACAAATACAAGAAATAAGGGAACTACTGGTTAATCTAGTCAAGTTGACCTTAATCTCATAGCTTGACCTCCTGTATTGGTAAAACTATTTAAATAAACTCCCATTCTGGACAGTTTTCTTGGACAGCCTGAATTTCAACATTCACCAGCCTACTATTTGTTAGTCCATGAGCCCTAGAATTCTGCTCCTCTTTAGGAAATGTTCCTAGATATATCAGCACAGTCCATTATGGCAGCTAGACATATCACTATCTCATTATGGAACTAGTTTCATGTTTCTATTCTAGCAACTGTTTTTTCTGGGAAGAATTCTATGGGTCCCAAAGATTCAGGGCCACACAAGTAATGCATAAGCTCAAAGCCAAACTGGCCTGGATCCAGTCCCTGATTAAGCCCTGGGCTGCCCAGCCTTGGCCCAGCCTCTGCCCTTGTTGCTTTTCCCTGCCTGGAATATCATCCCACTCTATACTTAGTTGAATTCCCATCTTTTAAAGCCCTCTCCTTCAGAAAGCTTTCCAGGAGAATCCTCTTAAGAACTTTCTCCCTTTCATACAGAGGTAGCCCTTTGATCAGCACTTCTGTCAAGCATGCAGTACTGGGTGTTTTAGTTATCTGAAAGCACTATGCTCTCCCAGGACAAGAACTTCTGCATCTTCTCTAAACACCAACTCTCTCAGCACTTGGCAGTGTTTGGCCCATAGTTGCATTACAAAGTATAAGATTCACGTTTACTGTGCTAAGTGTTAGGGAAGCAACACAAAAAAGCTAGACAGTTCCTTACTCTCAAGGGGTTTCCATTGTGGTGGAAGAAGATAATAGGGAAGTGAGCTAGAAAGAGCAAGCTGAATTGGACCACTGAACCTAGTTAGTCTGGAGAAAGTGAGACTCCTAGAAGTTAGATGACTTGTTCAAGGTCTCACTAGGGTCAGAGACCTCTAAGCTACTTCTACCAAACTATGCCACCTTCTACTAACCTGTTACAACCATCTATCTTTTTGACAAAAATTATAAATGAACAAATCTCTAAAATATGTTAAGCAAATTCTCTAGAGTTGGAAATAGCTAGCCATTCATGCCTTAAATGAATGGTGCCTCCCTGTTATTTGTAGTATGGAGTAAGATATTGGTGAGTTCATTTCATGCCATGTTCCCCAGTGTTATGGAAGTGAAAGGATAATTTTCAGTAGAGGTAGACTCCTCTGGGTTGACACCTACTGGACCTGATCATTTGTACATAATTCCTGAATTTGAATGTGATGCTTGATGAGGAGAATTAAAGATCCTGTATCCCCTAGGCTCTTCCAACCCCCTTAAAAAATATACTGGCCCGTGGTCATTGGGAATATTCATTTATTTGGACTATTAACACCAAAATCTGAAAAAACAAAAACAAAAAACACCTTTTAAACATAGGACAAGGAAATCCTAACATTAACATTCCTCTTCAATTTCTCTGTGTAAGCTCTGCAGTACAGAAAATATACAAACTTCAAACAGCTGCAAAAATAGTGTCTTTGGGAGAAAATAGAGTTTCTACATCAATACAAGAAAAATAGGCATTTTTCAAATCCAACCTGAACCTGGGAGAGGCAAGAGGGTAGGCAGCAGCATACATTCAGTCATTGTGTCTCGTCCCAAAGGGAGACACCAGCTCTCCCTCCCTCCACCCCTCCACCAGCCTCCAGGGATAGGCAGGTTGGACCACAGCTCCTGACAATCTTCAGTCAAGATGAAGGCAAGCTGAAAAATGTCACCAGGAACATTCTTCATTCCCCTCTCTGCCCATAGCTGGGCTGGTCCTGGCTTTGGGATTGCTTGGATCAACTTCTCCAAGGAGAAGGGCGTGGATGAGGGAATACATATGAGGGATGAGTACAATGAGGGGAGGCAGTGGCCTTTTCTCTCCTGGGCTTTTCTTCTCTGTAGGGGAAAGGGAAGGGATCCTTTCAAATTTCCTTCCCCCCCCTCCCCTGAACCAGGATCAGCTTCCTTGATAACTGATAGGGACAGGTGTCTCCTAGGGGTTGTCTGCACTCACATGCTTGGGGTAGTGGGGCCAAGGCCTCAAAGGCCATTTCTCTTTCAAGGGGAACCAAGAATGAGAACACTGACTTGACGAATAGTGAGCTGCCCAGCCCCAGGGAGAAGGCAGGTTTCCTCCCCACCCCAGGAGCTGTACCCAACAAAAACAGGAACCAGGGCATTTCAATGTGATAAAAAGAAGATGCTCAAAGGCCAAGAGAGGATGGGATCCTTGGTCTCCCATTCAGGGGAGGGGGGAGCCAGTCACAAAGGCACTGGTCTGCATGGTAAGGTGGGAAAGTGTGGAGGAAAGACCCTCAAACTACCAGGGAACTCTGGAAAAGCACAGTCTCCTCAGAGGGTGGAGTGCGCTGCCAGGGTTCAAAGGGTAGTGGGGGTGCTTTGGGAGCATCTGGGTCCTTTCGGGGAGAGGTCAAGAAAGGACTTGGAGCTGTTGATGGACAGGGGGACCCTGGAGTGGTGGGACAATTTCTGAAGAGAAAGCCCATACTGGGGAAAAGGGGCTTCACCAAACTGACAGGACAGAAGGCAGAGCCAGTCGGGTTGAAGTGGACTTTGTTCTTGTCAGGGCAGGAAGGCAAGAAGGTCAGGTCAGGACTAAGGGACCTAGAGGGCAGAAAGAGAAAGAGAATGAGAGACAGAGAAAAAGCATGAACAAACTGAATGAAGCAGCAAAAAATACAGACTTTAGGAAGAAAAGAAGCTCATTCTTCTCTTCTGAGCCAATTGGTGCCTTGGTAAAATTACAGTCTTTAGGCTCCTCTGTTTTTCATCACCTCAGAGGCGTGACTGAAAAACAGGAAATAGACTTCTGGGTAGGATCAGGAGGGATTAAAGTTGGACAGGATGAAGAACTTCCTGAGATAGTGAAAAATGGGGGCCTGGGACCAGAAGTGATCTCCCCAGGTTCAGGTGGCTTGAAATCAGCACTATGAACAAGGTGTGCTCATTCTAGGGATCTTCTGAAAAGGATGAGGTACACATATACAACCCCATCTGAATATTCTTCAAAATCCCCAAAGCAAACAAAGGAGAGGCATCTTGGGCCACTGGAGAGGTTCTCGGTCCCTACCAGCTGACTTAGAGCCATCCCATTGGCTATTTACAACCTCTGATGAAGGGGGTGGGGAGAAGGACGACACCAAGACAGGTGAACAGTTGAAATAAGAGGAGAACTAGGTCAGAGATGTGCCTAAACCTGGCTGTGTCTTTTTGGGTAAGTTACCTAATTTTGAACTGCAGCTTCCCTACTCCCTCATAAGGGGAGATTCAGTCCCACTCTACTGGCTTCCTATAGATAGTTAAATAATAATGAACTCAGATGAGAAATATTAATTTAAGGAATGATTATGATAATCATGGACCTTGTACTTAAAAGTTCTTTGAGATCCTTAATGTGAAGAGGGTTAGGAAGACTCTCTTTGAGAAAGTAAAATCTAGGAGGGAAGAAAGAGTGAAGTTTTAATACCCTCCATAATTTATTTTATTTGAATTCCAGAATTATTATTAATATGAATACAAATGGATATCTCTACAGTTCTTTGTGGTCTCCCAAATATTCTCTGAGGTAAGGGAGAAGAACTGAGTAGAAGAGACAGAAGGTTCCAGATTCTTTGGGTTTGAGGGAGAGGAACAGGGAATTGATGGCAGAGGGGTCTCCACTGTAAGCTTGCCATGGTTCCTGTACCCACTTATGTGATAGTCCAAACAAGGGTCTTCTCAACAGGAAGGAGCTGGGAAAATTCCTCTGGTGGGGTGAAGATGGAGGGGAAAAGGGAGCAATTGAATATTTTGAAGTTATTGGGAAATGTAGGTTAGACTTCCAGAACTCAATGCCAAGCTGCCAGTTATTACCAGCTCAAGTAATTTTTTGAAATATATGGCCAGGAGACAGCTAGGTGGCACAGTGGATAGAGCACCAGCCCTGTAGTCAGGAGAACCCAAGTTCAAATCTGGCCTCAGACATTTAATAATTACCTAGCTGTGTGATCTTAGGCAAGTCACTTAATCCCATTGCCTTGCAAAAAGCAAAATATATGGCCAGGTTTTTCAAGGGGGGAAAGAATCAAGGAATTAGAAATTAAAACTAAATAAGAAAAGAAGATTCAACATTGAACTTCCTCAAGGAAAGAATAATGACATAACCAAAGGAAAGTGTAGAATCTTTGCCTTGAGAGATCTTGAGCCATTGTTGAAAAGGAGGCTTCTGCACAGGATTCAAACCAGATAACTTTGAAGCATTTTCTAATTCTGTGAGTCAATGAGAAGACCAAGAGAATCAACAACTCATGATCCAGGTGGGAGATCTATCTGTATAGAATAATGCTACATAGAATTCTAGATTATAATTATACACTCTAATTTTGTTTTAGTGAACTGTTTAGGGAATATACATTGAAAGAAAGTCAACTGGGAGTTTTTGTGTTGTGTTGAACTAAAATTTATCAAAAAGATTTTAAAAAAAATTAACCCATTAAAGAACTCCAGAAAAACAATTTTCAGATCTGCAAGAGCTCAACCCAAAACAGCAAGGACAGTCATCAATGCTGAATAATAATCAACTACAAAATTCCATTAGCCTGTAGGAGATTCCTGAGATGGACAGGTAGGTCCTAGGGACAGTGACTTTTATCTCTGACTCTTGTTCAGGCTGTATACATTTCCCCATTATGACTATGTGGGGTGGGGGAAAGAGGGGAGAGAGGGAGAGAGAGAGAGAGAGAGAGATTGAGATCGAGATCGATCAATCCTATACTGGAGAGCTTTCTTTGCTTACATACTACAGTGGCTATGCTGAGCACCTCTTATTGCTTCTCACAAAAACTCTAAAACCTAGAATTCATTACCTGCTCCATCCCTCCCTGCCAGGAATTAATTCCCTAATGGTTGCTGAACAATAAGGAAACAAAGGAGAATCATCATGGTATACTCAAAAAGATTTCCAAAAACATGGATTTGGAATCATTCACTATCTTTGTGACCCTGGGTAAGTCAAGTTAACCTTTCTAGGTTAAGAAACCTTTCAGTTTTCTCATCTGTAAAATGACAGGGTTAGACAAGAGTACTCTTCCAGCTTTCAATCTAGGATTCTGAGTATAAAGGGTCAAACTGAGGGCTCCTCAAGAGAACTATACAGGAAGCTGGTGAGGCAGGGCAAGCCCATCTCTCTATTCTTCTGGTTAATAGAGTGGTGCTACAACACAGAACATCCAGTAATTCCAAACTCAACTTTGAAACTGGCATGTTTATTTGTGATTAAATTGCTGCTTTGGGAAGTCATGAGATTTCCCAATAGCATAGGTAGATGGAGAAGTCTTCATGGGGGCTGGAAAGCTATCTAACTCCACCTTGCTTCCTCACTGCTAGGAATGAAAGGTTCCAATTTTTTGTCTCAGTAGAGTGTCACTGGGTCCCATATGACTTCTTTACTGGGGACAGATGGCTAGAAGAAAAAAAGGATCTTTCCCTTTCAGTGTGTACTTTACCTAACAAACCCCCTGTAGAGAGTGATATTCAGAGAGGAAGGACAAAGATGTCTATAATCCAAGCAGTCAAAAAATGGCTATAGAAAAAATGATAGCCTAGATGAACTGAGGCTCATCATGAGAACAGGTGCCAAGAGGAGACTGATTGAGATCCCTCCCTCACCCTTCACAGTGACCCTCCCTCCATTTCTCTTTGAACAACTCACGGAGCTTCTTCAAAGGCCAGGACTTTCTCACAGCCCTCTGGGGGTTCCCGCTTAAACACGTAGCTATGGTTGGGCCGAGGGGATGAAGCAAAGGCCAGCACTGGAGATGGACTGTCATCCTCAAGCAAGATAGCACGGGGTGGAGAGGGTGCTGAAAGAAAGAGGAGTCAGGTTGGCCTGTCAGACTTTGAGGGAAATGGCATAAATCTAATTCTTTGAAAAATGTAAAAGGATAAGCGATAGAGATAGATTTACCCACAATGATTCCAATTTTGCCCAACCCAGGGGAAACCCAGCACTGGCAAATCTTTGCCTTCTTGTCACTGCCCAAGCTTGTAATACTTTGCCTTGAAGGCCAATTTGACATCTTTTTTTCCTTTCAATGGCCCCTGAAATCTACTCCCTCTTCTAGAAAGTATTCTTGGATTTCTCAAAAAAAAAGTTAAACCTAAAATTCTATCTACTCTCTCTAGTCAATAAACATAGATTAAGCAGCTACTGTGTGTCAGACTGTGCCTAGGGATGCAAAGAAAAGGCAAAAAACAGTCCTTGTCCTTGAGAACCTCACAGTCTAATGGGGGAGACAACATGCAACCAAGATAGAGGAGAGGAAAGGCATGAGTATTAAGGGAATTGGGAATGCTTCTAGTGATAGGTGATATGTTTAGCAGGGAAGCCAGGAGGGAGAACATTTCTGGCATGGAGAATAGCCTGGGAAAAACACTTGAGATCAGAAGATGGAGGGTCTTGTTTGAAGGGACATGAAAAGAAGGCCATGGACATGGGGAATATTATAAAGGGCTTTGGACTCCAAGCAGAGAATTTTATATTGGATGCTGGGGGTGACAGGAAGGCACTGAAATTTGAGTGGGGGATTGACTAATCAGACCTAAGCTTTAGGAAAATCACTTGGCACCTGAGCAGAGGAAGAATTAAGTGTGGGAAGAGCCTTGCAGCAGGTAGGCCAGGCAGGGGGCCATCACATAAGTCCAAGTGGGAGGAGATGAGGGCCTGCACCAGGGTAGTGACATTATCAGACAGAAAAGAAGAGTTATTCAAGATGTTATAAAGGGGAAAGTGACAGGTTTAGGCCCCAAATTGGTTATGGGAGTTAAGAGAGAAATACAGAGCCTGGGTGGCTGAATGGGGTGGTGTTGCCCTTGATAATAAATGGGAAATTTAGAAGGAAGGAGGATTTGGGGAAACGATTCTATTTGGAATATAAATACATCTTTTTTGTTTCATGTTTGTTCACTACCTGTCTTTTCTATATTTGTTCACATGATATCTTGGCCTGAATATTTCTAAAAGGCAGAAAGACACCAGTTCTCTCTACATAATAATCAGAATAAGTAGATGAGTCAAAAATACCTCATAGGCAGTGGATAAGGCAAAAAGGCAGGGTTTTAAGCTAACTGGCAAGCAATGGAAGGACATCCCTCTAACTCCCAAGTCAATTTTGTTGTTCTTTATCCTGTCTACTTACCCTTTTCCTTGAGGTTAGGTGTCAGTTCCTCAGTTGCACCTCGGGGTTCAAAACGGCTGGCTTGGCCAATGAGTTGGGGAGATGCCAGAGGCAAAGAAGGGGAGAGAGAAAAGTTGCTTGGCTCCAGTGGAAGGAGGGAAGAATCTCTGTTGGTACCCTGAGCAGGGGCAGGGGCACGGTGACCATCAGGGACATCCAAGATCTGGTAGTGGGAGAAGTTATGAGAAAAATTCTCAGTTTATTAACCCAACTCAGCCACCAAACTATTACAAATATACTTGGCCTCACTACCTGGGCAATTTTAGCTTGTTAACAGATATACCTTCCTCACAAGTTACTATCTCAACTGTCTCAAATATAATTTGGATCAAATCATTTCTATTCAAACCCCTTTTCACTTCACTGTTCTCTAACCTGGACATCTTAATCTTATTTTTCACCTTTGTCCAACCATATACTTTCACTTCAAAGAAAACAAATCACTCCTCTAACCCCAAACCAATCAAATTCTTCCTGGCTAGGGTGACCTCCTTTGCTCAAGGCATGATTCATCTTTTTTCCTACCTCTCAAAAAATGCAACTTGTTACCTGAAAGCCTTCCTGATGACAGCCATTGTGATTCTGACTTGGTCAGAATTCATTTGCAATTGTTTTTGCATATTGCTTTGTAATAAGCATTCTCCCTCCCCTATTTCCCAAGCCAATGCAGTATATCCCAGCTAGGCATTAGAGGACCAAAACTCTATCTCCTACCTTCCCCCCACCACACACACACACACACACACACACACACCCTGACCTGATTTCTTGTTATTATTCCCCAAAATAACTGTGTTTTAGTTGGGCGCCCAGGAGAGAATCAATCCAAGTTTTGGACTGACAGTTAATAGCTCCTGAATCTCAAGGATCAGTTCATTGTTCTTTGAATTCAGATACTCAGGCTCTTTTCCACACCCTTGGGTTCAAGCTTGTGGGACCAAGGGAATGCTGAAAAGAACAGAGATACCACTCACTCTCAGCAGCTCCTCTTCACCCTGTTCCTTCACAAATACTTCCTCCAGTTCTTGGTTGAGTCCTTCCAGGCTTCGGTGCAGGCAGGGGCTAAGTCGCAGGACTGGGGAACCTGAGCGAAAACTGGGTGGAGAAGCCTGGACAGAAGGACAAATGAATCCAATAAATTAAATAAAGGGGGCTCTAGGTATGGTTTTTCAAGCTTCTGGAACTTCTGATTCCTCTGCTTGCCTAGGCAACAAAAGTTTTTAAAAGAGCTAGTTTTAGAGCTGCCAATATCTTTATTTTTTAAATTTTATTTATTTAAGGCAATGGGATTAAGTGACTTGCCCAGGGTCATACAGCTGGATAATTAAGTGTCTGAGACCACATTTGAACTCAGGTCCTCCTGACTCCAGGGCTGGTGCTCTATCCACTGTGCCACCTAGCTGCCCCTAGAGCAAGAACTTTTAAGATGATGTGGAGGCTGCTGCTGAAGGCCGGATGCCCATTTTAAATAGCTCTCTCCAACTGTCAAGGGCCCATCATTACCATCATTTTATAAGAAGAGACCAAAATAAAAAATGAGCAGAGAACTTTTCCAAAATCACCCACCAAATCAGTGGCAGGACTAAAATCTCTATCGTGGTCAGTTAATTGACTACTGACCCTTAACAAAAGTTACCCTGTATAATGGAAATAGAATCTATACCACAGTTGGGCCAAGTATGATTGTGCCCATAGGGAGAAAGAAATGGGTCAGGAAGGGACCTAATAGGCTAGCATTGGTACATACCCTCAGTGCTCTCTGAACAGCATGGTCTCCTTGGATTGGGGAGCCCCGCTCCTTCTCTTTCCCATTCCGACTAAGTTTTGTCCTCTGCAACTGTTGCTTCAGCTTGGTGATCTGGAAGCCCAGAGTAAACCAGAGGAGAAAAATAGGTCATACATAACAAGAACAATCAAAGTATTCCTCCCTCCCATGTGGTGACTCCTAGATGAAAACCATGAGGACTGAGATTGACTCTCATTTCTGCCCTGGGAACCCTTTATGACTGGGATACCAGCTCTGTATTTCACAACTCTTTTAAAGAATTAGCTGGATTAAAGAATGAATTGAACATCCCTCAATCTCAACTAAATCAGCTCTTCTAATGGGGAGAATTTTTAACCATGATAATAAAATAGCAAACTATTCTTCTATATGGTTGGTAAATCTAATAACTATAATATAAAAATTAACTCCATAGTTGCTTATCACCAGTTTTCAAAGAATGAGAATACCATCCATACATCTGGCACTAATATCATATTGAACATAAATACCCTTTAATGAAGAAGGCAGTTTAGGGCAATTATAGGGTAATTATCACTGTAAACATCAATTATCAATTACTAAAGAAGCGTAAAAAAAACTGCAGGACAACAGAGTCCAGATACCTAAACATGACAAATAATTTCTTTTCAATCAAATGGTACTCTTCACTCATCATTTTAGTCTTCAATCTATCCCTGTCCCAGGGTAAAGGTAAAATTATTTTTCTAACAATTAGAGAACCTAAGGCTCAGAGAGGCATGAAGTAAAGGGGATAGAGTGCTAGGTTTCAAGTTAGAAAAAAAAATGAGTTTAAATCCTACCTCTGATATTTATTGCCATGGGCAAGTCACTTAAACCTCTCTGGCCCTCAGTTCTATAAAACGAGGAGGCTGGACTCAATGGCCTCTGAGATTCCTTTCAGTTATAAATCTAGAGTCCTAGGAGCCAGTGAGTTAATAGCAAAGTCTGGGTTAGAACTCAGGTTTTCCAAATTCCCAATCCAAGGCTTTATCACTAAATCATGCTAACAAAAGGATAGGTTCTCTTTCTCAAACAAGAATTCGGGGACATTTCTGGCTTCCAATATCCCTAAATAGTTATGGATTGCAATTACCTGTCACAAATTTGTTATACTTCAACTGCTTTCCTTTCACTAGCCCCCAATATGCCCAGCCCATACAAACCCAGTTGCAAACCCCAAAGTCCCCAAATTGTACAATACTCATCAAATGAGTATTCATTTTAATACAGTTTAGCCTAAGCCAAACATAATTCAGAGGGCAAATAAGGTGCTCCAAAGTCATAGAATGCACTCCCCAGTTTTTCCAAAATGTTTATAGGTCATTTATTTGAGATCTCTATACCATGACTTCTCTCCCTTGTTTAGGAGTCTAAAAAGATTTTACTGTAATGACAAATACCTCACCTATTCTGAAAATTAAACTGTTAATAAATACCACCATGCATTTACATGTTTCTTAGACTTCTAAAGTATTTTCATCTCTATTATAATGTATCCTTAACCTCAGTAAAAAGCAGGAGTTTGCAAGTGTTTTATTGGAGAGAATGGTCTGGAACCCCTAGAATCCTAGCCTAAGGCTCTTTATTTAAATTCACTGCTTTTAGCTCCCAGGAGAGAGGGTGGGTCAGGGAAAACAGAGCTAGTAACTGCTTTTGGCTATTTTTTTTTTTAAAGATTAGATACACAGTTAAGCAATAAACACCAAGGGGGCTTGTCAGTTCCCAGGGACCTAATTCCTGACTTTCTCCAGTGCTTAGCTTTAGCTCTCTGAACTGCCTTCTGGCTCCAGCTGCAAAGTCAAAGGGGGAGACCAACTGGGACTCAAACTCTGTGCTTGCTTCCAGGAAAGCATTAACTGCTTTGGGCCTAGCTGATGCTTGGCAGGAAGGTCTGAACTCCTGGGTCCCATACTAAATCAGTGGGTCAGGAGTCAGCTTGTAGAAGAAGTTGGTAGGTGGCTTGGAGCAAGTAGAGCAGAATGGGGGAACACTCTGGAGACATATGATGAAGGCACAGTGCCATGGGGCAAGGGTGGTGGGAGAGAAGGGGCAGATTTCCTGGCTGGAGAGGAAAGGTGGCCATTACCTCTTTTCGGTGGTCTGTGCTACCCCAGGAGGCAGAGCGCTTGTGGGTGCAGGAGCCGGTTTGCTCACCTTCTAGCTCATGCCAGGACAGGGGTGTCTGGAGGGAGAGAAATGTAGTGAGGTGGACCAGCTCCTATGGCAGGCCATGAGGAAGCAAGAAGAGGCACAAAGCTCTTCATCCTTGGGCATCAAGCAGACCCCTGAAGCTAACTTCAGGATCCACTGAGAATCCTCCCACTTCAGTTCCTTCATCCTATCCTTGGAACTTTCCCCACCTCCTTCCCAAGTCATCTCTGAGAAACCTTTTCTGATTTGTTTAGTCACATCAGATCTTTGGAACTCTAAATCCTCACCTATACCAGAGGCTTCAGTCTGCATATAATATATTTAAACTCAGTATGCATACATTTTTATAAGTTCCAATTTCCCAACTGGTTCAGGTATTTCTGATGGTAGAGGTAATTAGACTGTGGGTGGTTCCCTAAAAGTAGGGGACCATGTGTGGTCTCAATTCAGTTACTTCAGGTACCCCTCAAAATATAGGATAACTTGTCAGCTACTTTGTCAGGCTCTTCTAATGAGTTATGGGTGCCACATAACCAAAGAAAAGCAACCAGGAAGGTGGGGGAGCCTCAAGACATCCCATATAAAGATCTGCTAAAGAAATAGAGTGGGGATCTATAGGATAAAGAAAAGGGAAAGAAAAAGAAGGGAAAAGACATAACAGCAGGGATATGTAAGGCCTGCCATCTAAAAGAAGTATAAGACTTGTTTTACTTGGCTCCAGAAAGGCCTTAGAGCCAGGAGTCATAGGTGGAAGTTGAAAAGAAACAGATTTGAGCTCCCTATAAAAAAAAGCTTCCCCTTAGGCACTATCAAAATAGAAGGGGTTGCCTTAGAAGGTTAGTTCTTCCTCTTATTTGAGGGCTTGAAGCAGGGGATCAGAAGACAACTTAGGGGCAGTGCAACACACAGGGGCACAATGCCTCATGTCCAGCTTTTTCTATCCCAATAGGTCTGATGACAAGGTTTTGGCTCTCTGCATGTGTCCCCTAGTCCCTCCATTTTCCATTCTAAAAGAACGGTTCCAGTGTAGCCCTATTTGGATATTCTAAACTAGGAAGTTCCTTTAGAGCGCCTACAAATGATAGTTATGAAAGGAAGCACTCCCTGCAGAGGAAGACCTGGCAGCCATTCTCTTTCCTGGACCCCTTTTATCCTTGCAGATATGTGATTGCCTCTTCCTGAGGTGCAGGAAGGTGTTCCACCCTGACTATGGGAAGGATCAGCAGGAACCTTGAAGCTTACCCAGTTCTCTAAAATCTGGGAAGGTAGCAAAGGCTTCAGTGGTTGGGCTGAATTCTAGGTTAGATTCCCTTTACTCCAGGTAGCTTTTCCAATCATAGCCCATTTTGTTCAATATCTGCTATAAACTATCCTTCATCTGCTTTCTCTCCTGGTATATTTTGTGAGAGAGAATAAAAGAAGACACCTGTGAATATCTAAAATACAGAATAACTTCCCTTAAGCACTTTTTTGACCCCTATCTTTACTTAGAAACATTTTGGCTCCTAAATGCCAATTTTTGTTGGTATAATTTCTGCTCTTCAGCCCAGGCTTCATAGCTCTTGTCTTCTTCCTTCTAATTTCCCAAAGGATTCTTCTCTAGCTGGGCAAAACTGCCCTGCATTCCCCTTAACAAATCACACTTTGTTTTCCATTGTTCTTTTCCATCTAGTCTTGTTCTTCCTTCCCCATTTGCCTCCTCTAGGAAACCTTCCCCAGTGCATATCACTTGGTTCTGATGACTAATTTATTCCATTTCCCTTTTGGACCAACAGATCTATTTGGTCATTATTTCCCTGTCTTTGTTCCTTTATCACTATGTAGTGTTCCTAAGTCAGTTTTATGTGTATTCTCTAACTAAACAGGGAGAGTTAAGGGCAGAAGGAGATGGGAATGATGTTTCCCTTCAGGCTATTGTCTACTCCATCTGGATCCCATGCTAGTGCCCAACTCGAGGATAAAATAATGAATTAAAAGTACAACAAAGTCATAGCTAAGAAAGAGATCCAATTCAAAGCATTGATTTTCTGGCCACAACAGAGATCACCAAGCCTCCAGGCCTTCTCTGCTTCAGAGCACTTTGAAGAGATTTTTTTTTTCCTGAATAGTCCTAAATCTTCTGGGGTTGGAGGAACAGCACAGCATAGCTAAAAAGATTTTCCTCATCAAGGGGACCCAGTGCACCAGAAACAACTTATTTTTAACACCAGTGTGCAGGAGGGAGAATTCAGCCTTATCACAAATGTGGCAGTCTGGTGATGTCGTCAATCATCACATGCAGATGATCCTTAAATTATGCAAAGCAAGATGTGGATCAGACATTAGAAGCCTTACTTGCAGGTTAAGAAATCCCAGAGCTGCAGCAGCTCAATTATTGTCTGGGACATACAGAAGTTTGATTGATAGAAGTGGGGGAGGAGGAAGGATACAAAGAGGTTGAGGTCGGGGGTAGTGGTGGCAATCAATAAATATTTATCTACTATGTGCTGGGTGCTAATCTCCACTAGCAGAAAACTTATATTCTATATTCTAACCAGAGAGACAACAAAGACTGCAACAGGCACCAGGTCACTGAGTTTATTTAAAGCTAGAAGATTTGAGAGATAATACTTATTTGACAGAGGAAAATAAAGCCCCAGAAAGGTTCTACTGCCTTGTCCAAGGTCATGAAGGCAGCAAGAAAGGGCCCTCTTCCCCATCTTGTTTATGATTAACTATAGCAGTGGAGTCTGTCCTAGATATGAAGCAGTAATTGGGCCAACTGGGGGCTAAGACAGTTTGATGCTGAGCAAGGTGGTCCAATGACAGTGGATAGTCTGAGATGCCCCTTAGCCCTGGAGTCTGCTTAAAAGTAATGAGGTTTGGGGCGGCTAGGTGGCACAGTAGATAGAGCACCGGCCCTGGAGTCAGGAGTACCTGAGTTCAAATCCAACCTCAGACACTAATTACCCAGCTGTGTGGTCTCCGGCAAGCCACTTAACCCCACTGCCTTGCAAAAACTAAAAAAAACAAACCAACAATAAAAGTAATGAAGTTCCCAGGACTCTTTAGTCCAGCATGTCACATGCCTAGATGCTTTCTTGTGAGGGTATATATGTGCATGTATATGCATACACACCTATGCAGACTCTCACTAGTGAGAGCAGAAATCAAACTGCAAAAAAAAAGGCAAGTTAATCAATCCAATAGTCATCTGATATTTTTCATCTAGTCCCATTGCCTTTATCACTCCATTATCAAAAGGGTCAAACCCACAGAATAAGTTGTCAAAGTTGCCAAAGTGTTAAGAAAGGGGTGGCCTTGTAATCTTTTTCCTTGTTTTCAAACAATACCAAAAAAAATCATAGCAACACTAGTTTGGGGGCAAGAGGTATGATTAGAATTGAGGCTGGGGAAAACAAGGTGAAAAAAGATGAACAAGGAAGAAGCATATTCAACTTTGTACCTCAGGTCTTCCCCTCCCCTCATGTTTGAGAAATGCCAGTTAGATTTATTCACAGGGGCCAAGTCAGTCCAGAGGCAGCTCATGTGGAAAACACACCCACATCCTCTAGAAACAACTGGGATAGGGGGCGCAAGCCTATGTGGGATGGGGAGGGGCAGGTACCCCAGTGTGCTGTCTACAAAATAAGGTGGCCAACAGAGGAACTTTCTGAAATAGTTGTTTCAGCTGTGGTAAGACCACTTCCTCTCTCTATATAGTACAAGACAAAATGCTTTGCACAGCAAGAAGATAGAGGGAGTAACCACAATCACTGGCATGGGCTGCTGCCAAACCTGCCCCTTCACCAGGCAGGACTAATTTACTAAAGCAGGCTAGTTGCTTTTCCAACTAGTGATTATTAGGAAGGAGTGTCAAAGGTGGAAAGGTGTATGCTTGCAGTAAAATAAATTCTTTACAAACACTTCAAAGATGCTCACAGAAACCCCTCCAGACCAGGAGAGTGACAATGATGGTACATTTCCATCAGTTCCTTAGCCAGAGATTCTCCATTTTTATTATTTGTTTAGCTAGGGTGTGGGGAAAGAGAAGGACTTAGCTGCAGTCACATCATCCAGGAATGTATCTTTTCAGTCATATAAATCATTTACTACTCCTTTTATTAAAACTATCTGCTCCCTGCTCAATGCTTGCCTGTCGACAATCTCAAAAAAAAAAAAAAAAATCAAATGCCCTTTTAAACACCTGGGGACTTTTTCTGGTTTCTATCGACCTCACTGTATCATATCTGAATATGAATAGCCTTCCAGTTGTTAGTCCTTTCCCATCTGCTCTCAGTTCCTGATTTATTCCTACCTTATCTTTCTGTTCCATCTAAGTAGATTTCTTAGAATCCCTAAGTCCTCTTTTTCTTCAAAAATCTTTGCTCAAGATGTCCCACACATCTGGAACAATTCCTCTTCCTTCCTTTCTCACTCTAATCTAACTCCCTCTTGTAGGTGCACAATTTAAGGCCATCTTTTTCAAGAAACACTGGCTCAATCCTACCCACTCCCTGAGCTGACACACTTATTCCAATGAATCCATTGAACATGGTGTCATTATTATTGTCTCATAATTATTATCAACCATATATGGTACTCTACTATTTACAAAGTATCTTATTTACAGTCACCCTGGGGCATTGGTAGTAAAAGCATTCTCATTTTATAGATGAGCTAACAGGCTCAGAAAGTCAGAATGAATTCCCCAAGGTCACTTAGCTAGCAAGAGTCACCCCTGGGATGTGAACTTAGATATCCTAATTCTAAAGATTAGACATAGTCTCTGTTCTTAGTCAGTTTAAATCTGATCAAAGAAATGGAACCCATTTACATGAAAGGCAGTGTAGTAATGGAAAGAGTGATAAATTCACTCTGTGCCCCAAATATCTAATAATATAGAACTCTGCTCCTGAGGGATCATGCAGGAAATACCTGCTGACTGTTTTATTGCAGTCAAAGTCAGTTGAAAGTTTTTAACCCTGATTTCTGATCAAAAAGCAAGTCTTAGCTACATTACATTGGCAGCTATGCACACAGCAGAGACTCAATAAATGCTTGCTACCCGAGTCAAGGTTGGATCAAGGTTAGTGGCTTCAGAAGTATCTACATTATCAGGGGTATGAAGAGGGTTGGGCCACCCAGACCATAACCATTGCTGTAGGCCTCACTGCAAAGACATTTAGCAGCCAAGAAAGCAGAGGCAGATGTACTCCAAGATATAAGGTACAGCTGCTTCCTCCTGGGTGGCAGAGGTAAGGCCCATCCCATTACAATGAGTATAACAGATGACAAACTATACTGGCATGGGTAAAAGTGACATGGTAGAGGGCAGGAGAGAGGTTTGGAGTGGTAACAGCCGTTATATTGGTTTAAGTAGTGTATCCTGGCATCATCCCCAAATTTTAACAGATTTTGGCTTTCAAAGCTTCCTAAGATTCATGGGCTCTGTGTCCTCTACTCTATCCTCCTGTTTCTTTTGGGGACCATGTTATTCAACAGTGATGTGACTGCATACTCATTTCTTGAGGAGTCACAATGCTAATACTGACACTGATGCTGCCTTTGAGGGTCATTCACATTCTAGCACCACACCAAAGCAAGCTGAGGTCTTTTGGTTGAATGGAGTGGAAGCCTTGAACACAAACAAGCCCTGAATACTCCATGGGTGGAGCAAACCTTTTGGTTTAGATACAGAAAGGCAGAAAGACAGAAAGGAATGGATGATCATAGTGCCTGAATTCTTCCCTGCTGCAGCCACACAATATTTACAGGTTGCTATGAGTTCCTCGAGGTCTGGGGCCCATCCACAGGAAAAAAGAGAGCCGTGTGGCCCTGGACCCGCCAAGCCTGGGGAGGGAATATCTCTGACCTCTACCTCACTGTGGCAGTGAGCCCGGGCCTGTTATATAAAAGATCTGGCCTACAGCTGCAGAGAGGCTGGAGCCCATGTCTTTAGATCCAGCCAAGGAAAATCTAACTCAGCCTTGAGCTGGAGAAGAAAGCTGCAGCTGAGGAAGGGGATGAGGGCTTCCTCGAAAGTTGGGAACAGAGGATGAAGGGATATGGATCAAAGGACAAGGAAACCTGTAGACAAAAACAAGACATCCTCAAGAACTAACAGTCTTTCTTTTGCCATCTAAAATCCCATTCTTCCTCAAATATCTTCCTTGCAGGGGCAGCTAAGTGGCACAGTGGATAGAGCATTGGCCCTGGAGTCAGGAGTAGCTGAGTTCAAATCTGGCTTCAGACACTTAACCCCACTATCTTGTAAAAACCCTTAAAAAAAAAAAAAGAAAAAATATCTCCCTTGCTTGGGCAAAAGAGGATAATTGTAGGGGACACAGAGACCATGAATCTTTGAAAGCTCTGAAAGCCAAAGACTGCAGTATCTAGATTACTGTCTGAACAATGAGATAGCAGAAGGAACCCTTTCCTAAGAATTGAGGAATAGCAATGGCTTGAATCTCTAGACAAGGCCCTGTGACCTGGCATCATCCTCCCTCACTGTTCTTCCCAAACACCTACTAGGGTCAACCACTTTGTAGTCAGTTCTTCTTGACAATTAGGAGCCTGATTTCACCACCTCCTCTGCTGCTCATCTTCTGGCTGCATCAGATTTCTTGGATGTATGCTCACTCATCTTCTCTAAACAAGAACACACGTTTTTTGAGATACAATTCAATCTTATTTTTTCATCCCAACATGTGAAAGGCAGTGATGGACATGCAAATACTTGCTAATGACCATTAGAAAAATGTACTGTAAGAAAATTAATTATTTGCTTTGGAAAAGAAGAGGACTCTGGAGGGTGTGAAGGAGGGATTTAAACCAATGAGGAAGAGAGTAGAGAAGGTGTGACCAACTCCTAGTCTATTTCAAAAAGGACAAAAATGAATGGATATAACTTCAGCAGGAAAGATTTATGAGTGAATACTGGGGAAAATTTACCCCAAGAAGCCCTGGACAAAGTTGTATAAAAGCATACTTCATGTTAGTACTTTGTGGATATTGCCTATTTTACAAACTAAATAGGTTTGTGACAACCCTATGTCAAGCAAGTCTATCAGTGCCATTTCTCCAACATATGTGCACACATCATGTCTTTGTGTCACATTCTGGTAACTCTTATTTTTTTTTTTTTTAGGTTTTTGCAAGGCAAATGGGGTTAGGTGGCTTGCCCACGGCCACACAACTAGGTCATTTGAACCCAGGTACTCCTGACTCCAGGGCCGATGCTTTATCCACTACGCCACCTAGCCACCCTCTACATTCTGGTAACTCTTGAAAATCTCATTATAATTTTAATTATTTTTATTATTTTTCAGTGATATTAAATGTTATGATGAATTGCAATAAGTGATCTTTGATATTACTATTTGTTTTGGAGCATCATAAACTTCACCCATATAAGAGAGAAAACAATCAATAAATGTTTGTGTTTTTGACTGCTTTGCCAACTAGTCATTCTCCTTAGGCCACCCTATTCCTTGAAAAGCAATATTAAAATCAATTAACAACCCCACAATGGCCTATAAGTATTCAGATGAAAGAGTCAACTGCTACGAAATTTCATTGTTGTCTTATTTTAAGAAATTGTCAAAGCCACCCCAACCTTCAGCAACTACTACCCTGATCATTCAGCTGCCATAAACATAGATAGAGGCAGGACCCTCCATCAGCAAAAAGACTGTGACTTCCTAAAGGCTCTGATGATAGCATTTTTTTTTAGCAATAAAGTATTTTTAATTGAGGTATATGTGTGTGTGTGTGTGTATTAACATAAAACTATTGTGCATTTAATAAATTAGAGTACTGTATAAATGTAACTTTTTATGCACTGGGAAAACAAAGTTCTATCACTCACTTTATTGCAATATTCTTTTCTCTGAGGTATGCTTATAGAATGCATGGAGAGTGTTATACTATCAATTAAATTCAAATTTATTGAGTGCCTAATATAATGTGCTAGGCACAGAGTGGGGAGAGGGGAGATACAAAGTGTAGAAAGACAAGATAACTGCCTTCATGTAGTATACATAGGAGCTGGTCACATACAGGGGAAGGGGATTTTAGTTCTAGCTGGACCACAGAGTATATATGGAGGATAACTAGGATAAGGTTGGAAAGGAAAGGTGGTAGAGGGTTAGTCCAGCAAGCTATATATTAAGGGTTTGAATTGTGTGCTGTAGAGACTAAGGAACTTTCAAGAACTTGGAAATTATGGAACCATATCCATGAATAAAGAAGATAATTCTGACAGCGTGGGGAATGGCAGGGAGCAGAAGGAAGAAAATGTAGGCAGGAAGATCTGATTGGAGACTGGCTTCAATAGCTCAGGTGTGATAAGGACTGAACAAAGATGGACTTGACTAAGTATTATGAGTAAGGAGAAAGAAAAAAGAAAAAAAAACAAGGTTTCAAATATGAGACTAGGTAAATGGTGCTGTCACAGACAGAAATAGAGAAGCCAATAAGAGAAGGTTTTGTGGGAAGATTTGTTTTGGTCATGTTTAGTTTGACATGCTGACAGAACTGTTAGTTCTCTTGACATTTTGAATATGAGTCTGGTTCAGGAGAGAGGTCAATGCTAAAGATATAGATTTGGGAATCACTTACTTAGAAATAATAGTTGGAATTTTTGCAAGTCAATGGAGTTGCCAAAGTAGAAATAAAAAGAGGATAGATGACCTTGGGGAATATTTTGCTTAAGAAAACAGGAATATGATAAAAAAAAGTAAATGATCAAAGGGCGGAGTTGATCTGAACTGGAGTTCATCTAATTCAATATGCTCATTTTGCAGATGAGAAAACTGAGGGCCAGAAAGGCTAAATTTTGCCTCTAAATCCAATGTTCTTCTTACTGGTAAGAGAGGAAGGTAGAGAACTTCAAAGTGTAATGCCTTAGCTCAAATAGAGGCATAGATGGAGGACTTTTCTAGGTTTATTAATCAATAAGACTAATACATCAAAATCAAAGTGCTTGCCTTCTCAAGGATGGGAAGAGAGAGAGAATTTGAAATTAAGAAGTATAAAAATAATTATTAAAATTTTTTTACATATAATGGAAAATTGTTAGCAAAATAATAATTTAAAAAATAATATAGGAAAGGAGCAAGTGAAAGAAAACAGCATTCCAATAGTGGAACTTTTGATACCACAAATATAAAATCTACTACCTTCTCTTCTAACTAGAAATCAATGCTCTATTACTTAATATATAAGTTTTCAGTCCCAATTTTATTTCTCCCATTTTCACATTCCTAGGTCATCTTGTCAGTTGGAGCATACTCAAGAAATGCAAATATCTATTAATGTCTTAGACATATCATTAGGAAGGTAAATTTACTTTAAAAAATCATAACTAATTCTAAAGACAAACTCAATTTGGATAACCAAATAGGAATTATTCATGGCAAAACTTAAAATCCCAAGCTGAATTTTATTTTCCACCATTCAGGTTGTTATTCAGAAAACGTAAAACATATTACGATTAGTTAGGCAAGTAAAACATTGTTTGAAAATTATCCCAAGGGCAGCTAGGTGGCATAATGGATAGAGCACTGGCCCTGGAATCAAGAGGATATGAGTTCAAATCCAACTTCAGATACTTAATAATTACCTAGCTGTGTGATCTTGACCAAGCCACTTAACTTCACTGCCTTACAAAAAACAAAACAAAAAAACAAAAAAAGAAAATTATCCTAGTGAATAGCTATTACATGACCACTGCTCTTTACTATTTGTGTGGATGACCAATCAAGTACCATCTAGATGAATCACCCATCTTAGTCCCAATACCTGGTGGGGAAAATGAGGTAAAACTCTATTACCTGAGTGGCCTTGTCATTGGTGCAGCAGGTAAAGGCGCCATCAGCATCTTTTGGCCACTGACCCAATAGGTAGGAGCCAAGGATTGTGTCCAGGGAGAATGTGCGTCGAACTCGGGGTGGTCGGTGCCTACATACCGACTTTTCTGGGACCACTGAACAGGGAACACTGGCTGGAAAAGAGCACAGCCCACATACTGACATCAGCATAGAGGAATTAAATGCAGTAACCACCTTCAGCCAGCCAGCTTCCCTAACTCTATAGCATTCTTATTTTTTCTTTTATAATCATCTTGTTATTTTGACTATTTGATATTACACAGCTTTAAAATTAGAGAGGGAGGAGAAGGAAGTGACAGACACTTGAGCAAGTGTGGGAACCTTTTTGTCATTAAACGCTATGACATGCCTTTTGTTGGCAGCTCTTCATCTCTCTCCCTCCAGAACCTTGGAAGTGAGGGCTTCTGGTTTCTCCAAGTCTGACAGGTAACCCTCCTCATCAACCCTCTTCCAAACTCCTTCAATTTTTTGTCTTATAATCCATTAGGATGTAAGCTCTTGGAGGGAAGAGGTGTGTGTGTGTGCATATATATATATATATATATATGCACACACATATATATATGTATATATATATATATATATATATATAGTTTTATTTCAATTTGTATCTCCTGATCTTAGCACATATTTATATATAGCTTTATTGCAATTTGTATCTCCTGGTCAGCTCTATGCCTCACCCAGAATAAACATTTAATTAAAGTTCAATCTATCTACAAGATTAAGTTGTTTCAAGCAGACCACATAATTATGCATGCAGTGTTATTAATATGTCAAATCTGGTTTGTTTGATGTTTGTCCTTCATTCTCAAAGAAGACAGTGACATCAGGGAGGTGATGTCATGACAAATGCATGAATTGGATGAGTGTGAGGGGGTGCTGTGATAAATCACCAGCCTCACTTTCTCCTCTAGAGTCATCAGGATCCAGTGTCCAGCTATGGATCAGGGTGACTGGAGATGGCTCAGGATGCAAGGCAGTCAGGGTTAAATGACTTAGCCAAGTTCACACATAGCTAATAAGTGTCAAGTGTCTGAGGCCAGATTTGAACTCCTCCTAACTCCAAGAACAATGCTATATCTACTGTGCAACAGCTTCTCCCTAGACTTGTTTCCCTAAGAATTGGGACTAAGCCTCGCCTACCCTTCAGATCTCTCATTATCGAATACAAGATCTTGAGTAGAATAAGCTATGTGATCTATAATACTGACAATTCATACTTCTCTTAGAATCCAATTCCAGACAAGTAAGACAATCAAGATAAAAATAATAATGACTACTTCAATTATTTAAGGACAAAGAATACAAATTAGATACTATCCATGGCTTTGAATTGATTTCTTTCTGCCTTTTCAGGCAGACACTGGGCAATGAAATTGAAGTAGTGGTAAGCTGGGAGCCAATCAAACTTATTTCAATTGTACATTATAGTATGATGTATAGTGAAGGCAGAGGTCAAAACCAGTGATAAATTTTTAATTTTCTGAATCATCTACATTTCAAATATCAAGGTTATCCCAACAGTCAATAATTTAGTTAAATATATTTATAAAAGTATATTTCTTCTAAAACAGAAGAAAATGCTTTCACATTTACAAACAATTTAATGTCCCACAATTCAAAGCAATATTTAATCTTAGGTGGATTTCCATCTGCCAACCAGATTGGTAAAATAGCAAAGCAGTAGATCTAACAACCAAAAAGAAAGAAATATGCAACAAATCTATAGTAATTAAAGCTAGGACAGAAACTCCATACAGGTATAAGTCTTATGAAATACTTTTCCCCTACTCCATTAACCCCATGGATATAGGCAGTACAAACCACTGATTCTATTCAGCCAAGTAAAGTCAGTGTCACATTTGGAAGTTGGTAGGGAGGAAGGTGGATAAGATAACAGCTCATCTAGAGGGAAAAGGAATCAAAGGAGTTTCCATGACAATGGGAAACACCTAGGGTCACCTTTCTCCAAACAGTCTACTCTGGACAGTGTTATGTGTACATGTGTGGGGGAAGTATCTCTAAAACAGTAGAAATGGTAGGAGTCAAAGAATGAGGAGGAAATCCACAGACAAGGTACTGAGAATTTGAAAAAAAAATGTAGAAAAAAACCCAAAAAGCCCACAACCAGAGAAAGGTTAGCTTCAAAGCAGATAAACCAACAGTAAGACAAAGACAGTAAAAAATTAATAAATATTTTAAAGGTCATAAAACATTGAACAAATATGAAGGAAAATAACTAAAAATCCCTAACAAAAAAAAAAAAGAATTTTGCAGATTCCCTAGAACAAGAAACTCCAGAAAAGCAAAGGGAGCTCAAGTCATAACCAAAATAACATTATGTCCCAAAGTTGAATTTTTTTTTTTTTTGCAAGGCAAATAGGGTTAAGTGGCTTGCCCAAGGCCTCACAGCTAGGTAATTATTAAGTGTTTGAGACCAGGATTTGAACCCAGGTACTCCTGACTCCAGGGCTGGTGCTTTATCCACTGCGCCACCTAGCTGCCCCAAGAATTTAATCATTAATGAAAGAAGATAAATAATCTAGATGCTAGTAGACTAGCTAACAGTCTCCCTCTCCAAAACTTTTACACTCATACTAGGCAACTTCAATATAAACACTGATGTTCCTTCAAACACCCTAATTTTTCATTTCCTCATTCTACTCATTTGCCAAGACCTATTTTTCTCTCCATATTTCTGCTACTTGTAGAAATGATATACACATGTATTCTACTCTGATGTTCATGAATTCCAAAATTCCTTTATCCAATTATAATCTTCTATCATTCCATCTCTCCTTATGCCCTTCAACACCTAACCCTATTTTTCATCCTTGCTATGACCTCCACAAATCCTCATTCCTCAGTACATTCCCAATGCTCTGGCTCATTCCTTTACCTTCTTTAATCTCTAGTCTCTTGGTGATCTCATTGCTCTCATGGATTCAATTATGTAAATCCCAGACCTAAATCTAGCCCTAGCCTCTCTTCTGAATTCCAACTAGTCCTGTATCACTAAGAACCCATAGGGCATTTCAAACTGGGATAATCTATAGTCATCTCAACATCTATATTGGAAGCCTTTGGTGGTTCATTCTGCTTTATCCCTTGCTTCCTTGTCCCATTGCCAAGCATACACCTTGCCATACACCAAATCTGTATTATCCCACTATTGGTTTTCTTTGTTCTCACTCTCATGGTCCTGAATAGAGCTGGAGGAAGTTACAAAGCCATGAATAGGGTCACTAAAATTTTGTGTTAATTTAACATAAAATTATATGCATCAAGATAATCTTCCTGTACCTTCTTTTGACCTTCTAGCCCACTCAAGAATAGCAACTGTTCCAAAGCTTACCATTTTCAATTTTTAAAATTTGTTTTGTGTTTTTCCCCCTCGTGGCTTTTTTCTTTTTGTTATGATTCTTCTTTTACAACTTGATTAATATGGAAATATGTTCAACATAGTCATACACGTATATAATCTATATTAAATTGCTCTCTGTTGGGGAAGGAAGGAGAGAGAGAGAGAAATATGTAAAACTTAGAACTTTACCAAGAAATGATTGTTGAAAAATATCTTTGCACATTGTTGGAGAAATAAATTAGTTAAAAACAAGCAAACAGCAGCTGTTCCAAACCTTATTATCTTTCTTCAAAGTCTGTTATGACCATCCTCCCCTTCCAGGTGAGGCCATTACCAAATTCACCAAAAAAAAAAAGGCAATTCATCAAAAACCTTTTTTTCTCCTCATATGGCAGGTTGAAATAATTATCCAGTATCTCCTCCTTTACTCAAGTCTCTAATGAAGAGGTGGTCTTTCTTCTTTGCAAATCTCAACCTCTTTATAGGGAGCCTTGAACCCATTTTCTCCAGTAAACTGAACCCATCATAATCATTTCCATTCTAATCTTCAATTATTCCTCTATTTCATACTTTCTTTTCTACCAACTGCAAACATGCCTATGTTTTCCCCATCCTTAAAAAATTCTTCACTTAGCTAGCAACCCTTCTGTTTTCTTATATCTCTCTGCCTCTTTCACTTCAACTCCTCAAAAAACAAAACTACTACACTGAGCACTTTCTGTTCCTTTCCTCTTATTCTCTTTTACATCTTCTGATATCTAATTTCATTATTTACTTTCAAATACCCTCTCCAAAGTTCCCACCATCTCTCAATTGCCAAATCTAATGACCTTTTCTCAGTCCTCATCCTTGACTTCTCTATAACCTCTGACACTATCAAAATACATAATATTCTTTCCTCCCCTGGATTTTCACAACACTGCTCCCTTTTAGGTTTTCTTATTACATTAACTGACCCATCTTTTGTCTCCTTTGTTGGCCATCTATATCATTCCCACTAGGCTCTGCTCTTTACCCTCTTGAATATCTATAGTCTCTCTTGGTGTTCTCATTACTTCCATGGATTCAAATATCATCTCCATGCAAATCCCAGATCTAAATCTAGCCCTAGCCTCTCTTCTGAATTCCATCCAATTCTGCATCACTAAGAATCTATATAGGGCATTTCAAACTGGGATATGCTGTAGACATCTCAAATATCTACATTGGAACATATCCAAAACAGAATTGTCTTTCCTCCAAAACCTACCCCTTGTAAGAACTTCCCTATCACTGTCAAGGGCAACAGAATCCTTCTAGTCACTCAGGTTTGTAATCTGAGTTGTCAAACTCAACTTTTTGCTCCTCCTCAA
Source organism: Macrotis lagotis (assembly GCF_037893015.1). Lineage (NCBI taxonomy): Eukaryota > Metazoa > Chordata > Mammalia > Peramelemorphia > Peramelidae > Macrotis > Macrotis lagotis. The sequence goes on from NC_133659.1 coordinate 194,139,954, forward strand.
CCTAGACAATATCTCTTCTCCATGTTTCATTATTTCCACTGACATACTATCATCATTCGGGCCCTAATCATCTTGTCCCAATTACTACAGTTGTCTTCTGTTTTCCCTTTCTCAAATCTTCTTCCTATTCCACTCTTTTCTCAGAATTTCCTTAGTGATTTTCCTAAAACACACTTCTCTCCATCCCAATGACTCCCTTCCCACACCCAACTCTGGCAATCAATAAACCCTAAGTGCTCCTTATTACCTCTAAGTTCAAATCTACATATAAATGTATACATACATAAATATAAACACATACACATATATAGATGTATGCATGAATACATATACAAGGGTACCACAAAAGAATGTTACTAAAGCTAAGTGGTTTGGGGTAGCAATAGAGAACAGATTTTTTTTTTTTTTTTAGGTTTTGCAAGGTAATGGGGTTAAGTGGTTTGCCCAAGGCCACACAGCTAGGTAATTATTAAGTGTCTAAGGCCGATTTGAACTCAGGTACTCTTGACTCCAGGGCTGGTGCTCTATCCACTGTGCCACCTGGCCGCCCCAAGTGGAAAGATTTTGAATCATAGGCTTATCAGGGTGGGAAAGGAAGGGCAGATAATTAACATACACAAATAGGAAGAAAGAGAAATTAGCAATTTAGGTAAATCTAAATAACTTGGTAAATTTGTACGAACAGACAAAAGAGCAAAAACTCACTATGGAGACAAAGTTACTTACCTCAAAAAAGAAGGGTATACTAATACCCTTATATTGATACTAATCAATATAAAAGACATAGAGAAAAAGACAAACTTAAACATCACATATTAAATGTAAATGGATCAAATAATCCTATAAAATAAAAGATAATGGCAGAATGGATAAGAAAACAAAATCTAACTGCTGCAAATGAGAGAGACACATGAAAATAAACATTCATGGGATAAAAAGGAAAGGCTTCAACAAAATGTACTAGGTAGGTATCAGGTGATTCCAAAAAAGGGCAAACTAGCATCTTGCGCAGAACAAAGGAAGACAAAACTTCAGTGTTGAGAGAAAAGGAAAATTCATCATGCAATACAAGTTCACTTTTTAAACATTTAGCCTAATACATTTAGGGAAGCAAATCTGCAATTTATTCTGAAGGTAATACTTTTTTTAAAGAAAGAGTTTATTTATTTTGGGTTTTACAATTTTTCCCCCATTCTTGCTTCCCTCCCCCTACTCCCCACAGAAGGCAGTCTGTCAAGTGTTTACATTGGTTCCATGTTATACATTGATCTCAGTTGGATGTGATGACAGAGAAATCAAATCCTTAAGGAAGAAAAATAAAGTATGAGATAATGAAATTACATAATAATATAATGCTTTTTTTTTCTAATTTGATGGTAATGGTCTTTGTACAAAGTCCATAATTCTTTCCCTGGATACTGATGGTATTCTCCATTGCAGATGGTGAAGGTAATACTTTTAAAATTAGTGGCTGCTTTAAAGATAACTTAAAACTTGATTATATTAATTTTTGCTTACTCTCCCTACGAAATAGGAAAAGACAGAATTACTCTCATCATTTTATAGGCTAAGGATATTATTAGTTTTCCCCAAATTATAAAGTATATCAGTGAAAAAGCATTTCCTTCTCCTAAGGTTTCTATCTCCTCCACACTGTCTCCTTGTATTCTTTCCATTTTGAGTAAAGGATTAGAGAACAGATCTGACCCTTTTAGGAATTTTTATCCCACCAGACCAGTCTATTAATTGTCACTTTATTCTCCTAAAATCACACAAATCCACAGAGATAAGGCACAGGCTCTAAAAGGCAAATTTATGTAAACCACAAATCAAGAGCAAAAAGGCAGGTAGAAGGGCAAAACATACAACATAGGGTAGGAGAGAGATTTGGATGTCGTAATTCTCAAGTCTTTCACCATAATCTGGAATCAGTAGTTCTCAATATAAAGGGGAGCTGCCTCCATCAACCCTATAGGTTATGCTCTGTTGTTGTTCAATCATTCAATTGTGACTCTTTGTGATTCCATGGACCATAGCAACCAGACTCTTCTCTTCTCCACAATTTCTCAGTCTGTTAAAGTTAACATTCATTGTTTCCAAGACACTATCTATCTTATCTTCTGCCATCTCCTTTTCCTTTTGCCTTTAATCTTTTTTTTTTTTTTTTGGTTTTTGCTAGGCAATGGGGTTAAGTGGCTTGCCCAAGGCCACACAGCTAGGTAATTATTAAGTGTCTGAGGCCGAATTTGAACTCAGGTACTCCTGACTCCAGGGAAGGTACTCTGTCCACTGTGCCACCTTTAATCTTTATATCAACATCAGTCCTGACTTTTCATTATGTGTTCAAAGCATTTAAGCTTCAGATTTTAGTATTTGATCTTTCAGTGAAAAGTTCAAATTAATTTCTTTAAATGCTGAAGGATTTGATCTCTTTACTGTCCATGGCTAGAATGCTTCATCTATCTGGATTTTGTACCAGTCACACATCACTTATGGTTCTCTATCACCCTTCTGAATAACATGCACTGGATATTTATTCTTTATAATAGCTAATTTTCTGCTCATTACACTCAAGAAAAGATGCAGAGTATTTAATACACAAGGTGAATAATACAACTACTTCCTGGTCCTTCCCTAGTGCTTTGACCAGCAATTTTCTCCTTCCTTGGCTCTTGATGTTATAGAGAGCAATACTAAGTCAATAAGTCAAAAAAGAGAGAACAAGGATATTCTTCAGTGAGAATCTTTGTCTTCTCTAGTAGCCACTGATTCATAGAAAATTGACTGAACTCATTTGGAGAAAATGTTTTTACCTGAGGAATCAGGGCTAAATTCTGACTCCTTTGTCATCAAATAGATGGGTCAATCTAGATCTTTCTATCCAGAAGAGGACAAAAAGAGCTGGGTCCTGGTCCCTGACCTCCGCAACCACCACTATCCTCTCTTGGTGGAGCCCATCATCAGGCACAAGATCAAAAGATTATCTTTCTCTGTCATGTATTCTTTTGCCAGTTTTCCTCTCCTCTTCAAATTGCTGGTCAGCTAGGCCTTCTCAGGGTAATGCAAACACCTGCAACATCTGCCTTGAGCCTGAAGGAGATGAAAAAAGCCTGGACTTTTTGGGGAAAGCTTCTATGTCATAGGGTTAAAGTGAGGGGCAAATAAAAGCATGTTTGTAGAGTACCTTGCAAGTTTTATAATGCTTTATATGAATTATTGGCCATATGTCATCTAGTAAAAAAGGAGAAAAATCTATTCATAACTCAGATCATTGCCCATGTGGAATGGTCCTTGTGGAAGTTATCATTCTAGTTCTATTACCAAGACCATGCACTGTGGAAAGGTTGAAGTGAAGTAGATTGTCCTATTTATAACATGGTAGTGATATGTATTATGACTATTATTATTATTATTATTATTATTATTATTATTATTATTAAAAGGGAATCAGGAAAATATTTAGGTTACAAAGGTTAAAAGTAGCTAGTTACAGAGTTAGATATAAGCTTTCTCAATCAACCAGATCTTGTCCTCAGTTAATGTGAGTGGGCACAATATAAGTTTGGTGGTCCAGTTAGCCCCTTTTTCTACCCCCTCCATGGTTTTTCAGGCTTCCCAAGGAAATTTGAAGAGTTGGGTGTTAGACACTACCCAGTAGAATTTCTGGTCTTAGGAAGAGGAAGAAAAGCCACAAGAGGAAGTCACCACAGCTGTCTGTGGTTAAGAGTGCTACTAGATTCTTTTAGGGAAGGGATTGGGTACCTCCTTTCAGATTTGGGGTGGGGGAGTAAGAGGAGGACAATCAACATGTAGGCAAAGAAGCCTGCACCATCAGAAATGAGATCATGGAACCACAAGGCCCAGGAGCAGAGCTTTAGGCCAGGATATCCAGGAGAGGCTGCAAGAGCTGAGGCTGGCCACTGAATAAGGGTGGAGTGTCCTGTTTACAGCACCCTGGTGGTGTTATCAGCCCATCGCAGGCACCAGCCTCCACAGCACTACCCACCTGGCTGAGAACTCTGGCAGGAGGCCAGGTCACTTTAGCCTTTAGCTGAGCAGTGGCAGGGGCTTTCAGTTCTTGGGCAACCATAAAGAAAAAGGCACTAGAGATAAGAGGCCTCAGGTGCTATCTTCCAGCGCCACTTGGCTCGGTCTCCCAACTGCTTCCCCTTATACAGCTTCCTTGCTGGGGCAAAGAATAGGTCAAGTGTCTTACTCTCTTGGAGAAGTAATGTAAGGAAGGGAATACAAACGTGCAGTGAATTACACAATAAGACATAGATAGGCCAGCTGATGCACAGAAGACCAACATCTTGCTCCATCCTGAGATAATGAGGACACTGAGGTCAAATTCAGCCAAAGAAAGGCTAACCCCCAAACCAATCAAGCAAACTCAAATGGAAAGGCCACTTGGCAAGTCTCAAATTGCCACCACTCAATTTTTTGGAGGGGAGAGGGCAATATCTTCTCAAGAGCACCTCCTTCTCTCTTCCTCTTCCTCTTTATGGCTAATTCTCCCTCTTCTTTTTTTTAATTTAATTTTTTTATTCTCATTTTGTACAAATTTTTTTTTACATTAATAAAATAATCTTGTTTAAGAGTAAACAAAATACCCCCTCCCCCATGAATATAGACTTGCTTCAGAGATAAAGGGGAGAGAAAAAAAATTAAAATAAAAAAATAGTAATAATTGTAGGTATGGCCAGGTGGCGCAATGGACAAAGCACCAGCCCTGGAGCCATGAGCACTGGAGCCCACATCCAGCCCCACAGACCCAACAATCACCCAGCCATGTGACATGCAAGCCACCCAATCCCCACTGCCCTGCAAAAACCAAAAAGAAGAAAAAAAAAAGACCCAAAATAAAATAAAATAGTAATAATAGTAGGGGTGGCTGGGTGGCAGACAGAGCATTGGCCCTTGAGCCAGGAGCACCCGGGTCCAAGGGTCCAAAGGTCCAAATCCTGCCTCAGACACGCAAAGATCACTCTGCTATGTGGCCCCAGGCAGGCCATCCAGCCCCATTTGCCCTGCACCCTCCCCCAAATAATAATAATAAAAAATGTGCTTCAGTCTTTGTTCCAACACCAACAACTCTGTCATAGGTGGATCACATTCTTTATGTTATGTCCATCGCAAAAGTTACTTCCATATTTTTCCAACGTTGCCATTGCTGATCGCAACTCCCTCCTTTCTTATTTCTCCACTACCATGTACTATATTTTCTCTCTCCTTTCACTGACTCTGTTATAGGGTAACTGAGTGGCGCAGCAGACAGATCCCTGATCCTGGGGCCAAGAAGCCCTGAGCCCCCATACCACCCCTTAGGCCCAGAATCCACCTGGCCCAATGGTCCTGGACAGGCCTTCCAATCCCAGCCCCTTACAAGAAGTAAAAAAGAAAATGTGTTATATCTAACCACTCTCCCCGCCATGGTCCATCCTCTCCTCCTTTATTCACATCCCCACCTCTTCCCCCTGCTCCCCCCACTTCTTATTCCAGATGTCTATACCCCATTGAGTATATATGCTGTTTCCTCTCCTAGCCACCTCTGATGAGAGCAAAGGTTCCCTCACTCCCCCTTGCCTCTCCCCTTCCATATCATTGCAATAGCTCAATGTAATAAAGAAAAATCTTATTATATGAAATATCTTGGCCTATTCCCCCTCTCCTTTTTCTTTCTCCCATTACATTTCCCTTTTTTTCTATTGACTCCATTTTTACACCACATTTTATCTTTGAATTCAGCTTTCTCCTGTGCTTCAACTATAAAAGCTCCCTCTACCTGCTCTATTAACTGAGAAGGTTCATATGAGTATTATCAGTGTCATTTTTCTGTACATTCTCCCTCTTCTTTTACCCATTTTTGCCTGGAGAGAAAAGGGAAGACAAGGGACATGAACAGTTTTGGGAAGGGGAGAGTGAGAAAGAAGACACAAGATGAGAAGAGAGCTCACTGGCTACTGTTTATAGCTAAACTAGTGATTCATTGATGGGGGAAGGAGATGCTGAAGCAGGAGTGGAAAAATAGCTCCTGGTCAACTTAATTTGGACTATAACAACTAAAAAATATTTTATTATCATCTTCATTTCTTTTTTCTTTTGTTTAATTTAATTCTTTTACAATTACATGTAAAGATAGTTTCAATATTGGGGGATTTTTGGTAAGATTTTTTGAGTTTCATATTTTTCTGTCTCCTGTTTTCCTCCCCCCCATGACATCAAGTAATCTGCCATATGTTTTATATATATATATATATATATGTATATATATATATATATGCAATCATTTTTTGTATATACAATCATTTATTTCCAAATATATTACCCTATCCGTGTAACTTAAAAAATAAGAAAAAAACTAAGCAGTTCAATATCACATATTAACTGAGGATAACAGAATATACAACATTATATACTTCTGTTTCTCCACCTCTTCAAAGAAGGATGACATAGTCCTGATTCTTCTTCTTCAATACTAAGTATTAGTGTTAAGTTTTGGAATTTGACATTGGTTTTTTGATTCTTTTTATTTATAAAGGGATAATTTATTTTTTCCCAGAGTTTTCATTTCACTCTACATTAATTCAAATGAAGTCTCTCCCATACTTCTCTAAATTCAAGTTCATTGTTTCTTATGGCAAAAATGTAGGGATTGAACCAGGTAGCCTATTAAAATCCATTCCAACTCTAAACCTTTATGCTTGTGATCTTATAGACTACAACAATTTAGCCGAGGCAACAAAAAGGTGAATTTCACTTATTTTATTTACTATCCTCAGCACTCAGTGAGGGAGAATGGGTCCAGAAAAGGGATTATTCTCCACAGCCTAAAGCTTTTGGAGCAGCTATAAAAGAACTGAATGAAAAGTAGAATGGTCAGACACTCGAACGGTGGCTCTTGCTGTCTGTGACATTTTTAAAAATTGGAATTCTATGCATTTTATATGTTAAAAAAACATTCTGAAACCATAGGCTTGAATGACAATCAATTATTAACTACTTTTATACACTTTTAAAACCTCATTATCCCTGCTCACAATCACCAATGATCTTTTTTTCCAATTTTTCTTCCTGTGCCCTTTCACACTCATCTCAGAACACAAATATCAGTATACAAAAATCACAAAGTGGGTTTACCTCCCCCCACCAATCCTGATGGCATCCATAAAATCAAATGGGGAAAATTATGTTTACAATGTCAATATTCTTTGACCCAAAGATCTCATTGCTAGGTATATACTTTAAGGACATCAAAAAACATTAACTAGGGGCGGCTAGGTGGCGCAGTGGATAGAGCACTGGCCTTGGAGTCAGGAGTACCTGAGTTCAAATCTGGCCTCAGACACTTAATAATTATGTAGCTATGTGGGCAAGCCACTTAACCCCATTGCCTTGCAAAATCTAAAAAAGAAAAAGAAAAAAAATTACAAAAATTGCACACACACACATACACACACATATTTGTCATTGCTGTTGTTGGTCCTTCACTCTTGAAGAAGACCATGACATCAGGGAGGTGATAATACGATATGCACATGAATTGGTTTTAAATGAGGGGCTGAGCCATCTCGGTCCAGTGGCTAGATATGAATCAGAATGACTGAAGATAGCCCTGGATGTGAGGCAGTCAGGGGCTAAGTGACTTGCCCAAGGTTACACAGCTACTAAGTGCCAAGACTGGATTTGAACTCGGGTCCTCCAGACTCTAGGGCCAGTACACATGCAAACACATAAACACATGTATATATGCACACGTATATATATATATATATATATATATATATGTATACATACACATATACAACAGCAGCACCATTTTATAATAGCAAAGAAAAGTAGGTGTCCATTCTTTGGAAAATGGCTAAATGATATAACTGCACCAGAAAAAAATGACAAATGAGAAGAATTCAGAGAAACATGGGAAGACTCAAATGAATTCATCATGCAGAGCAAAGTAACCATAACAAATTAAAAAATCTACATAATGAATATAATTGTGTAAGGGAAACAAGCAAGAAGAAAATGAAACTAAATGCAGGTGCATCTTTAATGACCAAGCTTGGCACAGGAGATGAGCTGAGAAAACATAGGTGCCTCCCCCTTAGTGGAGGCGGGCAAAATTGCATATATTGTCAGTTCTGGTTGAGGAGGAGGTTGGTTTAGTTTAACTGTTTTTCTCTTTTCTCTTTTTAAATCTTTGTTATAAGGGAACAAAGGTAAGGAAGGGGGAAGATAAATTTGGAAATGGATGTGATATAGTGAGATATAAAACAAAAAGACATCAATTTAAAAATAGAAATCAAAATCAAAGGAGAAGATAAAAGAAAAGCCAAAAAAAGATATTTCCTCCTCTAACCCCACTGTTTTGATTTTCTCTTAGGCCTTACGTACATGCCTGAAACACCTATTTTCAGAGTTGAAGCTTTGTCGAAGAAAGATCAGGGCAAAAAGGGAGGCAGTCAGGCTCTCCAGCTTCCTGCTCCCCACCCCTCAACCCCTTTCACCTTGAATGCTTGTTTTGTCTCTCCTCGTCCCTGTATCTAGCAATTGAAATCCTACCCATCTTTCAAGATCCAGCTCCATGCTCCATCCCCCAAGTCTTCCTTCCCTGATTCCCAGGCAGAAATGATTTCTTCTCTGATTTCTTTTAGCACTTCCTTTGCCTGCCTTATAAGCTTTTACCCCTGACTATGATCATTACAAGTATGGATGATTTTATTCACTGTCTTTGTATCTTCAGTGACTAGGTCATAGGTAGGTACTTATTGATTATCCTACATGAAGTGAGTAAGGAATTTAGAATCTGAGTCTCAGATTAGGACATTAATGCACTGTTGGTAGAGTTGTGAACTGATCCAACCATGGAAAGCAATATGGAAATATGCCCAAAGAACACTAAACCTGATCATAATCTTTAACCCAGCAATACAATACTAGGCCTATACCCAGAAAAAATCATAAAAAAATAGGAAAAGTGCCACATGTTCCAAAATATTCATAGTAGCTCTTTTTGTAGTACCAAAGAATTGGAAATTGAGAGGATGCCTCATGGCTGAACAAGTTATAGTATATGAAAGTTATTGAGTAGTATTATTCTATAAGAAACCATGAGTGGGGGCAGCTAGGTGGCACAGTGGATAGAGCACTGGCCCTGGAGTCAGGAGTACCTGAGTTCAAATCCAGCCTCAGACACTTAATAATTAATTACCTAGTTGTGTGGCCTTCGTCAAGTCACTTAACCCCATTGCCTTGTAAAAAACCTTAAGAAAAGAAAGAAAGGAAAAAAAGAAACCATGAGTAGTTGGACTTTAGAGAAGCAGGGAACAAATTATGGGAACCAATGCTGAATGAAGAAAGCAGAACCAAGGGAACATTGTACAAATTAACAACAACATTGTGAGATGATCAAGCATGACGGATGCAGCTTCAGAGCAGTTCAGAGAGCTAGGACAACCCTAGGAGACCTGCTATAAACAGTACAGTACTATTCCTCCCTATCCAGTAGGAGAAAAACAAAACCAAAGAAAAACCTACAGTCTGAATGAATACTATGTTTTACTTTTTAAAAATTCTTTTATTTTTCTTTCCTAACTCATCATTTTCTATCTTTTCCCTTAGTCCTAATTCCTCATACAGAAAATGACTAATCTGCAAACATGCTAAACACCCAAAAATATATTTTAAAAAAGAATATGAGCCTCAGTTTCCTCATTTGTTATATAAGAAAACTGGACTAAATTGGTGGTTCTCAAAGTATGGTCTAGGGACCTCTGGGTCCACATGAAGTCCAGAAGACCAAAATTATTTTCATCATAATACTAAAATACTTTAATTTCCAAAATGGCAACTATATATAGTCCAAAAGATATAGCCCACATAAACAAAAGCTCTTTGGGAAGGGGGTCCTCAATAATTTTAAGAGTGTTAAGAACCGAGAACAAAACATTTTGAAAATTACTGGATTAGATAATCTCTAATCCATGATTAGATCATTCCTTTCCTGTTTAAACCCTCTGATCTAATAAAATTTATTTGTATTATGTTAGCAACCTGCAAGCATGGTGCCTTGCAGAATAGATGCTTAATACTTACACCATCTTGGCTGTCCAGTGTAGATGCCTTTCCAGGACCTTTGCAGGATTAAAAACATCAGAGAAAGGAGCAGCTCAAAGATGATCGGGAGGAGGAGGGAGTGGTGATGGTAGTTATAGTTCTTCTGGAGAACACTTTTTTCTGCAAGACACCTGCAGTTGGCAGCTGTGATGGGAGATGCAGGAGCCAGAACCTCTGGGGTGGGGGGTGAGGTTTGTTCAGTATCAAACTGCAGGGTCCTAACTAGGAATTTTAATATCTGGGCCAAAATTGGTGAGAGAAAAGGGAACATCATTCCCTAAAGTTAACTTTGTTCTCTTCAGGGGAAGAAAGATTGATTCTGGCATACATATTCTAACAAAAAAAAAAAGGTAATGGGGGAAAGACCCTGATACCTTCTGCAGCTAAACCCCTCCTTTATTACCTCACATGCTCTGCAAGCTGGGAGAGTTAAGTACCCAGAGGTGAAAGATACAGGAATAATGAGCTTCAGAAGGAGGTATGCTTCAAAAATGCTGGTGCCTGGAATAAAGCTCCTGTTGCCCTGTCCTAGTTTGAGTCCAGCAAACAGCAATTTGGAAGAAAACAAGGAGTGATGTCTAGGGAGCTGAAGCAAGAAAAGAACAATACCACCAGCAAGTCTTTTGTTCTGTTTTATATAAATGCTGAGATAAACAAAACAGTGGGGTTTCAAAGTCCTCATGGTCCAAATGAGGAGGGGGTGGCATGAGCATTGTGCTTGTGGGAAGTATGCTCTAGGGAAGCTGTGTTTAAACTAAATCTCCAATTTGATGGTCTCACTACTCTTAAGTACTCCTTGGAAACAATACAAGAAGTCCTTGTATTTCAGATGGGAATATGAAAAAAAGGAGCTTCAAACATTTCCTTCAGCTACCAGTAGTTACTTAACTCAAACATCAGAGAGAAAATAATCAGATTAAGGAGACAATTCCCTTTACCAAGAAGAGTTATAGAGACTGAGAACTCACATTTGTTGTAAACTCACATGAACAACTTCTCTGAAGGGCCTGAACTCTGTAGTTTATAGCTCAGGATAGGGGAGCCAAGTGAAAGAATTCCTGACTTCACAGTCATTCTCCTGAATAAAGTTTGCCTCTGCAGGCAGCTGGAAAAGGGGCCCAAGGAGAGACCCATCTGGAAATGTCATTGTGGGAAATCACTCAATATGAGGAACACTAGAGCCATTTCAATCCTGCAGGGAGGAGGACAGCATCAACTCCAGAGATAGTATGTGTATTTAAACTGACATTTGCTCAGTTCTCAAGAAGTTGCAGTTAGAAGAAAATGAAGTGGTGTGAACTTTTCACCTTTAATCTAAATTCTCGGCAGGATTTCAACATCCTCTCTTGTTGTGTATCTCTGTCTCTCTTTCCTTCCCTCCCTTTAGCTCCCTCTCCCTGACTGAAGTATGTTTCCTTTGGAAATTGCTGGACCTTTGAACTAATTACCATAAATAGCATAACAGAATGGTTTTCTAATACTCTACACCATACACATTTGAAAATAATAAATTTTAGTGGTTTATGGACCAAGAGAGTTGACTGGCACAAATCTTCTAGTAAATGTCACTGCTTCCTATCAAAGACAACAAAAATAAGTTTAAGTTGACTTTTGAGTCAATAAGTGATGTGGGAACAGGATCGATGAAGGGAGATGATAATACTACCATTTTGTAGGTTAAAGCATTACCCACATATTTTCATCTATCCTCATATAGTAGAGAGGACAGAGATTGCTATAGAAGACCAGACAATCTATAGTGGAAAGGATACTAGATTTTGATTCATAGGACCTGGGTTTGAATCCTCTGTGATCTCAGGCAGGTCACTCAAACTATTTGGGTTTCTTCATAGAAAAAAAGAGAATTGGCCTATATGGTCCCTGGTCCCATTTAACTCTAAATGATCTATGAGTTACAAACATGCTCAGGAAGAGGAATTGAGTTCCAAGAGAGCATATAATTGCCGAAATTCATTCAGGTCTCCCTTTTCTGAAGTCCCTTTCTTCTATAGCCTGTCTCCCTTGAGAAAGAAAAGAAGTAAACTACATCCTGGGGACTAAATGGAAAATGCCCAGGCCTCAAAGAATCCTAAACTGTTCAGGTATATCTCAGGAGGAGAAGTCACCAAACAAATCAGGTTATAGGACTTCCTTTTTTTTTAATCCAAAAGAATGTGGAGTAAAGGGAAAGAAAACAAATGTTTCTTCAAGATTATAGCCAACTTAATCATTATTGAATAATTATTGGTTTTGTGGCCCACTCTGATTTCCCCCTGTCTCTCCTTCCACTTCCAAAGGAAACTTCTTGGTTGCAGGAATTTAATATATGCTGAGATAATGCAAACATGTACTATTAATTAAAATAAAACAGAATTAAGAAAAATTTTTGGTGGAATGATGGCACTGCTTTCCCTCTACTTTTTTTTTTTAAGTTTTTGCAAGGCAATGGGGTTAAGTGGCTTGCCCAAGGCCACACAGCTAGGTAATTATTAAGTGTCTGAGACCAGATTTGAACCCAGGTACTCCTGACTCCAGGGCCGGTGCTTTATCCACTGTGCCACCTAGCCGCCCCTCCCTCTACTCTTAAAAAAAAGTCATAATACAAATCCAACGGAACTATTTTTAGATTATACATCATATGGTATTGTTCATACCACTGCCCACACTCATTAATGTAGATAATGCACAATTACACTTCAGAAGGCACATATTCAAACCACTTCCCAGCTAGGATCTTGCTAACTTTGAGAGACTACAAAGTAAGCTCATAGAGTGAGAGATAGAAGATACCTTAGAAGTCATTAATACAAGCCTCTGTTTTACAGATGAGGAAAACAAGGCCTAGAAAGCTACACTGATTTGGTCAAGATCATACAAGTAGCATGGTAGAGCTGGAATTTGGACCTGGGTCTTCAATAAATTCAACTTCTTACTATCAAGACTACTGACCTCTGAGGAAGAAGAGAATGCGAGAAAGAATAGTACAGTGTATGAAGCTTCCCCTAGATAGTCTTGAACATACAAACAAGCAACAGATCACGTGTGCTTTAGAGAATGAAATAATTTAAATTAAAAGGATGATGACACAAATTAAGTTAAGGTTCCTGATCTTCCCCAGGACAGTAGAAAATACCAGCCATCGATACAACTGCAGACAGAACTTTTAAGTGTATATTGTAGTTCCATGGACCTGCTGTGCTCTGAATTAATTCTCTTTTTTTAGCAAGGCAATGGGGTTACTGCTCAAGGCCACACAGCTAGGAATTATTAAGTGTCTGAGGCCAGAATTGAACTCAAGTCCTACTGACTCCAGGGCCAGTGTTCTATCCACTACATCACCTAGCTGCCCCCTGAAATAGTTCTCTTAAAGGGGATGTGAAAAGATTGATTAAAGAAGAGGGTAAAAAATGCACAAAGGAGCAGTAAATTATGATGAAAAGCTAAGAGTTCTGCTGATTAGTTAGAGAAAGGAAGGAATCAATTAGAATGTAATCTTAATTAGGTTAAAAAGGTTGTTTTTTGGAGGTTATTTTGAGATTTTCTTTGGGTTTTTTTTTTTGAGGTAGCTGCTATATCCTTTACTTTTATAGGACTAAACAACAGAAATGAGTTTCAATTAAAGGAAGAAAGACTTGAGTTGGTTCTGAGAATTTTTGGCCATAAAGATTTCATATCAGAAGTTTGGAGAGTCGGACCCTGAAGATAATCAAGAGAAATGAACAACTATGTGTCCTAGATGGCTTAACGTTCACCTGAATGAATTACCCCCATAGCTCTTTCTAGCTCTATAATTCTAGGAAGGTACTTCAAACCGAAAAGAGATGTTAGATAAGAAATGGCCACTAACAAATTCAAAAAAATAGCTTCTTCTTCTTTTGGAAACAAGGGCTTAAAAAGAAGGTCAAGGTATTATTTGAGCAAGGATTTGAAAAGATGAAACAAGGTCACACAAGGTCACAGGGAGAATTTGCTTACTGGGGTGTCTCAGGCAGCTGTGCCACGGGCCCTTCTTTGGTTATACACCCCCCTCCCCAGCAGATGAGAAGCATAAATAGAGCTCAATTTACCTGTGGCTCACCACAAGCAGGGATCAACGGGGGTCATGTCACATGATCAAAAGAGCCTGGTTAGGCTAGGATTAAATACTACATAGGCACCATAGCCCCAAGTACAATGTTTTATTCCCCTGCAACACCTCAGTAGACAGGTGACTGTCAAAACCCAGGATATGAACAAGGAATGATTCATTTACCCAGGGGGAGGGGAGAGAAAGAAAAGAGAAACAAGTCTCGCAGTGCTGCCAGAGTCAACTACCCACACAATTTTCTGTCCCTCCTCAGGGGGACTTAACCTATTCTTCCTGTATACATATATATATATATATATATATATATATATATATATATATATATATATATATGTATATATGTACATATATATCCTAACTTCTGCTCCTCTCTTGCTTAGACAACAAAGGACTTAGAATTCAACATTACCAGGGTACCTCCTCATTCTAACATTGCATGAGTTGAGAAAGCTTTAAGGCCTTGCTTAAGCTTTCCTTTTCTAATCTAAAGGAAGTCAACTCATCATATTTTTGTTTCCTTCTCACTTTTATGCAATTATATTCATTTCTCTTTTTTTTTGTTGTTTTTGCAAGGCAATGGGGTTAAGTGACTTGCCCAAGGTCACACAGCTAGGTAATTATTAAGTGTCCGAGGCCACATTTGAACTCAGATCCTCTTGACTCCAGGGCTAGTTCTCTATCCACTGCACCACCTAGCTGCCCCCAATTATATTCATTTACATTTGTCTCTGATTCAGTACCTTCAGTTTCCCATTCAGTTGGGAGCTCCTTAAGGATACTATACTTACACTTTTATATATGTAGTTCCCAGAAGATGAGGTTATTCATAGAAGGTAGTCAATCAAAGCTGTTTACTGGTCAGGTCTCACAGACCAGTCAGTGCTCATCTTGTTCTATTCCGTAGCTTCTACATCTCATTATACATCATTGAGGTCCCATTCTCTTACCCCCAAAGAAGAACAAGAGCCATTCCTCAATAGATAAGTGGTCAAAGAATCTGTACGGTTGGTTTTCAGGGGAATGGCTTAACAGGAATCATTAACTTTCGCTCTAGATTACTGTAAGGGAAATGCAAACTAAGGTTCCACCTTAGACCCAAAGATGATAAAACACTAAAATGGTAAATGTTGGAATTGACTATGAAAAGAAAGGCAAACTTGTCCAACCATTCTGGAAAATAATTTAGAATGACACTAAAGAAGTCACTTTAGTCACTGCAGAAACCCTTAGCCCCAGCAGTTTCATTATTAGTCTAAACCCCTAGGAGGTCAGAGACAAAGGGAAAAGTTTAAAGCAGTATTTTACAAAGCAAAAAAGAACTGGAAGGAAAATAGGTGTCCATGTTTGGGGAATGGATAGACAAACTAGTATATAAGAATAATGGATATTATTGATCATATCATAAGAAATACTAAAAATAAAGGATTCAGAAGAACTTGGAAAGACTTACAAACTGCTACAGAAGCAAGCAGAATCAGAACAATTTACATGATATAATAATATATAATAATAATAATGTAAGAAAAGAAATAGTGAAAGATTTCCGAACTCTAATAAATGCAATGACCACTTGGTGACTTCAGAGGACTGATGGGGAATCTCTCTACAAAGAGGTGGTAGACTATATGTATATGGTGAAATATGCATTCCCATCACAGTCAATAGGTTAATTTGTGATGCTTGACTGTATTTACTGGTTACAGGAGAGGCTTCTATGAAGGTGAGGAGAATCAGTGGTAACAAGAATATTAAAAAAGAACAATAATTTCACTATAATTAGTAAAGTTTTCTGGGTATTACACCCCAGGGTAGTTCCCATCCTGAAGTCCTAGTTTGGTTTTTTTTGTTTGTTTGTTTTAGGTTTTTGCAAGGCAAATGGGGTTATGTGGCTTGCCCAAGGCCACACAGCTAGGTAATTATTAAGTGTCTGAGGCCGGATTTGAACCCAGGTACTCCTGACTCCAAGGCTGGTGCTTTATCCACTACACCACCTAGCCACCCCCTGAAGTTCTAGTTTTGCCAGTTATTCAGATATCCTGAGGGAGGTTCAAAGGTCAGGTGGTCCCCTAGGTCAAGTCCCATCTAAAAAAAGGCCTGATCAGCCCCTCAAGCAAGAATCTGATAAAGAATGGCACTCAAGGGTAGATTTTTCTTACAGTTTATGCTTCACATCATCAATGATAACTGAGCAGATGCTTGTCATTTTGTCCTTCACCACCTGCATCCAGAGGAGAGGAAAGAGACAAAGGAGGGTGTGGCAACTCAGCATAAATGGAAGCCATGATCTACCATCTCCTGCTGCATAAGACAAGCTGTGGGCCTGCCCTTTCTTAAGTTAGAAGCCACAGCTAAAACTCCACCATCTTTCACACACCTGGCAAAGAAAAAGCTTATGTTCCTAAAAGCAACAGGGAATTAATCTGATCCAGGGAAATAATTTAGGATGTCATTTTCTAAGAACTCTCACCCTTCCCCCACAGCCAGTTTCTAGGGCCAAGTCTCTGAGAGCCACTTGAGGGCAACCGTTCAGTTCACATGGCAAACTTCAAGCAGATCTCGGCAGCCGTTTACACAGCTGCTCCAACACAGACCTTCAAGCTGCAATCATCAGGGGCCCAGCAGGGATTTGGGGTACTGGGCACACTTTCATGGTTCTAAGACAATAATGAAACAGTTAATAACCTATAACTTAAAAAAAAAGACAAAAAAACAGTTTATCATCTCCATAGGTCAATACAAATCCTGTAATCTTCCTTCATCTAGGATACCCCATGATAGAATTTCCTAAAGAAAAGATGCACAAAAGGAAACTTTTTTCTGAAAGATAACTGTTGTGAACATGTGAAAAAGTGAGGTAGGGAAGGGAGAAAGGGAAAATACACACACATATGCACATATATATATATATATATACATGTGAATATTCATATATATACACATATATGCATATGTGTATATACATATATGTCTATGGAGAAAGGGTGTGTGTGTGTGTATATGTCTATAGAGAAAGTATGTGTGTGTGTGTGTGTGTGTGTGTGTGTATAACCAGCAATGGTTATCAGAAAAGAAATTCATTGTTTTGTGTCTTGTGGCTGATGCAGAGTTCTCACTAAAAATGTACTAGTTATTCTATATGGAGAAAACTCTCTTGACCCACTATGTGAAGGATATATTAGCTTACTCTTATAAAGCATTTTCTTGTTACAAATACATTATACAAATTAACTTGATCCTTCCAATTCCCTTGAAGCAGGTAGGCAGAAGTTTTTTTAACCTTTTTTTTACAGTTAGGAAACTAAGACTTAAAGATATTGTGTTTTGCCTACATGCATTCTAAGTGGTAGTACCAAAACCTGAATGAAGGTTTTCACACTTGGGAGTCTAGAGGTCTTCTCAGAATGCCAGTGTTCTTTTGATCAGTTAGTTTTCTAACAGTGGGGAAAAGGTTGTTCTACCCATAATCCCTTACCTGGTTTCCCTTATGTTCAGACATACATTTGTAAGACAGTTGGCTGGACTACAGTCAAAGGATGGAGTTTCTCTCTCTGTAAACCTGAGTCACCCAGTGAAGTAGGATCAGACCTACACAGTTGGCTTCATTAACAGCATATTCTTGACCAAAAGATCTTCCAGGGACTTCTATGAGTACCACACCTGCAATTACTATTTCTCAGATCATAATAATATGCATAATAATAAATGCAAAGTGGTATTATTTCATAGTTTCCATATAAGGGTCCCTGTAATGAACTTACAGGAAGACATGGATAAGAGTTCATGGGCCCACATGGATGGGCTGCAATCTGCATTTCTAGAAGGCATAATAACCACAGAGCTTAAATCACAGAGTAATGACCAGAAAAGATCATTTAAAACCTCATTTTCCACGTTAAGAAATATACAATGCATCTCAAGAGAGAAAAAAGAACAGTATAGAATGATTCTTGGAATGAAAGGCCAGTAAGAAAACTGGTTTCCCAATAAGATACTTGGACATTGTGATAGCATTCCCTGAACTTCAGCTGACTGCAGCAAATCTCCCCTTGACTGAGCTGCTTCCCAAGCTGGATCAACAAAGTTCAAACATTGTATATATCTAATCCATTGCCAGGATCTAAGGCAAACTCTACTATACATGACTTAAACAAGTGTGAAAATAAAGGCTGAAAAAAGTGGTGATATAAATATGACTGAAGAATTATTCTATACTCATCCTGTATTGGTAGTATGAGATGTCTACACTAGAGCATCTATCATGGGAAGATCAGATAACCTCCAAGAAATAAACTAGGTAAATACAAAGGTGAAATTACCTAGGGGTTCAAGTCACTGCCCCCCCCAAACAAATGCTTGAATGATCTCAAGTCATTTGTACTCAATAACCCAAACCCTATCTCTGTAACATAAAACTAGCAAAGGGAGTGTTGTCTGTGGGTGGATGAGAAGAGAAAATGCAGTGTTAGAATAGATAATCTGTCTGTCTGAACAGTTTACTACAAAGATATATGGAGGCAAAGTGAGGAGGTAATATAGAAGACAGGTACTGGGCGTCTTGCAGGAAAGGAGTCTAGGTCATATGATGAACAAAATATTCTGTCCTCTATACCTGAAAAGTAAAGGGGCTATTCCTATTTAATACCAAGTTTTGTTTTGATGTCTTTTTTCTAGGGTTCTGTCTCCCATGAACATTCAGCAAATACTTCTACATTTTAGACCCCTTCTTCCTTTAATAAATCTCAAGACAAATACAGAACAGCATGTCTCCTTGCTCCCTCCCTTCATCAAGCATGACTAGAGAACTGCTCTACAATAGGAAATTCATGTCTAAATAAAACACAGGAAGGAGCCAAAGCAGCTCTCACATGGTCTCCTCAAGTCAGTCATATTCATTAAACAGTCAACTTTCAGTTACTTATATTCAGAGAGATCCTTGGTGTTGGACTCAAAATCACTTATACTAGGCTTCAAAGCTTTATTAAGCAACCACTAGATGTATTTGCCCTCAAAAAGCTTACAATTGGGGCAACTAGGTAATACAGTAAGATAGAGCACTGGCCCTGGACTCAGGAGGACCTGAGTTCAAATCCATCTTCAGACACTTAATAATTACCTAGTTGTGTGGCTTTAAACCCAATGCCTTGCCAAAAAAAAAGCTTACAATCTAGTTGGGGTGCTAAGACATGCATACAAGTGAATTTTCCTTAACTGTGTTTTGCTTTAGCTATTCAAATGCACTTTTTCTGACCACCCAAAATGACTGGAAGACTGGATCTATTCCAGAAGAAAGCCACTTGGACCACTAGACTACTAAAGTAAGCCTCAAGAGCTAAGTTCTAGCATTGGCTATAGCTCTCATTAACTATGTGACTTTTAATATAAGTACCACTTTACAGATATGGAAAGCAATTATCTACCCTACCAACTTCTTAACATTGTTCCAAGAATCAAAAGAAATTACGTATATGAAAATACTTTTGAATTATAAAGCACTATAGAAATGTAAGGTATAACCTCAAATTGGTCATATTTCTAACTTTGCTATAATATAGCTAGGTTTATGGGTCTTCCAATCTAGAGGGTTGGCTTATAGAGTTTTTTTCTGTAGAAGCAGCTGTTTTAGAACACTGAATTACAAAATTATGGTTTTAGTGAGAAAGGTTCCAGGTGCTACCTTCTACATCGCCACACAGCAAACATATACATACACAAACACACATACACACCTACCTCTAAACCCAGACCATGTGCTATTTTTAAGACCACTCAGGCTGCTTCCCCTCCACTCCCCAAATGCTAAACATCTCCCACCCCTAAACATTATGCCAAATCTGATTGGGACTGGCTTTTTGGCTCAGATCTAACCCTAAATGGAAGCTATGAGGCAGTATTTCAGGCAGTATGCAGCTGTAGGGAAGGGCACATATGTGTTATCAGTAGTGGTTCTATCAATACTGTGTGGGCGATCAAATATGCACAAAGTGAAGAAAGCTCTTAAGCGAAAGGGAGTGTGTGGTAGGGGGTGGGAAGAGAGGAGGTGGTTGAGAGAAATGGCTTCTTTTCCAATCATATTTTTATTCTTGTCAAATGTTACACCCAGCCTGGCAGGCTTATAAAACCACTTCAGTCATGCCACCGTAACCCTGGCTTCTGCCTTCACCTCTAGTTGAGACAACAGAAGGCAGGGCAACACCAGAGGGCAATAAGGCACATTAGAAGCAGGCAAAGCTCTCTTCTACTTTTTATATTTTTCTGAGAGAGAGAGAGAGAGAGAGAGAGAGAGAGAGAAAATATGTGTGTTAACTAGCCTGGAAATTCTGCCCAGTCACATGACATGACCAGACTATGCTTGAAAAGCTTTTGGGGGGGGGGGGCGTAATTCCACCCTGATAACAATCTTGATAACCTAGACAATTAAGCTGAATTCTGACTCCTGATTAGGGATTATTTTAGGAAACTCAACCAGTTTAATTTTACCTTCTTTTCTTCCCTCAACCAGACTCCTAGTAAGAATTCAATATAAACTTAACAGTAGCTGGAAGAAAACCAGTCTCTCATTTGTATCTTTGTTTATTAGGTTTAATAGTCAGGTAGCTTTGCTGTTTTAAAAGAGCAACTAAATTCAAAACATTTGTGGTTTCCATGGACTGACCTTGTTATTGCCCAAGCTCCCACCCCTCCCTTCCACGAACTTCAAACATGTAGGAAAGAGAACCTCTAGCCTCAGCTATGAAATCCATGAAAATGTCATGTCTTGGAAGTAGTTAAGTTTTCAATTCCAGAAACCAGAAAAAATAAAATAACATGCTAGAAATCTAGGTGAGAGAAGTCAAATTATCGCTGGGGAGGTAAAGAAAGATGTGGGAAGAGGGCCTAGGAAGTTTGAATGTGACTGGAAAAAGAGGTTAGCACCAGGTTGACTGGGGGAGTGGTACCACGCTCTTCTTCTTCCGTTCAATATACCCACTACCCGTTGAACAGTAATAAGCACACTGCCCCAGCCCTTCCTCTACAAAAATTACCAAAGAATCTCTTTAAACTTCAGAGTAAGCTTTGCCCTCTTGGATTTGGAAGCATGCTGGGCCTCCTTCAGAAAAGGGCAGGCTGCCTACTGTTCCCAGAATGCAATCTGAAAACAGGGAAGGCAAGAAAGAAGGGCTAAAGTTTAAGGGAAGTAGGGACAACAGCTGGTCAGATAAGACCGGAGCAATCACAATTGGTCTAGGGGAGGGTGTTGGTAGAGAAAACCATTTCAACTTTAGCTAAGGGGGACTGACTGCTAGCCAAAAAAACCCCTACTTATTAATTCACCTCCTCTGTAACTAACTCCACTTGACTGAGAACTAAGGTGACCAGGCAGACATTGTGCACAAAGTATTGGATTGGGATTTGGGAAGACTAGAGATAAAACCCTGCCTCAGATACTAGCTCTAGGACCCTACCAAAGGCTCTTAACCTCTCAGCCTCAGTTGCCTCATCTGTAAAAAGCTGAAAATGTCACCTATCTCACATTCAAATGGGCTCATTTTTTTTCTTAGCAAACTCTTAAAGTGTTCCATGAATGTTAGTTATTTACTGTGTCCCCTCAGAACTCATATTCAGTGTTACTTTATTTGTGCATTAGATATTGATATGATTCTATTAAAAGCCTACAGTCTTTCTCCTTAGTTTTATCTTTGCCTGAAGATGCTACAATACCCACCTACCACCTCTTCATTTATATTCAGGTACTAGATGATTCATCTGGCAGGACTGGTAGGCCAAATGGGCTGGGGCTATTACAACTCAAAACCTTTCCCTAACAAGCAAGTTTTCCTTAGAATAGATATGTGGGAGAAACATGATGGAGAGATGAGTGACAGCAAAGAGGCATCTCAACCATCACAGCTGCCTTGCCAAATACTGTCCATCAGCTAATAAACCATATCTAAAAATAGGTGATGACTTCTAGACAGCCAACAGAAGAAAATTCCCATTCTCCTTAGAAAAGACTTACTAGTTCTTCTACTACAGATCAACAAAAGCTCTTTGAGGATGTCTTTCTAGGCCACCCCCTACCCCTTTTGGGCATCTGAAAGCATGAATCCATAAGCAGGCTCAGCTAAAGGAGTGGAATTCCATCTACCTCTGACCACCTCCATCCTAAACACCCCCTCCAACACATACACACACACACACACACACACACACACTTCCTCACTCTACCACCTCCTCCACACCTATCAGCTCTCTGGTACTCATGAACAAACCAGAAAACCTGAGGAAAGTGGGAGAAGAGTCTCTATAAAGCCCCAGATTTCAGTTCCAGGGGTCTCTAGGGGATTGAATCAAGTTTTCTTATCATGAAATACCTTGATATGTTCTTTTAAATTAAAATCATCAGAATTTTCAGTGGTGTTCCCCCCCCACACACACACACAAAGTAAAATGAGGTTTAACATAAGTCAAGGGATAAAAATTTTAATGACTACAAAAAACTTAATGATTAAAAATATTATATTCAATAATAATTCCAAAAGGAAAGGATACAAAAAAAGGATGCAAGATACTAGAAGGGTTAACAAAACACAGTTGATTAGGTGACAAGGGCTAGAGGCCACAGTACCACGAGTCATCTGTTGTTTCCCATGGCAATGGTAGTTCTTGATTCCTCCATGCCAAGGGAGGTATTGTGGAATAGATAATCCATAAATTGTGGATAATCCAAAAATCTTTGGATCTGACTCTGGAATGTGTTCCACCTTACATGTAAACAGGGTATAGTTAATACTCTAGGAAATACAAACTCTGAATAAGTAATGAAGTCAGGCCAAGGATTCAAATCAGAGGGTCTTGGCTCTAGCATCCATTTCCCACCAGACTTGAGAAGGAATGTCATCTTTTAGATACCTATGTAGCCCAATTTGAGCAAAGGTGTTCTGTTATCACTTGTCTGGCTCACATCTATTACAATAGAGGGTAGAAAGAGGAATGGAAAGTTCTAGTTCTTTACTACTTTATGGAATGAAACCACTTAAAGTACAAAATTATACAGAGGAATGCTGTCCATGAAAAAGCAAAAACAAAAAACCTGAAAGCAAGACCTGACCCATAATGGGAGAAAAAAATTAAGAGCTGGTCTTTTCCCATCCTGAGCAAAAAATGTGCTGAGTTGCACTTTGAAAGGAATATTCTCAGACACTCCATTCTCAATGGTGTCACTTGGATCAAGGTTGAGGTAACAGAGTATCATCCCAATGCACCAAAACAATGAAAACAGTGATACCTTAGGCACATCTTGGGAAGATCCAAGTTGACATTTAAGTTATGGGAGTTTTGTAATTTTTCCCTATACCTAGAGGCCAGGAAGACTAACATTGCTTTTCTCTCCTTTCTATCAACTTGTCACCTAAGTGATCTTAAAATCAAAATCTCCTAGTCGGCTATCTGTAAGGTCTCTAACATACATCTCCTCCTCACCTCTGCCTCTTGGACTATCTAGCCTTCTTCAGGACTTATCATTTGTGTTTTACCCACCATAAGAACCCTTGCTTGATGTGATCCTCTAGTTGGTAATGACTTCTCTCTTCCTCCTCAAATTATTATGTATATACTTCTAGAAGTACATGCTGGATCTCGGGCAGCTCTTTATTTAGTTTTCGTATCCCTGGTACTTACCTAACAAAGGGCCTTGAATATACTAGGTTCTTAATGCTTGTTGGCTTGGATTACAATTTAAGAGTTTCACGGCCTTTCTGCTGTCCAAATATGGAGTAACCATACAACTCATACACACACAAACACACACACACATATACACACATAAAAATACATCTCTTACAGGAGAGGACAAAATACCAGTCCCAAATTTCAAAGGTGTTCTCACTAGTGACAATATTTAAAAGATTGGACACTTCAGTAGTACCATTTCAGGCTAACAGAATGCTCTGTGTTACTAAAACCATTTGAAGTAACAAATGAACTGAGACTGGGTGGCAATGTCTTCTTGTTTTCAAATGCTTCCCTACAGAAGCTGTCTCAATTCCAGGTTTTGGAAGTGACAACTGGAGCTTTTCTAAAGGGGGAATTAAATGTACCCCCTCAAACCAAAATTACAATAGGGCAGTATCCCAGAATAGAAAGTCATTTTCTACTCCAAACAAGCTATTCCATAAACAGGTTTTAGTACCAGTAGCTAGAAGGATTATATACTACTGACTCTTTTTCTTCAAGACCTATGATTAATGCATTTCATTAAGTAGACACCTCCTCTATACAGTTTCTCAACCCCTAGGATGGGAGTTTTGAAGACAATGTAAAGAGGGTGGCAAAATAATCATTACTGTTACTGATAATAACCATGTTTCCACATATTCAGATGGCCAACCCAGGCAGCCCAACCAACTTCATACACAATAATTCTCCTAAGAAGGAGATAGGCCTTTAGGGCAGCTGTCAATAGTCAATTCAATTATGTGCACACAGAGACAAATGCTAATGTAGGTAAATCTGGGACAGTAGACTAGCCAAAAACAGTTTCTTTGAAATGCACTTTATTGTAGAATGGAGGAGGGAGGATTAGGAGAAGAGGAAAGTAGGAAGACAGAGAGAGAGAGGAGAGAGAGAATGAGGAGAGGACAAATTTATTAATGTTGTTTTAATTTTCCTGATTGATAAAATATAAAACCCAAACTACAAAAGACACCTGGGGGATAAAAAATGGTAACCTTTAAATGCTAGGAAGTAATGGGGAGCCAGATTGGGACTAGACTTTTACTATGGAGCATCCCCCCAAGCAGATGGAGAACTAACTGAAGCCAGATGCCCCCAACTCCCCTAAAACTTGGCTGAGTGATGTTTGGCTTTCACTAACCTTTATAGTAAAATTTCGTAGTTTATTATGTATATTAATCACTGGTCTTTATATCAGAATAATGGCCAGTTATCTTCTAAGTAAATTTTAATGGGAAGAGGAAGTAAATAGAAAGCACTGGCTATTCTATAGCCCAGTTATCATTCACAGGATTGGTAGATTTGAGGAAAATTATGTACAAAGTTAAGTGTTATACTGATTTTGTCAATATGGAAACTGAGGCTTCAACTAGTGGTTTTACCCAGATGAGTCATGACTAAAATCTAGGTCAGTTTACTCCTGATCTAGCTTTGCCCATCATTAATAGTGCCTGGAGAAGTATAAGAGTTAAGAGCTTCCAGATGGTATAAATGCACTAGAAGAAATGTAAAAAGGGGGAGGGAGGATAGATGGAAATCTACTCCTTTAATTCCTCTATCTTGGGTCCACATTCCCCACTAGCAGCATTTCTGCCTTTCTTGGAATTTGTCTTAATTTTCCTCTCTAGCCTGCCTAGTTTAGAAACCAGACTGGATTTCTAAAATACAATAAGGCACCAAAGCTAACAAAATTTTTTCTAAACTTTCAACATGACTGAAAGAAGACATCCCACGTAGATGAATGGTAGTCAGAGGTAAATCCCCTTCTTCACATAATAATCTTTCTTACAAGCTCTGATCTATCTTGTCAAGAACAGGATGGGGTGTGGGGCAGGAAGATAACTGCCCAGCCTGGAGTTAACGTTACATCACTTGGAGATGGCAGACTGAAACACTCACACTAAGGACACTTAATTGTTCTTGAAACCCAGTCTCAGGCTCACCTGGTTTTTAAACAGATGGGTTTCAAAACCTTGTTTTAAAATTCTCATTTTAAAAGACAGAGAGTAAGACAGTGCAAGGGGAGGCCCTGAAATTCTGAAACCTGCAGTACTGGTTTCCTACCAACCTGAGTTTGCTCTTTGAAGCCTGAAAAGGCAATGGGGCTCCGGCCAACAGTGCTCTCAACTTGGCTGGGGGGAGGGGATGGGGAAGGCAGTTACCAAATGAAGGGGGTTTCCTTCTATAATACTAATCTTTCATTAAGCCATCTCTGCTGCTTCTCAATGTGAAAGTGGTAGTCTGAAGAGATACTGGAAGGAGAGGCACTAGAATTCCCAGTGTTTGAGAACTACGGGGGATGGGGAGATTGTCTTCTCCCATCCCAAGGCAGAGCAGGCACATGTTCAGAATGCCTGGCTACAGAGTTTCAGATGCCCTGGTCTTTGCTATTGCTTCCTCCTCCCTTTTTCTTTTCCCCAAGATGAATGGTCAGATTATCAGACAAGCCACTGGGTAAACTCTTTGAGAAAATCCTACCCTGTCATTTTGGAAGTCTCTTCCACTTCTGACTTCAATTTTTAAAAATAAAAAATTCCCTGATAAAGAGAAGGATTGAAAAGTCCTATAAGTTAGGAAACTTTCCAAAAGTGTTAGCTTTACAATTGGCTCCAAATCTTGACAAGTTATGAGCTCTCTATTCTGTTTTCTCTCTAGGATCACAGGGCATCAGAATTTTAACTAGTATAGACCAAGCAAAGTACCCAGACACAGAAGTCCACTCCCTCACCCCTCTCCCCCTCCATTATCCCTCTCCCATATTATCCACCATTTTCATTCCATTTAGTCCAATTACTGACTACCCCTCCAAAGGATATACCAGAGGAAGTTGCAAGAACAGTTGTTCTTAAAACACATATGCCAGCAGGTTTCCAACTACTATACAGGCTGCTTGTTTATTGGTTTCCAATTAAAATGACTAAGGTTCTAATACCTGCCATTCCACTAATTTCCCTGGGCTCTGAGTTTGGAGGAGCCAAAACATAACTAACAGGTTTCAAACCCTGTGGTTTGTTCTACAAATAGTAATGAGCATGAGTTAGTTTGGGCATTGCCTTTCTCTTCCCCATTGGATTCTATACATATTTTTATGACTGGGTCGCCATCTTGCTAGCAGATGTGATAAGTTTCTTCATTCTAAGATTTGATGGTCACTATAGAATATGATCCAAAATAGAGTATTTCTAGGATCTCTACTTCAGAGAACCTTTTAATTCCAACAGAGAATCTGGCTAGAAACTACTGAGGATTAGGGTATGAAGTGTCAGAGGTGTAGCATTTGAAAATCTAAAGAAAATCATTAATGCCTCCAAGGACAGTGCTCACAATTGTATATCCTCTGATGTGCCAGAAGTATTCAATGCCGCTGAATCGATGAGGATCTCCACTCACACCTGGTATGAATCAAATGCAAAGCAAATCACTTTCAACGTGAAGCCAATCACCTTGTGAACGTGGATTTCTTTCATCTTTCCTAGCAGATTGCATTTGTGGGGCTAGTAACAGCTTTGGATATGAAAGAAAAGTTATGTATTACTTACTTACTACCTTGCATTCTATTATTCTTCCACCCCAGCTTCTCCAATTTTCTCCCACCCTCTGGTCCCCAACTTATGATGTTCGTGAGACAACACTCTGGGCGTTGC
The DNA here is from genome assembly GCF_037893015.1 of Macrotis lagotis. Taxonomy (NCBI): domain Eukaryota; kingdom Metazoa; phylum Chordata; class Mammalia; order Peramelemorphia; family Peramelidae; genus Macrotis; species Macrotis lagotis. The sequence continues at coordinate 194,167,512 of NC_133659.1, forward strand.
GCTGGCCAGAAAACAGAGTGGGGGAAAATATTTGCCACAGTGTACCAATGACAAAATCCACACCCTGCTGCTGGGATGCCCAGAGAGAAAGATTACCAACAAGGTGAGAGGAGAAAGGGCCGTGCCTAGGGTCGTACCACAGGCCCACTTTGAAAATGTGGCAGCCACACTAGGCAGAGATCATACTGGAATCAGAAAGTTCTAGGCCAGACTTCACCCAGGAGAGGAAGAAGGCAATAAGAAGGAAAAATTGGGGAAGGAGATGAAAGCAGCCAAACTAACGTAATCCATCCACTTGGATGGAATTAATTCAGGGCTGCCCAGTGTCAGGAATGGGAAGGAAGTGGAATAAAAGGAAGCTCAGATGAAGCGGTAGGCAGGGAACTGTGGAGAAGGAACTGGCTGGGCCAAAGTGGAGTTTGGAGAACTCTGCTCCTCCCCGCACCCCCTAGACACACGCGCACACGCACCGACACACAGGCGCACACGCACACACATGCTCTCCCCTCCCCCAGGGTGCTTTAATTACAGCCCCCCCCCCCCCCCGTGCAAGCATCAAATCCCCATCTCCAAACCTCTCCTGTCCTCTGCCAGCCCCCCCGGACCCCAATCCTCCAAGACCTCCTCGAGCCACTCCTCCACCTCACCTAGTGTCACCACCGTGGTCACTGCCCCCCCCCAACGCGCGAAACCCCCTCCCCCACTCCTGTCACGCGCCTCCCCTCCAACGGCTCCGCTCAGACCGCCAACTCCGACCCCCGGCCCGGGCTCACCTGCGCGGCCGCCCCCGTCCCGGCGCTGGTGCAGCGGCGGCGGCTGCAGCTGGAAGGGGACGGTGGCCCTAAGCGGCTGCAGCCCGGTCCGGGGGGAAGCGACGGGGGCCGGGGGAGAGCAGCCCCGCCGGAGCCCCGCGGTCCCGCCGCGGCCGGGGCCCCAGGCCCCCGCGCCTCTGCCGCCCGCTGCGGCCCCCGCCATCAACCCTCCCGTCTCGGCCCCGCAGCGAGCCCCACACCGTCCCCCGCCCCCGCCGCCACCGCTTATCAGCCCTGCGGGGCGGGGACAGGCCCCCCCACCAGGCCCAGACTCTCATTGGCCCGTGCCCACCAGGCCCCGAACTCCGAGCCCAATCGCGGCTAGCATCTTCTTTGGCCGGAACTTATTGGGCGAGACGTCCGTCCATCCTCGCCCAAGACTCCGCCTTCCCTTCATATTGGCGATCCCGGGAGGGGGCTGGTCTTTGGCTGCTGCCAATGAAAAGATGCAGAAAGGGGGAGCGTCACGCCCAGCCCCAGGTAGTATGCAAATGTTATGAAAGCAGAGGGGGAGGGCAGGGTGGCCGGGTTCTAAGTGACATCATGACATCTTCGCAGGTGAATCTTGAGTATCCCAGTGATGGCTATGACATTAAAATGTCCTAGTTGAGAAATTCTTCAGTTTTATCTAATAATATCATCCGAATCTGGGTTCTCTGTATTGCCGTGATATCATTCAGAAGTATATCAAACTAGTACATAGTTTGCATATTATTTTCAGGAAAATAACAATAAACTAAATCTGTCCATCAAACACATCAGCCAGTTTTACTCCAAATCTTCCCCATGCCCAACATTCCAAGTGAGATAGCTCAACCTAAATTAAACATTAAAGAATCTGAATTTGAAATTTGGAAGAGACTTCAGTGATCTTCTGGTTCAAGAAGAAAGAAATTCCTGCCATAGCACTCAACCCTGACAAATAGCAATTGTTCATCCTTCCTCTGCTTTAAGTCTTTTGAGGAGTAGAAATCTACTGTCTATGGAGCGCTAGGTGGCACAGTGGATAGAGCACTAGCCCTGGAGTCAGGAATACCTGAGTTCAAATCCAGTCTCAGACACTTAATAATTACCTAACTGTGTGGCCTTGAGCAAGCCACTTAACCCCATTGCCTTGCAAAAACTAAAAAAAAAAAAAATCTACTGTCTACAAAAGCATCCCATTCCATTTTTGGACTACTCTAATTATTAGAAAGTTTTCCTGGCATCAAGTCTCTTTGAAACTTCCAACCATCTCTACTGGTTCTATTTGGCCATAAAGAACAAATTTAAGCTGTCTTCCATGTAGCCCTTCTTGAACACAACCATGTTTCCTCCAAAGCTTCTCTTTTTCAGGCTAAACATCCCCAGTTCCTTCAGCTAATCCTAATATGTCATGGACTAAAGACCCAACATCATTGTGATTATCCTCCAGTTTATCAATATACCCCTAAAATGTGTTAACTGTACTATATAGAGTACAACAAAGTTGATTTTTGATCTCTATTGAATTTCATTTCATTCAATTTAATGCAGTGCTCTAGTCTGTCAGGATGTTTTTGAATCTTGACTTTATCATCCAATGCATTAGTCATAAACACCCCCACAATCCACTTTATATGATCAGCAAGTTTGGTATTTCATCTATTGCCTTTATTCAAGTCATTGATAAAATATTAAAAAGCACAGGACAGGGGCAGCTAGGTGGCATGGTGGATAGAGCACTGGCCTTGGAGTCAGGAGTACCTGAGTTCAAATCCAGCTTCAGATACTTAATAATTAACCATGTAACCCCATTTGCCTTGCCCCCCCCAAAAAAAAGCACAGGACCAAGTACAGATCCTCGGTCATTACACTTGAGACTACCAATAAGTGAACATTGCATCATTAAAGATTTCTCTTTGAGTCAGTTCATTCAACTAGTTCCCAATTCATTTAGTTTATTGTTGTCTAGTCCACATCTGTGTATGAAAGGGAAATTCAGGGAAGTTATGTTTCCATTTATTGAGCTCTCCAGTCCAAAGGATGAAATTTAAAGGTTTATTTGTGGGGAAAGATCTAAGGTGTACCTCCCATGGAATATAAGCATACCTAGTAGTGCCTTACTGATAAAAAAAAAAAACAAAACATGAATGGGACTCAAGATGATTGGTTGCCTGTACTCAAAAGGACAGACTCTACTCAGAGTATGCCACTCCTGCATATAAAAGTATTGTTAGACTAGTTTGGCCCTTGTTTTCCCTTCCTGACTTTCAATCTACTTTCAGAAGGTAGAGAAACCTGCTCTTTCCTTTCTCTCCTTCCCTCCTCTGTCATGGCAATTTGTTGCAGAAATACATGGCCTACTTCAACTGTTTGCCTAAAACTCATATTCCCCCAAAATTCTCTTGCATTTCACCAAATGATTTTGCCACAAATTGTCTTGATTGTTCTTTTGGGATAGACTTTGATATTGGGTCCAGATTCTATTCAATGCTCCCCCCCCAGAACAATAATGATGGATTTTATTGAAGAAACTGAGGCAAGGGAAATTAGGAGATATATCTAAAGTCACAGTTCTTTTTTTTTTTTGCAAGGCAATGGGGTTAAGCGACTTACCCAAAGTCACACAGCTAGATAATCATTACGTGTCTGAGGACAGATTCAAACTCAGGTACCCCTGACTCCAGAGCCAGTGGATACTCTATCCACTGCACCACTTAGCTGCCCAAGTCACAGTTCTTGTAGTGGTAGAGTTTGGTTTTGAATCTAGGTACTCCAGTGACAGATCCAGTATTCTTACTACTTCATCACACATCTATTATACACCAAAGGAAAATCAAATAAGCTGATATGAAGTCAGGCTTTCCACATTTGGCATAAAAAATGTTGTAAAGGGTTTTTAATGGGTTTGAAGATACTTTTTCAAGGTTTTATCACTTAGAATGTTTTAAAATTGACCAAGAGAATGAAAAAATATTTTTTCTCCATGAAAGTCAGTGAGAAATAAACTATTTCTTCTTCCTTTTCCCTTAAGGTCTTTACAATTTAAACTCAATTTCTTTTACCTTATTCTTGTAAAACTCCTTTATTCCAAACAGTATATAGTGCTTTCATGGCTGATCTTTTATTTATCCTTGTGACAACTCCAGGACATTCTAAAAATGGGGAAACAAGCCCAGAGAGGTCAAATGAAGTTTATACATTCCCAGCCCTGGCTGGCTGGCTGGGAGATGTCACATGTTCCATAGTACAACTTCCCGTTCACTATTACATTTTGGGGTTCCCAGTAAGTGCTGAACCAGAACCAGAACCAGAGGTGCTTGCCTAAATGGTACTAAATAGTGGAACTGATACTCAAATCCAGATCCTCTGATGTACTCCCCACCAATAAGCAGTATTCTTTTTCACTATACCAAAACTGCCTTTCCCCAGTGGGGTCATTGATAGTTTATGAGGTGGCCTTGTCATGAAGTCAGGAAACCGGGGAGTAATCTATCACTTCAAAGATGACTTACTATAAGATTTTGAGTATCATATCACAATCCTGGAATGAAGTTTCTCCATTTTAATGAGATCAAAACCATCCCCACTTTGTCTGTTCCAGGGAATTTGGTAAGAAAAATAACAAAGCACTACAAAATTAAAAAAAAAAATTAGACAGATTTATAAAAGAAGTCCAACCTTCTATCTTAGGAAAGAAGTTGAGCTGGGGATATTCTACAACTAGGCCTCTGGATAAATGGGTGTTAGGTCTCTGTACTTTAGATAGGATGCAAGGCATCCAGGGCCTATGAACTAGAGTGAACAACCAGTTTATCCTGTACCCTCTTCTCTTGTTCCCTTTATACTGTCTAATTTGGTGGTGTTGTCTGCTCCCCATAGGTTCAATTACCATCTCCTTGCTGATGATCTCTGTATTCATTCCTACTTTTTCTCCTGAGCTGCAGTGTCTCATCCCCAACTGCCTTTTGGGATATTTTGAACTGGATAGGCACTAGGCAGTTCAAACTCACATAATCAATATAAACTTATTACCTTCCAGGTTCCCCAAATGAAAGCTTCCTCTAAACTTCTCTCTTACTACTTACCACCAACTTCCCAATCACTCAGGTTCAAAATCTGAATCATTTTCCACTTTTCCCTCTCAATTCCCACTGAACTTTCAAAGGGATTTTCCTAAAGACAGGTCTAAGCTTACACATACTTCTTCCAGTCCCTCACTCCAACTCTAGCAGTTTCTTATTACTTCCTGGATCAGATATAAAGTTTTCTTTTTGTCATGTAAAACTCTTGACAACCAGTCCCTTCCTACCTTTTTAGTCTTCTAATTTTTTAATCCCTTCCACATACTCTAGGATCCAACTAAATGGGCCTACTTGTCTTAAATATGGCATGCCACTTTCCTTCCCTAAGTCTTTGCATTGATTGCCCTCCACTCACCATCTTACTTAGAATGTCCTCTCTCTCCTCTTGACCTCCCCAGTTGCTAGTCCTTTTTTGCACTAAAATTACCTTCTGCCTATTCTGTGTATATATTGTATGTACCTAGTTATATACATAATTATCCCCACTCCCACCCTCACCCCCATTAGAATGTGAGCTCCTTGAGAGGAGTGGTGCTTTTACCTTTTCTTTGTATCATTGATGCTTAACACAGTGCCTGCCCATAGTGATTAATAAATGATGATTGTCTGACTGATTGATATCATGGAAGAGCTGGATCATGTTCAGATTGATATGATTTTTCTTGATAAGCTTGGGAGATGACAAAGGATGCAGAACTCTGCCTCAATTGGAGGAGCAAGGAAAAAGGCATAGAGGATAGGGGAGAAGAGACCTCTCGCTCCTGGGTATCAAACTATCCAGCTGCTCCTTATTCTCTTTTCTATCAATGATCCTCCTCCTTGGTGAGAGGATGCAAAGTTTTGTAAATACTGTCCTTTTTCTTCACCAATAGGGATTCTATTTTGTAGAGGTAATGCTGATGACAGAAGACAGAAAATCCCATATCATCTTGTTGGAAAAGTCATCTTTATCACTATTGTCATAGTGGTCCCATCATCACTACCACTATCATCAACCTTGTCAATTTTTTTTTTTAGGTTTTTGCAAGGCAAATGGGATTAAGTGGCTTGCCCAAGGCCACACAGCTAGGTAATTACTAAGTGTCTGAGGCCAGATTTGAACCCAGGTACTCTTGACTCCAAGGCCGGTGCTTTATCCACTTCACCACCTAGCCACCCCAACCTTGTCAATTTTAACAAGTCAAAAGGACTTTATCTGCATATAGCATGAAGCTGGGAGATGTCCAAAGTGACTCAAGTGACAGAGACTCAATTCCTCAGATCTGATCATTTCACACACATTCTCTGCTCTCCCCCCAAAATCTTATAACACATAGCAAAATCTTCTGTTTGTCACCCAGAGCCCTTCATAACCAGCCCTCTCCTATTTTTCAAGTCTTCTTATACCTTGTCACCACCCTTTCCCCACCCCACACATCCTATTCCATCCAGTGACACTGATCCTAGTTGATCCATGAAAAAAACACTCCATCTCTTGGCTCTTAGCATTCCCTCTAGGTGTCCCCCATACCTGTAATGTTCTCCTTCCTTTGAACCAACTAATGATCTCTCTGGTTTCCTTTAGTCCCAACTAAAAATATACCTTCTTCAGGAAAATTTCCCTAGACTCTCTTAATTCCAGTGCTTTTCTACTTTTGATTATTTTCTATTTATCCTGTATATCTTGCTTACATGAAGTCTCTTCCATTTCATTGTAAGTTCATTGAGGGCAGGTACTGACTTTTTCCTCTTTTTGTATCTCTAATGCAGGGTTACCCAACGCATGGCCCTCAAAGTCTGTTCATGCAACATTATTAAATTTTATTATTATAATACACATTGGTAATATGGGTTACATTATAGTAATAAATAATTATTAAATTATTGGCCTTTGACGTTTTTGTTGGGACACATGGCCCAGAAGAGCTAAAAGTTCATCCATGCTCTAGTGCTTGGCACATAGAAGGCAAGACTTAATAAATATTGATTGACTCCTCCCTACTCCCCCCCACCATGATTTTGAGTTAACTTTTCTTGTTAAGCATCTCTCTAAATTCAGGGAACATAAATGAAAGGCAGCATAGCAGTAGAGGACTGGACCTGGAGTCACAAAGACATGGGAACATGGAATACTTTCTAGCTATAGAACCACAGACAACAACCTCTCAGAGGCAGTTTTCTCATCTGAAAAATGGAAATATCAATATACCCGTAGCACTTACAGTACTTTTCTAACTGAGTTATTTCAAAGTTCAAATTAAATGAATTTATATAAAATACTTTGTTTTCTATGACCATGTAAGTTCTTTATAAGTCTGAATCATTTGTGTCTGCACCTATTTAAAGACAAACTGTCACTGAAAGATTTAGTCTTACTACAAAATAGTAACCAAAAGGTTACTAGAGAGTAACCCAGAAGTGACCAGGGAAGACAATAAGTATGGCACTGTAGAGAAAACTCTCTACAATGATAGAGGTGAAGATAAATTCCCTGAGGGCAAGGATTGATTTGGTTTTGACTTAGTATTACTGGGGATCTTGCACATAGTAGGTGCTCAATGAATGTTTGTTGAATTGAATGGGTGGTGGGGTCAAGATGGAAAGATCTTCTATTCCTTTCTTCTTAGCCCCCTGAATTAAAAAGATTGAGATCAAATCAAAAAAACAGCAGCTTTTGGGTATGAAGGTATGATCCATATTCCTTCCAGGTTGTACCCAGGACCTTTCTCCATCAGCCATCACCCTACAGGAATCAGGAAACATCATTTCACATCTTCATTTGTATTTACTCAAATTCCAAATTCAGCAAAGAACAAAGAAACTGGTTCTGTTGATTAGTTCTTCATCCCAGGGATCATCTCTGAATTTCCAAGTGAATCTCCAAGTGTCTAAGTCTAAGATGAGGCTTTCTCCAACTACCCCTGAATCCCATAATTTTTAAATAAAATGGAGGAAACAATGAAAGATTTTCTCTACTTCTAGCTTTCTCCAGCCTGCTTCTTTTACTTAGTCCGAAATGCCAGGTTCTGCTCCTCAGGGAATGAAATCCTGAAGAAATGGGTCAGACCTGAAGGAACTGAGCAATGAGCAATGAACAGGAATGAGAGAACCACAGAACAAATGAGGTTAAGGGAACAGCATTTCTTACAACTCTGTATTGGGGGTTATGACTCTGCACTGCTTCCTTTTACTCCCAAGGTAACCAGATGACGCACACTAGGTGGGACAGTTCTGATTTTGGACCTCCAGTCCCTTTTGATATCTGTCTACCCCCACTGACACAATTTTCCCTCTTTCTCACTGGGCTCTGTTCCTTTCCATCTTCCAACTTTCTCTGTCTCTGTATCTGTCTCTCTCTCTCTCTCTCTCTCTCTCTCTTTTTTTCTCTCTGTTTCTGCCCCTCTGTCTCTGTCTCTGTTCTCTCCATCTTGTGTGTGTGTGTGTGTGTCTCTGTCTTTTCTCTAGATATCTCTGTCTCTGTCTCTATCTTTCTCTGTCTCTTTCTCTCCCTCCCCTTTTCCTCTCTCCTATTATCAGGTTTCATATCTGTCATTCCTTCCCTTTTCCATGTCTTCCAATGAGTCATAATTATTTGTTAAGTGACAGCCCTTTAAAATTAGTACCTCTCAGGCTAAAGAGAAAGGATAATGGCAGTGAACCAAATTTTAAAATACTGTCTTTTTTTCTGATCAGTTCCTAGAATTCAGCCGGTCATAGTGAACTCAAAGCCTCTGGGGAGACATAAGGCTATGAAATAAACTTTAAGATACCCAGACCTAAAGCCAGGAGCAGAAATTCATTACATATTTTCCTGTGATTACTTCCTTTGTGCTTTTGTATATATCATTCATTCATCTGCAATATCTTCTGCCCTTGCTTTTACCTAATCTTTGCAAGTACTCTGGGACTGCCTCCTACACTTCTATTTGTACTCTAGCTGGGCCCCCAGAGAGTGGTTATTTTATTTCTAGGGTTATCTGTAAAGGGCTGGAGATATCTCTAATGCTTATGAGCCTCAGCGGTGTTCTTCTGGCTATGATTAGTCAACTACTTAGTTTTTAGAAAGGAGTGTTTATTATATTAGTATAGATGGAACAAAACATTTCCTCCAAAAGATTTTGATTGATTCTTCCTTGGGCATATATGGAGTCCAGGTGGAAGTGAGCTCAAACTAAGAGACCACATGTAGCAAAGTGGTAACTCAAAGTTTCTAGAAATGGTTTTGCTAGAATCCTTAAGATGTTCCTTTTAGGTATGATGCAGCTATTCCTGCAGGGGTCTTTGTAGGGCCTAGATTTGCTTCATCACATACAGTTTATGCTAAGCTCCCCATGCAGATACTGCTATCAGCTCTTCCAGGTACACTGCTGGGACATCAAGGAAAAAGTCCAAATTCTGTGGATCCCTTGAAATTTAAGAAACTCCTATAGGCTAGGTGGGGGAAATGGGAACCAAGTCCTTCATCTAATTAAAAAAGATTTTCTGTCACACCTATAGAAGTATCTCATATACATATATCAGGGCTCAGCATTGTAATTAAGTTGACCTTTACACCCATTACTAATTCAAATTTTATTTCCTCCTCAAAGATTTTCTGAATGATCTCTTTGGCACTCTCATACTTAGTTTGTAGTAAGTTGTTTCTAAAATGCAGACCCATAAGGGACATTAGATGTCATCTAGTTCAACTCCCCTCTACCCCCCCCCCATCATTTTATAGTTGATGAAACTGAGCTCCAGAGAGGTGAAGTGATTTGTACAGGATCAAAGCAATATTTTAAGTTCTTGTACCCCAATGCTAGATTTATCCTCAATAATTGTTATTGTTCTTCTTTGTTTTGTCATTGTTCTGAAGTTATATCACCAGAATTCTGGACTTGGGAGACAGGATGGTTCTGAGTTCCAGTCCTAATATAAACTAACTATATGACCCTGGACAGTCACTCATCTATTTCCTCATCTGTAAAATGAGGATTATAATGGTGTTCTTGTTCAGTTGTTTCAGTTTTATATGTTCCTTTATAACCTCATTTGGGATTTTATTAATAAAGATACTAGAGACACAATGATTCAGTGCCATTTCCTTTTTCCAGTTCATCTTCCAAATATTAGGAAACTGAGGCAAACCTTGCCCAGGTGACTTGCCCAGGGTCACACAACTAGTAAGTGTCAGACTAGATTTAAACATGGGATAATGAGTTTTCCTGACTCCAAGCCCTGGCTGCCCCTCTGGTATCTACCTATACCACATGATTATTGTATAGATTGAGATAATATACATAAAGCACCAGATGAATGTCAGCTATCAGCATTATCTCCCAAACTCTTTAAGGATAGGAAGGCTCATGACTGTCATAAAATTTTTCATGTTTTCCAGAAACTTCAAGAGAATGGTCCTGCACAGTATACTTATTGAATAGATGTGATTTATCTAAACTTATCATCTTTTTCTCCAACTGAAATTTATGATTTGTCCTGGAAGCAGAAGCATAAAATCTTCATTGACTGTTGTAAGAATTTAAAAAATTCTTTTTTTAAATGATTTTATTTATTTTGAGTTTTATAATTTTTCCCCTAATCTTATTTCCCTCCCCCCAACCCCCACAGAAGACAATTTGCCAGTCTAAGGATTAAAAAATATTCTAAAAATTATTTAACAAAGAATTCTCTTCTTTCCTACCTTTAACTTGTCATCCAAATGGGCAGAGGATTATTTCTGTTCTTTGACTTTCTCTTAAGATGGCTTCAGGTCAACAAGAGGACCAGTCACTAAATTTCCAAATTGGAAAGTTCCCTGAAGACAGGGCTGACCCCTTTTCTCTTCCTCTCCTCTTAGCCTTGTGGTATTTAGAACTGTGCTCTTTCTATAGCACATGATTTCTAAGGTTATGTGTGACTGAGATTAATTAGTTAACATGTCCATTTCTGTTAGCTTCCCATATGGTTTTAAGCTTAAAGGAACTGGGTAATAGAGTGGGAAGGACAGGGCTTTTATATACTTTTTTATAGGTTCATTAGGATGTTACCAGATAGAATCGGAATCCACATACAGCCAAATTCAAAAGAAAACTTGAATATAATTGAGATAGTTGGGTTGTACAATCCATAGAGCATAGGACTTGGAGTCACAATAACCTGATTTCAAAGCCTGCCTCAGATACATATTAATTGTATGTATTATTATTTTTATACATATGTAGAGTGGTCTACATTTTTCTAGAAATGCTGGGACAAGTCAACACTATGTTACAACACTGAGGATACAGAGAAAGGCAAAAGCATTCTCTGTTCTCAAGGAACTTCAACTAATGGAGGAGATAACAGACAAATATGACACCGACTTCTTTGCTCTTCCTCCCTATGAGACACTTCTCCCAACTCTGGGTATTTTCCCAGGCAATCTCATGTCTGAAATGATTTCCTACCATCTTTTCCCCTTAGCTTCCCTGGATTCCTTCAAATCCCAATTAAAATTTCACCTTGTATAGGAAGCCTTTCCCAGCTCCCCCCCAATTCTAATGCCTTCTTCTTTTGTTGATTATTTGCTATTTTTCCTTTACGTAGTTTATTTAAAGAGCATTATTTGTATGCCATCTCCCCTATTAGTTTGTGGGCTTTTCAAGAGCAGGAACTGTCCTTTATCTTTTTTTTTTTAATTCTTTGTCTTCCACATAGTAGGCATTTAATAAATATTTATTGATTGACTGGCAAAATGTACAAACAAAATAAGTCCAAGATCAATGGGTGATAATCAACAGAGGAAAGCCACATGCATTAAAGGGAATCAGGACAAGCTGCTTGCAGAAGGTAGGATTTTAGCTGAGACTTAAAGAAAGCTGAGAGGCAGAAGGAAGGAGGGAGAGAAGTTGAAGTATGGGGGAAAGCCAGAGAAAATGCAGAGAATCAGATGCAATATCTCACTCTAGGAACACCAAGGAGGACAGAATCTCTGTTAAATAGGGTGAAAATTGACAAAAGTAGGGAAGAGTCATGACATCCAAACAGAAGATTTTACGTTGATTCTGGAGGCAATAGGGAAATAGGCAAATCACTAGAATTCATTGAATGGGAATTGGCATAATCCTCATGTTAGCAAAATCACTTTGAAAGCTGAATGGAGGATGGACTAGGGTGTTAGGACACTCAGGCAGGGAAGCCTTACAAAGAATGAAATGCAGTGAACTTAGATTCCAATGGAAAATAGATGGTACATTTACCGATTGAAGAGGGATTCTTGAAGCCTTTTAGCAACCCAGATAAAATAACCTCTAGCCTCACTTTATCCCCACATTTTGAAGTAGTTTTTTAAACAACCCTGATTGCTTGGCATCCAGGACCATTTCCAGTCCCAATCCTGTTTCAAATCTGGACCCAGATGGTTCCGGAGGAGAAAATGAGACTGGTGACTTTGCATAATACCACGTCACTCAAATCTGATTCCCTGCATGTCATGCCATCTCCTCTCTAATGTCATGGTCTTCTTTAAGAATGAAGGACAAAAATTATGCCCACATTTTATGGTACCTGTTCTAGGTACTAGAATTATTGGTTATGTCTATGGGTACAGCCATGCTCTGTACCCTTTGACTCTCCTGATAACACTGGAGCTCCAGTCAGTAACCTGATTACATAGAAGTGATGATCTGTGTGCTGGGGCAGGATTAAATAAAAACTCTGGCAAATGAGTGAGCATTATGGGCAGAAATCTGTGCACCTCTAAGAACGAAGTTGAACTGATTATTTCTTGGATTTGTGGAAAGGCTGAATTCCTTCTTAGAGCATCCAGTTAGCTCCCATCACCATTTAAATCTTTTTCATTATTTGTATTAAAAAAAAAGGTGAGGGGGGAGAGAGAGTGGATGTTGGAGCTGACACTTATTGGCCTTATGTCTACACTAGGATAGCAAAGAAAAAGGGACAGAAGTATAGGAAGTCAATCAACAGTACCCAAACTAGTCCCTTTCTCTCTCTCTGTAAAGTTCTATTTGAATATTAAAGATCAAAAATTAGAAAGGTAGTCAATCACACTGCAGTTTGAAAGGCAGCTACTTTATTCCTCTACCTCTCTGCTGCTATGGCACCCTTAATTACCTAAACATTTGTTTTCAAACATACAAGCATTCATCAGCTATTTATTAAGTCCTGATTTTATTCAAAGTCCTATTTCTAGGCACTCAGGAAGCTATCCAAACCTTAAAAAAGACTAGTTCTTTGCCTTCTTGGAGTCTATGATCTAATAGTTGTCTTTGGTTGTTGTTTTTCTTTTGTCTACAAAGATTTGGTCAAGGATAATAGATTTAGAAGGCTTAAAAGTCATCAAGTCCAATCCCCTGACTTAACAAATGGAAAAACTTTGGTCTAAAGAGGTTGGGTGTCACATGGTCTTATACTGGCCATCTCTCCTCCCTGGAATATATATTCCCTCCTTACCTCCACCTAGTAGAAGCCATCACTTCATTCAAGATGCAGTTCAATTTTCCCAGCAATTTTTACCAAAAAATTAATTCTTATCCCCAAATCTTAAGTCTTTATACTTGTCAAATACAAGATTATTATATCTAGTTGTTGCTGTTAATTGAAAACTGTCTACCTTTCTATTTTTGTTGTTGTTGTTTTTTGTTTGTTTTTTAACAAGGCAGTGGGGTTAAGTGGCTTGCCCAAGGACACACAGCTAGGTAATTATTAAGTGTCTGAGGCCAGATTTGAACTCAGGTACTTCTGACTCAAGGGCTGGTGCTCTATCCACTGTGCCACCTAGCCACCCCTACCTTTCTATTTTTTAACCAGTACCAGAGAGTTTTGATAATTGCTAATTTTTAATATAGTCCAGGGAAAGAATTGATATAAAGAAGTATGTATAGAATGATTTTATATATTATAGCTATTTGTGTATGTATAATGGTAACCACCTGTAGGATGGGAAAGAGGGAAGAAAGGAAAAAGGGGGGGGGGTAAATTTAAATGATTTTATAACATCTTTAAAAAGAATAGCAAGTTGTATATACAATAGATTTGTGGCTTCATGTGAAGTCATCTTTTTATATTATGCAAATGCTTTTTTATTCTGAAAACTCAAAAATTAAATAAATAAAAATGATTTTTAAAAAATGCAACTCAAGCATTATTTTCTACATGAGGACTTTACTGATTTCCTTTTAACAGCTACATTTCCTTCCAAATGATGAGCATTACACAGTACTGGTTTGTATTTACTCTGTTTATGCTCCTAGGCCCCTTCCCCTCCTTTCTTCTTAGAATATAAACTCTTTAAGAATAGGGGTTCCTTCATCCCATCCTTTGTATTTGTATCTACCATGTCTGACATATAATAATTACTTAATAAATGTGTGTTGATTGATAAGGGACTGAGATTCAAATCCAAGTCTACAACAGCCTATACCACAAATAGTATATTGTTGGATCATACTTTCCTCACATTCTCTGTCTCCCCATTAGTTCTTTTCCCTTCTCCTCTGGCCCCAGCAGATGAAAAAGAAATCCTGAAGGTGTGTTTGCTCATAAATCTGTTGCTGGTCTCAGGGCAAAATGATTCTTGGAATTGTTAAAGACACTTACTCCTGTGTGTGAGAATCACTCCCTAAGGCTCTGACTCTCTGGTGTCTGTTTAACCTATGGCCAAATCCAAGCTGGTCACAGCCCCAAGTGTGGCCTTTCCCCCCAAGGTTCTATGTAGAATATTAAACTCTTAAAATTTCAAAAGTTAAAACAGCTTAGAGACCAGCTGACTCAATTCCTTTATTTTACAGATAAGAAAACTGAAGTCATTTCTTCACAGTCACACACCTTAACTGTCACCCTCTGAGAAGCTATTAGCTTTGAGGGGAGACCCAGGCAGAGGGAAAATTGGTCTAGAATAGAGAGGAGTATTGTTCTTTAAGAAACCCTGCCAGGGTCAGGGAGCCAGGGACCACTTAAGCAGTTTCCACCATGTGCCAGGTAGAGTAAGGGAGCATTTTGTCTGTTGTCTGGAAGGAATGTAGGGTCAGAAGTAACTGAGGGAGAAGACACAAAATTAGGTGGAGGGGGTGGGGGAGGACATTTCTGGAAAAGAAATCACATTTTATCTCCAAACCAAACAGCCCATTCTGTTCCATACAGCAAATGTCTAGCCCTGTCTCCTCTCTGTCTTCACCCTTCCTCCCTGCCTGGCAGGGTATGAGCTGGGGCAGTAGGGAAGGTGGCAATAAGGATAAGGGGAAGCTGTGCCCTGATTAGGCCGAGGTGGGGGGTTTGGGGAGGGAGGAGCGAGGAGCTGTGAACTGACTAGCTGCACTGTGTTTCTACTGCCAAGAATTGCTGGCCCCCTCATATACCCAGTCTGCCAGCTCCCCACTGGAAAGATTGACTGCTGGGTTGAGTTGGTAAGTGTTGGGCACTCCTGCTTGCTGCCTGTTCTTTCTCTTCTCTTCTGTAGGTTTTGGGCCTGTTGTCTTGCAGAGAACTCAGGATGGGGTTAAGGGAAGCAAATCCCTGCAGCATCATGAGATGCTAGTCCTCAGCTAGACTTCCTATTACTCGACATGCAGTCATTTGTGAGGTTGGTGGAGGGAGTGGAATGGGGGGACATGGTGGGAGAAGGAACTCCTTGGCCATATTCCCATGAACCCTCCACCCAGTTGGCAAGAGGCAAAAGTCCATTGTCTAAAAGCATTGAGTTCTCAGGACCAGTTTGTAGACATCTGAGACTTAGAGACTGAGACTCTGGGATCACAACCAGTGGGATCTTAGACATGCAGTTTGGGACCTCCATTTTCTCATCTATTAAATAAGAGAGTTGGGCTAGATGACCTTTAAGGTTTCTTTCACCTCTAAATCTCATGCTTCCTCACTTGTGTGGGGCAAAACACTGGGTTTAGGTGAATCAAAAAACTGAGCCATTATCCTCTGCTTCTGCCCACATGACCTCTTACCTCCTACTTTGCTGAAATAATTGATGTTACCTTTTGTGAGCTCCCTCAATTCTCCTACCTATATTTTTTTCTGTTCTAAACATTTTTTTTATTTTTAGTAACTTTTTAATTTATTTTTTTATTCTCATTTTGTACAAATGTTTTTTTTACATTAATAATAAAATATTCTTTACAAGTTAACAAAATACCCCTCCTCCTCCCCCATGAATATAGATAGACTTGTTTGGGCGAAAAAAGTAAAGGGGAGAGGAAAAAAATTAAAATAAAAAAATAATAATAGTAATAATTGTAGATATGGCCAGGTGGCGCAATGGACGAAGCAACAGCCCTGGAGCCACGAGCACCCAAGTCCACATCCAGCCTCGTAAACCCAACAATCACCCAGCCGAGTGACATGCAAGCCACCTGATTCCCCACTGCCCTGCAAAAACCAAAAAAAAAAAAAAAGAAAGAAAAAAGACCCAAAATAAAATAGTAATAATAGTAGGGGTGGCTGGGTGACAGACAGAGCATTGGCCCTTGAGCCAGGAGCACCTGGGTCCAAATCCGGCCCCAGACACCCAAAGATCACTCTGCTATGTGGCCCCAGGCAGGCCATCCAACCCCACTTGCCCTGCACCCTCCTGCAAATAATAACAAAAAATGTGCTTGAGTCTTTGTTCCAACACCAACAATTTTGCCATGGGTGGATCTCATTCTTTATGATAAGTCCATCACAAAAGTTATTTCCATATTTTTCCACCGTTGCCATTGCTGATCACAACTCCCTCCTTTCTTATTTCTCCACTACCATGTACTCTATTTTCTCTTTCCTTTCACTATGACTCTGCTGTAGGGTAGCTGAATGGCACAGCAGACAGATCCCTGGTCCTGGAGCCAAGAAGCCCTGAGCCCCAGTACCACCCCTTAGGCCCAGAATCCACCTGGCCCTGTGGTCCTGGGCAGGCCTTCCATTCCCAGCCCCTTGCAAGAAGTAAGAAAGAAAATGTGTTATATCTGACCCCTATCCCCCCATGGTCCATTCTCTCCTCCTTTATTCACATCCCCACCCCTGCCCCCTGTTCCCCCCTCCTTCTTACTCCAGTTGTCTATACCACATTGAGTATATTTGCTGTTTCCTCTCCTAGTCATCTCTGATGAGAACAAAGGTTCCCTCATCCCCCCTTGCCTCCCCCCTTCCATATCATTGCAATAGCTCATTGTAATAAAAAAAAAATCTTATTATGTGAAATAGCTTGGACTATTCCTCCTCTCCTTTTTCTTTCTCCCATTCCATCTCCCTTTTTTTTTCTATTGACTCCATTTTTACACCATATTTTATCTTCAAATTCAGATTTCTCCTGTGCTTCAACTACAAAAGCTCTCTCTACCTGCTATATTAACTGAGAAAGTTCATATGAGTATTATCAGTGTCATTTTACTATGCAGGAATACATGCAGTTCATCCTCATTAAGTCCCTCATATTTCCCCCCTCTCCTCCAATCTCCATGCTTCACTTGAGTCCTGTATCTGAAGATCAAACCTTCTGTTCAGCTCTGGCCATTCCAAAAGGAACCTTTGAAATTCCCCTGGTTCATTGAAAGTCCATCTTTTTCCCTGGAAGAGGACATTTAGCCTTGCTGGGTAGTTCATTCTTGGCTGCATTCTAAGCTCTCTTGCCTTCCGGTATATGGTATTCCAAGCCCTATGAGCTTCCAATGTAGCTGCTGCTAAGTCCTGTGTGATCCTGACTGCAGCTCCACAATATTTGAACTGTGTCCTTCTGGCTGCTTGTAATATTTTCTCTTTGACTTGGGAGTTCTGGAACTTGGCTAGAATATTCCTAGGGGTTGGTTTTTTGGGATCTCTTTCTCGGGGGGGATTGGTGGATTCTCTCTATTTCTATTTTGCCCTCTGCTTCTAGAATATCAGGGCAATTTTCCTGTAGTAATTCTTTGAAAATGATGTCAAGGCTCTTTTCCTGATCATGACTTTCAGGTATTCCAATAATTTTAAAATTATCTTTCCTAAGTCTGTTTTCCATATCAATTGTTTTTCAATGAGATATTTCACATTTTCTTCTAATTTTTCATTTTTTTGGTTTTGAAGTATTGATTCCTGATTTCTGTTAAATTCATCAATCTCCCTGAATTCTATTCTTTGTCTGAAGGATTTGTTCTCCTCAGAGAGTTTTATCTCTTTTTCCATCTGGCCAATTTTGCTTTTTAAAGCATTCTTCTCCTCAATAACTTTTTGAACTGTTTTATCTATTTGACCTAAGCTGGTTTTTAGCATGCTATTTTCTTCAGCATTTTTTTGGATTTCCTTGACTAAGCTGCTGACTTCATTTTCATGTTTTTCCTGCATCTCCTTTCTTTTCCCAGTTTTTCTTCCAACTCCTTCATTTGATTTTCAAAGTCTTTTTTGAGCTCTATCATAGCTTGAGCCCAATTTCTGTTTTTCTTGGAGTCTTTAGATGCAGGAGCTTGTGCTTCCTCATCTTCAGACTGAGTATTTTGGTCCTTCTTGGGCTCATTTGCAAAATATTTCTCAGTAGTCTTCTTTTTGTTTCTCTGCTTGCTCATTTTCCCAGCCTGGGCCTGGTTTGGGGTGTTTCTTGAGCTTTTGGGGACACTCCCACAAGGGTCTCAGTGTGTGAGGTTCTGTCCTCCCTCCTGGTCTGTGAATGATCATAAGCGCCCCCCTCTGCCAAGGGGCTGATGTGGGGGGGGGGCTGCTGTTCTATGGTGGGGCCTAGACTGTGGTCAGGATCTGAATGTGGTCAGAGCCCCAGAGTCCTGTTTCAGGGGCAGAGGACAGAGCTAGGCAGTCTCTCTTCACTCCCCTCCCTCAGCTCAATGGGCTCATGCCCTGGGGGCTCCTGCTTACTGGCTCCGCCTGCTTCTGTTTCCTGGATCAGGGCTGGGGAAAGACCATGCTCCTTGCTGTGTGCCCTGAGGGCTGGGCTCCACATGCTCACTCTGGCAGAGGTCCTCCACTGTTCCCCCACTTTGTGCCCAGTGTTCCTCGGGGTGCAGCTCAGGAGACTCCCCCGCTGCTGTGAGCTGAGACCCCCAGCACCCTGGGGCTGCCTCCATGAGGCTGAGGTTCTTTGGCTCTGGTGGGCCACCCCTCTGGCGGGCCCCTCTCCGACCCGGAGCAGAGCCTTTCTGCTCTTTTCCAGGTTACCTTGAGTAGGAGAACTGCCTCACTGGGTCCCTTTGTGGGTTCTGTCTCTCAAAAGAGTCCTTAGCTGATGAATTTTATCAGAGAGCTCCTAAGACTCAATCCCTTCTTGTCGCCATCTTGGCTTCTTGGCCCTACCTATATTTCAAAATCCACCTAAATAAAGATTTCCTGTAACTTTTCTTTCCTCCTGACCTATCTTTTCCCTAAGACTAAACCACTCTAGTTATGTTCTTCTCATGCCCTACTTCCTCCTTTGTGAATGTCTTTGATCATTCTAGATGACTCTCCTATTCAGAATCCAATGACAAATTACTACTAGACATCCCCAGCTGGATATTCTATTGGTATCTCAAACTCAACTTATCCCAGACAGATTTCTTTATTTCTTACTCAAAACCTACCCCTCCTCCAAATTTTCTGATTTCTATTGAGTATACCACTAATCTTCTAGTCACTCAGGTTTGAAACTTAAGTCATTCTTGACTCTTTTCTTCCTCACTTCCCTCATAGCCAATCAGTTCCAAAAATCATGAAGATTCTCTCAAATCCATCTCCAGGAGACAGCTAGTTGGTGTAGCAGATGGAGCACCAGCCTTGAAGTTAGGAGGACCTGAGTTCAAATATGACCCCAGACACAATAATTGCCTAGCTATGTGATCTTGGGCAAATCACTTAACCCCATCCAATGCCTTGCAAAAACAAAAACAAAAAATTTTAAAAATCAAATCCCATCTCCATCCCATCACTCACATGCTACCATCTTTATCATATATCTCTTTTCACCCAAACTAGTACAGTAGTCTGTTAGGTCTTGTTGCTTCTAGTCTCTCTTCCTTGCAATGTACCTTCCACATAGTTGCCAAGAAAATCTTCCCAAGGCGTAAGTTCTGACAATGTCACTCCTTACTCAGAAATTGTTAGTCGATTCCTATTACCTCTACTCAGAAATTGTTAGTAGATTCCTATTACCTCTAGCATTAAAAAAACACAGCTTAGTATTTAAAGCAGTCTACAACCTGACTCCCATGTGCCTTTCAAGAATTATTTCATATTGACAAGAGATAAAGTCCATTTCTTTTTGTTTTATTTTTGTTCTCTACATGGCCTATCTTACCTCCAAACAGGCTGGGATAGAAGTAATACCCTAAGGCCCCACATACAGGCTAGATAATTTTTTCCTTAGAAGATGTAACCAGGGTTTTAACTATTGACTTGGTTTCTTGGTGACCACAGTACTAAAGGCAAAGGCCAAGGTTTCCCAATGCATCCAGAACAATCTCTAGTAGACTTGATCTATATCTGGTCATTGGATCCAGATGACTCTGAAAGAGAGTGAGATTGGTGACTTTGCACAGAACCTCCTCTCTCAAATCCAATTTACTTGCATGCATTGGTATCACCTCCCTGGTGTCATGATCCTCTTTCAGAAGGAAGGACAAATATCAACATCAACATCAACCAGCCCAATTGGTCATTATCTGGGCCCTGATTGGTTCAGAGTGAATGTGAATAGCAATTGTTTCTGATTTAGTCCGAAACCCTGAAGGTCTAATCCTTCAGGTTAATTTTTTTTTTTTTGGTGGAAGTGTTCATTCTTGGTTCCTTCTAATCTCTCTCTTACCTAACTAAATGTCTGAATGGGTGTTGCCTCAGTCAAATTGTGACCTGGGAAAGACCTAGCTTTTATAAGTCAAGGTCTCCCACCGCATCCAGGACCATTTCCAGTAGTCTTGGTCCATATCTGGCCACTGGACCAAGATGGTTCTGGAGGAGAAAGTGAGGCTGGTGATTCTGTACAGCTCTCTCTCTCTCTCTCTCTCTCTCTCTCTCTCTCTCTCTCTCTTAAATCTAATTTACTTGCTTATCATGGCATCAACTCCCTGATGTCATGGCTTCTTCAAGAATGAATAAAAGTGGGCAACTAGGTGGTGCAGTGGATAGAGCACTGGCCCTGAAGTCAGGAGGATATGAATTCAGATTCTGCCTCACACACTTAATAATTACCTAGCTGTGTGACCTTGGTGAGCCACTTAATCCCATTGCCTTAAATAAATAAAACTTTTAAAAAATTAAAAATAGAATGAAGGATAAATATCAATCATCTTTCAATCAACAAAAATCAGTTCATGTGAAGTCAGAAACTCCTATCTGAAGCTTCTGACAAGAGGATGGATTTATCTAATATGGAGGTCTGAAAACTTCTCACCTGAAATAAATAGTTCTGTATCTTTGCTGAATATCCTTTCCCTGCTATGGCTTACTAGGTCTCCTTTTGTTAACTGTTGAATGAGCTATGAATGTCTTATTTCATTCCAGTTCTGAACCTGAAGCACAAGACTGTCTTGGATCAGCCTCTCCCCCAACACACGCACATGTGTGTGCGCACACACACACACACACCTTTATAAAAAGTTTTTAGGGGTTTTTTTTGCAGGACGGTGGGATTAAGTGACTTGCCAAAGGTCATATAGCTAGGTAATTGTTATGTGTCTGAGATCAGATTTGAACTCAGGTTTTCCTGACTCCAGGACTGATGCTCTATCCACTGTGCCACCTAACTGCCCCACATTTTTAAAAAAGTTTAAAAGAATAAATAACTTCTCTTCTCATGCCTATAAAATGTAACTCTTTTTTTCTCCTAAGACTTCCAGTGAAAGGTGGATGAGGGATTTCCTTAGAGTAGACCCCATAGCAGTCCTGGACCTAGGGAAATAGGTAGTACTGGTTTAGGGAAACAGTAGCAGCATTCATGGTTGCATTGAGGCACCATGCATCAAGGGACAGTGCTTAAGTTCTGGCACAAGTGAGAATTACCAGACCATTAGGAGGGCAGTGTTTGTTCCTGACAGAGTGGGAAGTAGGGGAGCCCAGTGGCATCAGGCAGTAGAATAGCAACAATTATAGTGAATGGGGCAACAGTGCACTCAACAGAGTGGTCACTGAAAGAGGCAGTGGCAAAGGCAAGCTCAGCATAGTCCTTGGAATCTGGAATCATTGGGTCTCCTCCACATTGCTGCCAACATAAAACCCAGTTATCACTGGGCCATTCTTCAGGGTTTGGAGAATCGAGGCGTTGGTGTTCAGAGGAAGCTTGCTTTCTAGTGACAGGGGAAAAGAAAAACTGTCTACTCAGCCTCTGTGGAAAAGAGTCCCTCAGAAGAAGCTGATAAAGGACCAGAGATAAGGCACTTACCACCATAGAACTCCCAAGGAAGAAGAAGGTCTGAATACTGTGTTGAGGACACTGAGAAGGTGATGTTTTAGGGTGATTGTGGATATTCACCCTGGCACTGAGACAGGGTAATAATCTCTTAGCTACCTGACTATATATGATCCTGACCTGTAATGAAGAGATTTGATTATTCCAGAAATGTTTTCTTTTGTACTGTACTTTATCATAAGATAAGGAATGCATACTCTAATTGCATAGGCATAGATATGAATATTGCTGGTAGGGTATGCTACTTTCTTCTTGAGCTGTCCTAAGATGGAGTTTTCCTTCAATGTTGTCTTACTAGATCAGCATGTTATCAGTATTTAAATTGCTAGGACCCTTTATTCAGATTTTAATAAGTGATTTTCAATTAGCTCTGCTCGTGGCATAAGAATTATAATTAAGAAGTGAAGGATTATTCTGTTTGACCAATAAAAATAAATGGCTGCTCAACTAGTTGCCCATTGATTCAGGTAAGCCTAAATAGATTAGTAATTAGCATTTAGTAATAATAATAGTTAGCATTTATATAAAACTTTGAGGTTACCAAGCACTTTACACATACTAACCCATTTTATCCTTACAATAACCAAGGAAGGCTGATGTTATTATCTTACTGTAATGAGTTGAGGAAAGGTCTTGACCAAAGTTATCCAGTTAATAAGTTTCTGAGGAAGAATCTGAGTTCTGGCCTTCCTATCTCTATGCCTAATGCTCTAATAACTGGACCCACTTTAAATATGGAGATTCATAGTGAACTACAAAGATTCGACATCATCTACTTTATGAGCCAAATCATTAAGAACGGAACTTCTTGTCCTACTAAAATAGGGAGATAAAGCCTTGAATTTCTAGTCATCATTATCTTCCATGGTAGGAGATTGGGGATTATCTAAGAATTGTGTTGAAGACATTCTTGGATCTTTTTTATGTGGCATTTGGGAGGTCACTGGGAACAGTGCCACAAGGACACTCTGGAACCAGACTTTGAGAGGAAACATCATTCAACCTTGTCAATCTCTCTGGGGAACATATTATTTTTTTTAAACCCTTTCTTTTGGGCTATCTTTTTGTTTTTCATTTTTTCTTTCAATGTTGCCTATATTAGGCTTCTGGTATCCCAGAGGTCAAGGTTATACATAAATAGCCCTAAAACAATTTAAGTGTAGAAGGTCTTCTAAAAGTCATTTAAGACATTGCTACTAAGAGATGGGGGTATGGTAGGAACAATATCCAAATGCTCTACTCTATGAGCTGAAATTATCTTTGGTTTATAAGTATAAAAATTATTGTTCCTCCTTAGTCTTTGTTTGATAAGCAATCAAAGTTAAGTGACTGACTTAAGGATCACACAGCTAATAAGTATTAAATGTTTGAGATTGGATTTGAATTCAGGAGTTCCTGACTCCAGGTGCTAGTACTTCATCCACTGTACCATCTAGCTGTCCCTTCTTCCTCAGTCTTGGTCATAATGGCCAACATAAAGACAGAGAAACTATGCCCAACTGAATCAATTTCTTGTCCTTGTTAAATTTCCTTTCTTTGCCATGGCAAAATAAAGCTCTTTTTGCTAACTGACATATGGTCTGTGATGTCTCATTGTCATAATTCATTCCAATTTCAAACCTGAAGCACAAGACCAGCCTGAATCAGTCCTAAACTACAATACGGATCTTCTAGTTATTCCCCAAACTTGGTATTATATTTCTATATTCTTTTGTACAAACTGTTCATCACGACTGGAAGGCACACCCTTTTTGCCACTGTCACTTAAAATCCAGGCATTCTTAAAAGCCCATTTCAGGATCCACCACTCATGTGAGGTCTTTCCTAAAATCCCAGTTATTAATGCTCTCTTTCTCCTCAAATTAATTTTTAATTTATTTATCTCCATATATGTTATTTACTTATCTCTGTACATGTTATCTCCCTAACCCCATTAGAAGGCAACTTGACTGATTTTCAGTTGAAAAGTTTATATCCCCCCACTTAAATAAACTTAATAAACATGCTCTTAACAATTATGTTTGAAAATGCTCAAAGGTTATGCAAAGGCAATTTACAGATGAGGAGATCAAAGCAATCTATAGCCATATGAAAAATTGCTCTAAATAATTAATTATTAGAGAAATGCAAATTAAAGCTTCTCTGAGGTACCACCTCACACCTCTCAGACTGGCCAATATGACCAGAAAGGATATTGATCATTATTGGAAGGGTTGTGGGAAATCTGGGACACTATTACACTGTTGGTAGAGCTTGAACTCATCCAACCTTTCTGGAAAGAAATTTGGAACTATGCCCAAAGGGCAACAAAAATGTACATACCCTTTGATCCAGCAATACCACTACTGTGTCTATACCCTGAAGAGATGATGATAAAGGGTAAAAACATCACTTATGTACAAAAATATTTATAGCAGCCCTGTTTGTGGTAGCAAAGAATTGAAAATCAAGTAAATGTTCTTCAATTGGGGAATGGCTTAGCAAACTGTGGTATATATACATACATATATATATATATATATATATATATATATATATATATATATGTCATGGAACACTATTGTCCTATTAGAAACCAGGAGGGATGGGAATTCAGGGAAACCTGGAGGGATTTGCATGAACTGATGCTGAGTGAGATGAACAGAACCAGAAAAACACTGTATATCCTAACATGGGGTGATGATCAACCTTGATGGACTTGCTCATTCCATCAGTGCAACAATCAGGGACATTTTGGGCTGTCTGCAATGGAGAATACCATCTGTATCCAGATAAAGAACCATGGAATTTGAACAAAGTTCAAGGACTATTCCCTTTAATTTAGAAAAAAAAACAAGATATGTTATTGTCTGATCTTATTATCTCTTATACTTTTTGTTTCTTCCTTAAGGATATGATTTCTCTTTCCTCACACTCAATTTGGAACAATGTACAACATGGAAACAAAGTAAAGACTGACAAACTGCTTTCTGTGTGGGGGGGAAGTAAGATTGGGGGGGAAATTGTAAAACTCAAGTAAAATCTTTAATAAAAGAAAAAAAATGTCACTAACTCCCCCCCCCAAAAAAAACAATTATGTTTGAGTTGTTCATGAAAACTTCATAAGACATTAAAAAAAGCCATCATCTCCAACTATTGCCCTGTTAACTTTTTTACAACATGTGCATGTTAAGCAAGTATTTTTTTAAAAAATCTCAAAAACAAAGTCTAAAAAAAGTTAAAATATGTGGATTTTATAATTTTATTGCTGTGCTTGCTATACAGTGACTTCATGAATATTAAGCAATTCATTTTTTACTACATGTTTATTTGTACATTTGTTCTTTGATACCTAAACCATTTAAATACAAATAAAATGAATATCGCAAAAATAATAAAGGCAAACAGCAGGTAACTTTACAAATAATGGAACATGAACCATTTTTACCCTTCTCCAGAGTAAATTAGCTGGGTTAAAACTTTTTCTTGCTGAATACTTTGGTAGCTGCAGTTATAAGATGAGACTATGTATTTCACAGATACATATGCATAACATGTAATACAGTATCTGTAAGACTTTTCTTTCCACCACAGTCATGAGTATGTTGATCCTAAAGTACCTTACCCCACCCACCCAAAGTACCCTCAGTAACTACATCTTTGGCTGAAACCAAATCTTACCCCACCCACCATGACAGATCAATATGTAGGTAGTTTTCTTTGCTTAGACATGGAAATTGTTTTAACATTGCCTAAACTTGTAAAATGTGTATAAAAATTCCATATCCCCACATTGCCCACTTTAGATGAAAAGAGATAACTACCACCTAATATTAAACTTAAAGAACACATAGAATATATAGACATCCAAATAGAAGTACCATAAATCTGTGATAAATCTTAATTAAAAACTGTTTGTTGGATAGCATAGATGACAAACAGTCTACTGTGCACACTTTAGAATGAGGCAGACAAAAGTTGGAAGATTGGTCATTTCTTTTCTCCTCCTGATTCAGCTTCATCTCTTGTTGGTTCAATATCCACAATGTCTCAGTCTTTGTATGATTCTTCACTTAATATATTAAGTTCAGCAATGTTTTCATCAAAAGGCATCTTTGCATGTGAGCAGGCTTTCTCTGAAGAGTTCATAGTAGATCCCATAGTAGAAGAGAATTCAAGGCCAGACTCAATCTCATGGGATGCATTGGCTTCATCTCCTTTTTGTTGATTTCCAATTCCTCTTGATAGACTTGTTACTGATGCACTAGTTCTCTCCTGTCATCACCAGCAGCAACCTCATCCCAATAACAGTAGTAGTCTCCTTTCATTTTCAAATTTGTTTTCTTTTTGTGAAGTGTTAGGAATAAAGAACTTTTCCCAAAAGAGACAGTACATCATTATAGATATCTTACTTCAGTCTCTATTTTTTCACTGTATTCTCCAGTTATCTGCTGCTTTTTCTCAGCTCCTTTAGTTATTTGCTCAATATTTGAAATAACCCTCCAAGATGACCTTCGGGTCTTTAGGACATTTTTGTAATCAAAAAAGAGATTACTTTCCTCACTGGATAATTCAGCTCCTTGCTCAGATACAAAATTCAGTCAGGTTGCCATGTTATCATATCAGCTCATTTTTATCCATGACTTTCTGTGGTCAGAAAGAAAGAGCAGAGACAAATGGGGTTGGGGGAAGGTTCAGTGGTCTCTGGATAGTGACAGTGGCAAGAGGCAGGAATGACACTCCAGATTTAAGACAAACTATTTTTGCATTTTGACAGAGCAGGTAGTATGGTGCAGTGGAAGCAGGTTATCTGGGTTCAGATCTCACTTTTATGTTTCTTCTTTTTTTAAATTTTTAAAAATTTTTCTTTAATTTATTTATACATTACTAAAATATTCTTGTTTAAGAGTAAACATAATACTCCCTCCCCCACAAAAATATAAAACCTTATGAGAAATAAAGTGAAAGAAAGAGGAAAAAAGTTTCAGTCTGTATTCTGATACCATTAGCTCTGTCTCAAGTGGATCACTATTTTTTAATCATGAGTCCATCATAGTAGTTACTTCCATATTTTTCCACAGTTGCTGTTGCTAATTAGTAATTCCCTCTATCCATTCCTGCCCACTACCATCTATTATATTTTCTTTTTCCTTTCATTCTATCCCTCTTCAAAAATGTGCTGTGGTGCAGCAGACAGAGTGCCAACTCTGGGGTCAGGAGGCCCCAAGCCTACATTCCACCCCAGAGACCCTGCAACCACCCAGCTCCATGGCCCATACAGACCACCCAATCCCAGCATCTTACAAAAAGTAAAAAAGAAAACGTGTTATATTTAACACTCCTTTCCTATTATCTACCCTCTCCTCTATCACCCACATCCCCCCTCCCGTCCCCCTGTCCCCCTTCTCTCCTTGTTCTTCTCAATGTTTATACCCTATTGAGTGTGTATGCTGTTTCCTCTCTGAGCCATTTTCAATGAGAATGAAGGTTCCCTCATTCCCTCTCACCTTCCCCCCTTCCATACCATTGCAAAAGCTACATGAAATATCTTTTATATGAAATATCTTAGCCTATTCTATCTCTCCTTTCTCTTTCTCCCAGTACATTTCCCTTTCACCCACTGATTCCATTTTTACAATATATCTTCTGTGACTCATCTATAAAAGCTCCTTCTACTTGCTCTATTAAATGAGAAAGTTTATGTGAGTATTATCAGTATCATCTTTCCATGCAGGAATACACACAGTTCATCATCATTAGGTCCATTCATAATTTACCCTTCTCATCCAGCCTCCCTATGCTTCACCTGAGTCCTGTACTTGAAGATCAAACTTTCTGTTCAGCTCTGGTCATTTCAACAGGAACATTTGGAAGTCCCCTGTTTCATTGAAAGTCCATCTTTTTCCCTGGAAAAGAATGTTCAGTTTTGCTGGGTAGTTGATTCTTGGTTGCATTCCAAGCTCTTTTGCCTTCCAGAATATTATATTCCAAACCTATAAGCCCTTAATGTAGTTGCTGCTAAGTCCTGTGTGACCCTGACTACAGCTCCATGATATTTGAATTGTGTCCTTTTGGATGCTTGTAATATTTTTTCTTTGACTTGGGAATTCTGGAACTTGGCTATAATATTTCTAGGGTTTTTTTTTTGGGGGGGGGAATCTCTTTCCAGGGGAGATTGGTGGATTTTTCTCAATTTCTATTTTACCCTCTGCTTCTAGGATATCAGGACAATTTTACTGTAGAAATTCTTTTAAAATGAGGTCAAGGCTTTTTTTTCCTGATTATGACTTTCAAGGGAGTCCAATAATTTTAAAATTATCTTTCATGGATCTGTTTTTCCAGATCAGTTGTTTTTTCAAAGAGATATTTCACATTTTCTTCTAATTTTTCATTCTTTTGATGAACTATTGTGCCTTGATTTCTTACAAAGTCATCAACTTCCTTTAGCTCTATTCTACATCTGAAGGATTTGTTTTCCTCAGAGAGCTTTCTTATCTCCTTTTCAATCTGGCCAATTCTGCTTTGTAAAGCATTCTTCTCCCCAATAACTTTTTCAACTGTTTAATACATTTGACCTAAGCTTGTTTTTAATGTTATTTTCTTCAGCATTTACTGTTCTCTTGGCCTGTGAATGACCACAAGTGCACCCCTCTGCCCTGGGACTGTGGGGGGGGTCCCTGCTCTATGGGGGCCTAGACCAAGACCAGGGTCTGAATGTGGTCAGAGTCCCAGAATCCTGTTCCAGGGACAGAGGACAGATCTCTGCAGTCTTCCTCCACTCCCTTAGCTTCCTTGGCTGAGCACTCAGGCTGCAGCTGCCTGGTGGCTCCTGCTGGATGGCTCCACAGGCCTGCTTCTGTTTCCTGGGATCTGGGCTGCCATGGCTGTACTGAGGGCCTGGGCTTTGTGCTCACTCTGGCAGAGGTCTCCCTGCTGATCTTCCAAGTTTTGCTTGGTGCTCCCTGGGGTGTAGGTCAGGAAACTGCTTCTGTGGCTGGGAGCTGGCACTCCCAGGTGCCCTGGGACTGTTCCTGGGAGGCTGAAGTTCCTTCGCTTTGGCCTGGTGCCACACCTCCAACTGGTAGAACATAGTTTTCCCACTATTTTCCAGGTTACCTTGGACTGGAGAATTGACTCACTGGATCTTTCTGTGGGTTCTCTCAAAAATTTAGTTAGAGTCATAATTTTAAGGTTTTTGAAATATTTTGGAGAGAGCACCTAAGAGAGGCTCTTTTCCTGCTGTCATCTTGGCTCCACCCCCACTTTTACGTTTTAATAAATTTTATTTTTCCCAATTACATGTAAAAACAATTTTTAAAAGTTTTGAACCCAAATTCTCTCCTTTCCTCTCCCCTTCCTGAGCTGCTAAGCAATTTTATATAGGTATATAGGTTATATATATATATATATATATATATATATATATATATATATATATATAATTATGCAAAATATATTCCAAATCAGTCATGTTGTAAAAGAAAACCTGGACCAAAAAAAAAAGTGAAAAAAGTATGCTTCTTCTACCTGTTTTCAGACTATATAAATCTTTTCTTTGGAAGTAGAAAATCTTTTTTTTTTTTTTTTAGGTTTTTGCAAGGCAATGGGGTTAAGTGGCTTGACCAAGGCCACACACCTAGGTAATTAATAAGTGTCTGAGGTCAGATTTGAACTCAGGTACTCCTGACTCCAGGGCTAGTGCTCTATCCACTGTACCACCTAGCTGCCCTAGAAGTGGAAAATCTTTAATACTTTTTTCCAGTGTGATCTTAAGCAAGTCACTTATTCTCCCTAGATTCAATTTTTTTTATCTGTAACATGTAAAATATGAGGGTTGGACTAGATTCCCTCTAATGTCCCTTCCAACTTTAAATTGATGATCATATATTCCTTAGCCTTCTACCTGGTAGAGTTTGTAGAATACAAATATGTAATTCATATATATATTTGCTGAATTGAATGCAATATCTCCCTGTCTGCAGGGTCCACAAACATAAGCAGGTCTCTCCCATATTTAAAAAGCTTCTCTTGACCCTGTCACTCCCTCAAACTTAACTATCTCTTTTTTTTCCTTTTCACTGACAAATTTCTAGGGAAAAAATGTCTATATTATAGCCTGCATCTGATTCAGGCTGGTTTGGTGCTTCTGGCTTGAAACTGGAATGAAATATGACAATGAGACATTCAAAGACAATCTAATAGTTAGCAGTCACTTTCTACTGAAACTTCTCATCTAAAGATTTCTAGCCATCTCTTGACTGCTGAATCCAGTGACCTTTTCTTAACTTTCATCTTCCTTCATCTGTGAGCTTTAGACATTGTCCGCTGCATCCTCCCCCTTTCCTTGACTTCTGAGATATGACTGTGATTTTGGTTTTTACTCCTAAGTTTCTGACCCCCTCCTTTTCAATCTCTTTTGATATTTCCTCATCAATTCCTTACCTCCTTTCATTTGTCCTCTAATTATGGCTCTGTCTTGGGTCTTATTTTTTCCTCTCTCTTTCCTTTGGAGATCTCTTCAAGTCTCACAGGTTGAATAATCATTTCTAAGCTGATGACTTTCAAATTGATATTGTAGTTATTGTTCAGTTATGTCCAACTATTCATGACCCCCATTTGGAGTTTTTTTTTTTGGCAAGGAAACTGGAATGGTTTGCCACTTCCTTCTCCAGTTCATTTTACAGATGAGGAATCTGAGGCAAACAAGATTAAGTGACTTGCCCAGAGTCACAGAGCTATTGTGTCTGAGATCAAATTTGAATTCAGTTCTTCCTGACTCTAGTTCAACTGAGCCACTTAGGTACCCCCAAATTGATATACCTAATAGCCCTAATTTCTCTATTCTCATACCACCTTTGGGACATCTCCACCTGGATACAACATGGTAAACATGTTCAAAATAGAACTCATTATCTTCTTCCCTATACATGTACTGTTCCTCAAGCTTCCTAATTTCTGACAGATCATCTGTCACCCAAGATGAAACCCTTAAAATCATCCCTGATTCTTTTCTCTTCCTTATTCCACACAGCTCAACGATTCTTGCATTCTCTTGCATTCATCCCCTTCTCTATAGTCACAAAGTCATCATCCTAGTTCACCTCAATTGGATAATTGTATTTGTCTCCTAACTGATCTCCCTGTTTCCAATATTTTCTCTTTTCTAATCCATTGTATCCATATCTGCCAAAATAATCTTCCTAAGGTACAATTCTGATCATATACATGCATGTTTTTCCCTCAGACAGAATGTAAGCTTCTTGAGGGCAAGTTTTGTTTCATTTTTGGTGCCTGGTAAATAGGAAGTTAGTAATATATACAGATGTGTAAAGACATATTTGTAAATGAATTGCTGTCACTCTCCTGCTCAAAAATGTTCATGACTTCCAGTTACCTATGGGAATACAATTCTGATGTTGAAGGTGGCCAGATATGAATTAGGATGAGTGGAGATGGCCCTGTATGTGAGGCAGTCAAAATTAAATGACCGCTCAAGATGACACAGCTATTAAGTATCAAGGGTCTGAAGTCAAATTTGAACTCAGGTTTTCCTGACTCCAGGAATAGCATTCTATCCACTTTATCACCTAACTTCCCCAAAGGGAATTACATTCTAATGAAGGAAGACAACACACACAGAAGGAGCTGATGATCCAATGACCTACATTCTCAGAATCCCAGGACCCTTCCCCACTACCATAAGCCATAGGACACAGACCATGGCAGAGATAAACCATTAAACTGTTAAATATATTGATTTAGTCAGGAAGACTTCTCTTAATGAACTATATAAGTAAATGGCAAAACCATTCCAGTTTCTCTACCAAGAAAACTCTAAATAGAGTCACAAAGAATTGGTTATGACAGAACAATGATTTCTAAAGAGGACTCTTAAAGTTCAGTATCATGGACACTTTTAAGAGTCTGGGCAAGTCTATGAAAACCATTGAATGCACAAAATAAAATACATAGGAATAGAAAGGAAAGAAGTTATCCTGAAATACTGAAAAATATATATATATATATATATATTTAACACTTCGAAAGTTTTCTCTGACATAGTGTGTATGTAGACATATACAGTATATATAATATAT